>NC_137738.1:14388046-14816086 GCF_963264785.1 Psittacula echo | reverse complement strand
CAGCCAAAATATGTTTAACATTTTCTAGTGATGCAGAGCCATTATATGAAGATCTTCGACTATCCTTTGGACATGGAGGAGTCACTATACTGTATCCTACTGTAAAACATACTACTTCCGATGTTTTTAAAGTGGACAAGATGAATAGGAGGAAGGAGAGGAAGAAAATCATCCAGAGACAATTCAAGAAAAAAGATTTTGTAATATGTAATTCAGAAATCTACACTGTTTTCATTCCTTGTTTAAAGATCTATATTTTTAATTATGAATTTGAATATAAAAATATGAAACAGTAAGGCAAAAAAAAAAAAGATGTTAAATAAAGATTTGTTCAGAAAGTGTTGACTGATAGGCATATTCATAGAATTACCTAGTTCAGTTCTACTTGAATGTTTTCCTAACTGGAAGAAAATGTGTAAGTTCGTCATCCGTTTTAATAGTCTTCATTGATGGATGTTAAAATTAGCAACAGTTCAGTGGCAGCTTCCCTAGACTGGCACCAACGTAAGGATTTGTATTTAAGTGAAAAAAAGAGGAGTTTTTAAAATAAATAATTCTTACCCTGATTTTGGGTAAAGATTTGAAATAATTAAATATAAAATACCAGATATGTCACTCATGGATAACTGATTTCAGGGGGGTTGCAAACCTCCTACTACATAATAATGTAAGAATACTAAGTAGAATTCTATGAAAAAAATCAGGCCCAAGCCCACAGCTTTCAACAAAGAAGCTTGTTACTTCTGTATTTCTGCACAAACAAAACCAAAACGCTGGCTGGGATTTCTGAGCATTTCCACAATCCAAACAGTAAGAGGAAGCTATTAAGTATCACAAGTTTTGGTGTTAACTGCAGCGGAAACAGAATGGAGCCTTTATCTTAATCAGTTGCTTAGAATATGTTTACACTGATCTCTTATTTTTTCTCTTCCCATGCTTATAACTAGCATCACTTACACATTAATGATGTATGTTCAAAAAGCCATGCATAGGCAATAACATACTAGTCCTACAAGTATTTTGAGGGAGGGAGATTGCGTGTATTATGCCAGTACTATACCTTAGGGTCATGAGTCACTAAGAAAATACAGAGGAATGCTTATTTTTGTGCTTGGAGTAAGAAGTCTGTTGTGTCAGAATATAAATATGGGGAAGTAGTTTCTAAGTTTGTTTCTATTACTCTATTAAGAGTAAACAGATTAAATACTTAGGTGGAAACATGTCATTATCACCAGGCTTTGTTGCAAATGCATGTACTATATTCAGTCGACATCTTAACCGCATACCTATGCCTGCATGATGAAATGAGCACCAAGTCTTTCCATACCCAACATAACAGTAAAAGAAATAATAATCTAAATTGCTATTTATTCTGCAACCAAATCTTAGCCAGCATGTACCACTATTTACTATGGTTAGTGGTAATTTTACACACATAGTAAACACATTTGAAAGATGGAGATTTGCATTAAAGACTTCAGTATATACTGATAGAATAAAACATGGGCATTTGGTGGTGGTGGGGAAATATTAAAGTTGTTAACCCTCTATTCTGAACATAACTCCCATAGTTATTTCCAGTCAGAAAAGGAGAGCATATATCTGATTCTCTTCAGGGATGTCAAGGGGATTGCTGCTCCCTGTTTTCCTGAAGTTAGCACACCAACAGCTGCTAAATGCAGAACAATGTGCTGCTTACCTTTGTTGTAAATATAAGGCTTTTCCATTTCAGAACTATATAAATGAATCGGTATTCATTCACACCTATGCCTAGAGGTTTCTATCGTAAAGCAGAGAGTGTTCATTTTTAATTTCCTCCTTATTCTGATTTTATGCCATATTCCTCTTCATCAATGCTGTTTGGAACTGCTTGGATATAACAAGTGTGAGGGAAGTAAAAATGAAAGCAGTGTTTTTTCCCCCCACCATTTGCTGCAAGTATTTATCAACAGACAAAGGTGATAAAAATTTAGAGGTTAAAGGGTCTTCCCTGACAGTTTAAACAACCCAGTAGTTTAGCAAACTACTACAGCTTTGTCCCCTGCTCCAAAAACCAAGACAACAAAACCCCAAATCATCTTTGTGTGTTTAGGTTTGCCCTCTGAAATCCAGTGCGATATTTAGTAACTCATACTCAATGTCAGAGTTTCCAAGGGAAGTAGTAGGAGGTTGTCTGTTGTTTGATATTTTTAAGGTACGTATAGATTCCTCATCTACTGAAAGGAAATTACATATGTCAGTAAAAAGCATGAGCAAAACCAGAAGTAATTATCTTATGAATAAATGCAACCAGCCTTCCTTCACTGAGCGCTTTGGAATCAGAAATGCATTTTTCTCATGCTGCAGAAGCCCTCTATTCAAACAAGTACCCACTAACATCTCTAAGCATCATTACTGAGACAAAAACAACCATTATCGATCATACACAACATTCTATAAGGTCCATTTTCCCAATTAAATTCATATTCTCCTTCTCTGATGTCTGCATTTATTTAGTTCTAAACACAGTTACAGTTGTACCTTTGTTAACTCCTGCAGTGGTAAGTCACTTTCAGAAACTCTTGTTCTCGGCAGCGTTAACTATTACTGATTCTAGTATTGCTTAAGGCAGATTCCTTATTGTAAGTGGCATTGAACATTTTTAGCTGGATATTGCAACAACATGTTTGAGGATTGAAATATAAACAGAACAGTAAGTAATGCGTATGGCTTCTGCATTTAAGACTTGTGTGTTGAGAGACACTCAGCTAGAAAAATCAGACCATCACCAAAGCACCCAATACAATGTCTGTATCTTTCTCTACTTTGCTAATGACCAATCACTGTGTTAAACTGTGAACCACGGTCCTAAATAATAAAGGTCAAAGTTTTCAAGGACAGCTTCTGTGTTCGAGTTTCCAGCTTGAAATGCCTAAAGCTGGATTTGCCAGTCGTGAGGTTCCCAGACTTCTCACTGGGACTGCATACCCTCGACACCAGGGAAAAACAAGCCGGAATAACAGACCCCACGGCTCGTCAAATCAAACCCCATTTCATTTGAAAAATTGATCCTGGGGTTTAACATCTGACAGAAGGATGGAATGATCCCTGTGAGCATAGGCACAATGACGACCTGAAACATGTATTTAGTCAAATCCAATCTTATCTCACCTCATTTATTAACTTTGTATGTTTGGTTTCATATCAGAAAAATGTATGCAAATTCTGGAAAACTAGCTCACCATAAGAAATAATTTCAGCCTTTTTTTCTTATACAAAAGTTCCATGAATATAATATTTATAAAATATCTTATAGGAGCTCTACATACATAAAATAGTAAATATTTATGGTCATTCTCTCAATTACAAGGAATATGAGAATTACATTGAAGCAGCTTTTAAGCTAATTCCAGAGTGCTACGTTTATCCATTATGCCCTCAATTGTAATGGTGAGAGCGTAATGGAGCTGGTAGGGATGTCTGCTGGAGTTCAGGTCTTGGATCTGGCTCTGCCTGGAACCTGTTGTGACCTACTCCAATACGCCATATTAAAACTTCCTTTTATATCAGCTTTCCTTCTACTGAACTCACCCAAATAAAGTGTTTTTCTACTTTCATACATCAGGGGGAGAGGGAGGAATCCTGTGATATCTGATATTTGCAATTACTGGTGATTTCTTAGTGCAAAGTAAAGCAAGTTTGTAGTTCTCTAGCATTTAATAAGGATTAGTAAAGACAAGGTAAGATTACACCATATTGGACTGAATAAAGAAGTTTTCCTTTTCGAAGGAAGTTTCAGTGTTATTATCGCTACCAAACCATACTATGTTCTCCCACTAACCAGAGAAAACCAGTGTTTTAAGCTGCAACACTACTGTACAACTATATTCCATCTGCTTGGAAAGCAAGTGTCAACTTTTTGATTCCTGACAGCAATTTACCATAGCCCTGTCTACCAAGCAGGCAAAACCACCACAAAGCAAGCGATGAAACCAAATCCAGTCTGAGTTTGTGCAACTCGAACCAATACATGTACCATAAAATCTAGCATCCAGAAACCCTTCAACTGCATGACCTGCTGCCTCACCTCACTGCAGTATATTCACCCATTGTTATTTTTCCCCATCAGAAAGGGCAGAAGGGACAGTTGTCCACCAGAACGCTTTCCAATGGAGAAGAGGGGATGCACGGTCCCCGAGCAGTGTGCTGTGGCCACGGGAGCCTCCCAACCCTCTCTGCTCCAGCCAGAGCGGCACACTGGTCCCCTGAGCGGGCCGAACAAAGCGGCAGAACGTGGTGAAGGGCTTGTAGCCCCAGGAAAGTCTCCCCCCTCCCCCCGCCTCTTTTCCCTTCTCCAGCATCCACTTATCGGAATTCCTCAGCTTTCAGCAACTTTCCTCCGCACCTCCAAGCCCTGGAAACCTCGGGCACACGCCGAGGAGAGGGAGAACAAAAGGGCAAAGAACAAAGAGCCGGGGAGCTGGTAGGAGAGGAAGAAAGGGGGAGCTCCCCCTACTCGGGTCAGCCCAGGGCCCCCTGCCAAGGGTAGGAGCCTTCCCCAACGCACACACACCAGATGCGAGGGCTTGCTCGGGGTCTTCTTTGTGCCCGAGCGCGAAGTGCCTGCTTGCGCCGCTGTGAAATCACTCCGGCAGGAGTGTTCTGTACCGCTCCCCTTCCCTGCAACCGATACTTTTCTCTCCGCATGGGGCACGAAGCATCCTCGGCGGGTCCCCGCAGGGGGTCGGGAAACACGCGTCCTGTCCCAACCCCGCGGAGCCGAAGCTGCTTTCGGGGATCACGAGAAAACAGCGGACAAGAGACCAACCCGAGGAAGCTACAAACTTCCCGTTCCCTTCAATGTTAAACTTTTGTTCAAGTATCACTAAACACCCTTTTACGGGTGATCCTTTCCCCCCCAGATCCCCTCTTACCGAAAAAGACCCTTTCGCAAACCTCCTGCTCCCTCTCTTAGCAGTTAAATACCCATGCAAAGCTGCAGGTGCCCTCGTTACCTGTTGCTATGAGGCCCCTGCCCTCGGGGAGGGGGGTGGGGTGAGGGGGTGAGGGGTGCAATTAACTCCTTTTTCGCTGTGCTCGTCCCATGCCGGCTGCAGATGCTGAGAGCCCAGCAGGGAGCAAACCCCGGCTGCGGGCAGCGACCGAGCGGGGATTTGTGTGTGTGTTTGGGCAGGATGGGTAGCAGTGGGGGAGGTCCTGGAGGTCTCTCAATGCTGCCCGACTTCAACCGCGGGGCAGGGAAAAGCAAGCAACGGCTGCGAGCGGGCAGGGTAGCGATCGTGTCACCCGGTTACCGAGGGACCGCACGCACCGAGTGCCGTCCTGCAATCACCTTTTGGAGAAGGACGAGGAGTTGTCATCGTTCTTCTTAATTGACGGGGTTCCTCGTTGGAGTAAGAACTAAAGGGAATCAGAGTTTTATCTGAGAAACTTTTAAAGGGGTTGGGTTTGTAGGGTTTTTTTCCCCCTTCCTTTTTAATTTAAGCCAGAAGTGGGCTAACAGAACCTCACTTTTCTGAAGGCGAAATTAATCTAGTCCTTGATCGGGAGTGGAAGCGAGCAGCGAGCATGCTGCAGGGATGGAAGGGATGCCCACGGAACCGGGCCAGGAGCCGGTCCGGGTCCAGCGCGGGTCTCACCGACTCCAGTGAGATGTGGAAGAGCCCCCTGTCCTGCAAGCCCCTGCCCCTAGCATCCCTCAGCAGCGAGGTCAAACAGAGGTGGGGAATGAGAAAACCAGGCTAAAATCCTATGGCTGACAAAGGAGAAGCGTGAGGTGCAGCTAAAATACGCGTTTGCTTGGAAGCTGCGCTGGGAGCCCGAGTCAAACTTCAGCACAGCCTGTGCCCTGAGTTAACTAAACCCAATTACTTGCCTTTGTGTAAAAAGGTTTCGCGTATGTGAGGAAATCTGAGAGGCTGAGAAGTCTGTTTTTGTTATGATTTAATCACATACATTAAAGAAGAGCAAGCATACGCCCAATTTGGGACTTCAAATAGAGAAAGAAAAAAGGCATTAGTTCTGAGGGACGCTCTGCCCAAACCCTTTCCTGCTGCACAGAGCAAAGCTGAGGCTCTCGGAGTCCACTCATCTCATTATTGCTGGCTGTTTGGGGTTTCTCTTCTCCTCCTAATGGAGTAACCTTTCATAAGTGATTGCAATTTCGGGGGGAAAGGGAGAGTAGGTGCCAAAACCAGCTGGGGGTGGGGCGGAATTTTGCTTTTCAAGCAATTTAGCAGAGAGCAATTCTGCTTACAGCAGAGACGTAGGTGGATACTTGAAAACATCCTCCACCGGGGTGTCCTACTTTAGCAATTCTAATTAAAACAAGGTTTTAAAGATGCAAAGAAAGAGCAAGCTTCTTGCTTTATTTCCAATGGGCGTGGGGGATACAGTCAGGCACAAAGTGCTTCCAGCTTGTTCTAACGTGCACCTTTGTTTAAAAGAAAAAGAATAATAATAATAATTAAAAAAACCAAACAAAACAAAACAACCACCAAACAACATTCAAGCTCGTCCTCTGATTTCAGCTAATGTATTTTTAACTGGATTTCTTTCCTTGGCTTTGTGTGATCTGATTCCTATCGCGCAGCCCTGGCCCACTTTCAGCCCTGCGAGTGCCCTGTATTGTGTGCGTGCCTGTAAGACAAGGGGAAAGTCTCCCATCGCACACTTCTTGTATACCTGTGCTCGAGAACTGAACAGTGCCCAAGCTAGTGGACAGCAAAATACGGATCTTGCTCCTCTTCCCGCTGCCTAACCAGAGAGGAGCTGTGACTTTGTAGGTTCAGCCTGGCTCGCACGGCTGTAAACTTCCAAGCACCTTGGATCAATAAAGCAGCCAGTTTTCTGGCGCTTCTTTTCCACGGCTGCTTATTGAAAAGGAGGCTCTGCCGCCACCTATAAATACCGCTGGATCCAAGTCACTGCTTTTTTTTTTTTTTTTTTTTTTCCCCTTCATTTTTTCCCTTCCCTACGTAAAGCAGCAAAGTTATGACCAAGACACCTCAAGTTCTTCTCGCCGAGGGGCTATGCCGGAGGTTCCCAGCACCAGTCTCAGCTGCGCTGGAGCCTTTGAAGGTCGCAAAGGGCTGCGGCGGACCCGCACCGACTGCCTTTGAACTTTGTTCACGGCATGTAGCGGGAGAGGAACAAATACCAATACTCACGGTGCTCTTTGGCTTTCCAGGTGTAACTCCGTCTCTCCCTCTTCTTTGTGCATAAACGAGCAGAGGTTACATCCCGGGCACACGTTATAATGCCCTCGATAACCCCAACCCTGTTAATTTAATGCTACGCTAACCTGAGAGTGTGTGATTGGAGCTCAGAGTGTTTGGTTTAGACAAGCACATCTCTATGCTGGAAACAAATTCGCCTTCTTTGCCCACACCCCTCCTTTCCACGGGAAGAGTCTCCCAGCCCTTCATTCCTCCACAAACCAGCACACCTACCTGCCCGAGAGCCACCTTTCCCATCACAGATCCCATCTTTCCCCCCACTTCTCGAATCAAATCTGTGCAGTTTCTTAAACCCACGTGTCGTGGCTGCTGCGTGGGGCTCCAATTCCTGCACCGAGCCCCGCCAAGGGCTGGCACCGCCGCACCTCGCTCCTCCCCACCGGGGAAGGGATCACGGGGGTCCCTCGCTCCCCAAAACCTCTCGCATGGCCCGAAGGAGCGGGGTGCTCTTCTGGGCCGGTCACTGCTGAGCGCGGAGCGATCGAGCCCCTTCACCCCGCGCTCTGTCTCTCTGTTTGTATTTATTTTTATGTTTTATTTCCCTGATAATTCCCCCAAATGAGATTTGACGAACACAGCTCGTTACCCGCGCTGATACCGGGGTAATAGCTGTCAGGGGCTGAGCGCTCCAGGAACAGAAAAGCGGAGGCAGAGGGAGGGATACAACCTCCGTTATCTCTCTGCTACTAATTCCCAGCTGGCTAGGACTCAGGGGACAAGGCGATCGCTTAACAAACCCTCCTCCTCCTCTCCCTCCACCACTCCTTCCTTCCTTCCTCTTCTCCGGCACATTTTCTCCCCCGCGCTCGCCTACGTTTCATTCCTTCTCCTCTGGAGGAATAAGCCGTGAAAACCCAAATTAAAAAGAGAAGGGGAAAAAAAATGAGAGAAGAAAATATGGGAGGGAGGGAGACAGGAGGGGAAATTAGAAGGAGAAAAAAAAAAAAAAAAGAGAGAAAGGGGAGGAAGAAAAGGACAGAAAGTGTCTGTGCCTGATCGCTGACCATCTGTGCAAAAGGTGATCGTCGCTGGGTACTCACATGGCTGGTGGCAGAGCAGCTCTGGGCAATTAATAAGTCTCTCAGCTTGAGCTCTTCTCTCTCCTTTCGGAGGACAGCTCTCGCCGGGGTCTCCCTCCCTCACACACAAACCCGATCAGATGCTTCAGGACCGGCCACTTTGCGAGGGGATCAACACGGGAGGGTTTGTATTACTCCAGGTTCGTGTGTGTAGCCTATAAATAGCGAACTTTTTGATGGAATCAGCTAACAAATGAGAGGAGAAGGCGTAATTTTGCGCAGGGAGCCCCCCTTTCTCTTTGCAAGATTAAAACCCCCCAGGCAGCGGACAGAGCTAAATTTGTGGGTGTGTGGAGAGGAATTTCACTTTATTGTGATCGTGCGCGAGATTTTTGTTTGTTTGTTTATTTCTGGGTTTGTTTTTGTGTCGTCCCCCGTTCCCCCCTCTCGCCCCCCCCCCCCCCCCCCCCCCATACGTGACATCCTCCCTCCCTGCCTTCCCAGCCAGGGGCAGGAACTGACCCGGATAAGCACCGACTTTAACTCCAAATTGGAAATACGGTGCGTTTGCGGGTGGGTTATTTTTGGTTGAGGTTTTATTTTGGGGGGATTGAGGAGCAGATAAGAGGGGTCCATGAGGTATCGGTTGGAAGTGAAGGAGGAGAGCAGGCTTTCCTGAATGTGCCCTCACTTTGAACGCGAGCAGGGAACAGGAAACAGGTCGGAATTATTGGGGGTGGTGGTGGTGCATGTGTTACTCTGTTAGGGATGAAGTGTTTGCCATGGACCCACTCGTGAGAAAGCCACGTGAAACACTCTGTCGTCCCCCCCCGACCCGCCGCCAACCGCCGCGGAACGCGGCTTCCCTCGCGTTTGCTCAAGCGCCCGGTTGCCCCCGAACCGGCCCTAAAGCTCGCCTCGGGCTTGCCCTCATTCCCCTCCGGGGGGGCGGCACTAGCCCCGGTGCTCTTCCTGTTCCCGGCGAAGGCTCTCGGAGGCTGTCCCTGCTCTCCCCCCTTCTTACCCGCCCCGCTCCCTGAGCTCATGCGAAATCCTTTCCTCTGTCGGGCTCCCGGCTCCTCGCAAGTGATTTTTAGCAGGTCTATCCATAGACATTTCCAATCTCATGGCTCATAAACTATTAGCAGCGGGATTTCATTATTCACCTTCTGTATCCTACAAAGGAGAGATAAAAATATACACGCTCCTGGTAACACGGAGACCAGGGCTCGGCTTACATCACGGCGCTTCCCGCCGCCCGGGTTACGCAGCACTGAGGCTGCCCCGGTTCGGCCCAGCCCGGCTCCATGGGGTTTCTCTGGTTTATTGCTCCGGAGGGACCGAGGCGATAAGCCTCGCACGGAGAGAAAGCAAACCCGTGATTTGTGTTTTCCTGGACGCTGAGATAATGCTCCAGAAGAAAGAGTAAAATCTTGGGGAGAAAAGGATGGGGACGGCGGCCCTACGTAGCCTGGTTTTATTCTCTCTTTCTGCACTAAATAACATCAGGAGTTATTTAGTTCTCCCCCGAAATGGGACAAATTGCACTGCAGGGTGGGAAGTACAGGTCCCCGTGCGATGGGGAGTGCGGGAGGGATTCGCCGGCCAGCAAACCCCAGGGCCTGCCAAGAGCCGGGAGGCTGGGACAGCTATAGAAACACAGGACCCGATCCAGGCAAAGTTACTGAACGCGTGGCCTGAGGTAGACAGAAATGCTAATACCGTGATAGCTGAGTTTGTTTCTATTTTTTCCCCCATTTTTAAATTGTTCTTTAAGAAACGGGATGAGTAAAAGTTTGGCTCATGAGCTAATTATAAAAACCAATATAGAGAATTTTAGAAGGAGACCTACTTCGCAATTTTACACCGAGGAGCAAAAGCGTTCTGGCAAAGGCTGGGGTCACCACCGACAGTGGAGCAGCGTTCGCTCCCTGTTTAATATACATGGTGTGGGAAATGAAGGGAAGACTAGCACCTGTAGTGCCAAAGGAAAAAAGAAATCAATCAAATTACTGCGTCACATTTTGGGGCTATTTCGCAGGACACTTGTCAAAAGTAGACCCATATTTAATGATATCTCTCATGATTTCCTCCGCGCGGCTCCTAGTTAATAGTAATGGGGTTTCTACTGAGGTTTTACGTTCTGATGCCTTAAAATAAATACATTTCTTAGCTGTTAATCGCGCGTCTGGGATAGCAAGCGAGCAATCCGGACCAATTTTTGATCACCGCGCTGACCTGCTGAAGAAGCGGACTCCCTCAAAACAACACAATAGGCGTTATCCCGGTACTCACGGCGCCGGACCCTGCAAGCTCCAGGGCTCTCCTCCCCTTTTTTAGGGTGAGTGTGAGCTCGGAAAGGGGGAAAAAATGCTCAAGTAGCCCTGGGGTGAAGCTCCAGCCCGACCCCCGTCCTCCCCCTCGGGGCCGACGCCGACCGCGCAGCCCCGCGCAAGATGCGCGGGGCTGCGCGGTCGGCGTCGGCCCCGAGGGGGAGGACGGGGAGTGGTTATCGGAGCCGCTCCGCAGCGTGTGTGAGCGAAAGGCCGTGACAGAAAGGCGGAAGATTTGAGCTTTTCGGGTTTATAAGCACCGGTTCACACGTGGGTGCTCCCCCCCAGTGAAGCACAAAGAGAGGTCAGCAGCCTGAAATACCACCTCCTTTTCTCCCTGCTTTCTCCTCACCAGCATTTTATGTTTGTCTTCTTTTTTTTTTTTTTTTCCCTCCCCTTCCTTTTTAAATTAGTGTTTTTTCATTAATTCTATTTTTCTTATTCCCATACAGACTTCAGGCAGGTTAGGTGCCTGCCTTGTACTCCCCCTGTCCCTTGTCCCCAACACAAGGACTGGAGTATGTTACTACCAAGTTATACTTTAACTTCTCCACAGGTAATAATTAAAGAGCTTCTCTCTAAACCCTTTTCCCCACAGAAACTCCTAGGCTTTCTTTTGCAATAGATTATATTGATCACACACACTCGGGCACGCTGCTGCAGATTGCACGAGGCAGGTAGAATTGAGAGAACTGCTCTCAATTTGATTCACTCTGTACACTCTCCTACACCTTCCCCCCTTATTTTATTGAGCTGGAAGGTTTCTTTAGGGATGCATTGCTATAAACACTTCCAAATCCCATTTTCCCCCTCTACTTCCAACCCCAAAGGTAAGCTCCACATGCAAAAGCAAACTGACAGTTGACGAACACGTGTCCAGGCTTTGGCCATACCTCCACATTTTGTCCCATAGTCATATTGTAGATGAGTTTAAAAACCAGATATCGAGATATATACAGATATGCATATGTATGTATGTATACATATGATATACTGACACAGATCAATCTGCGGACCTCCAACTTCTAGCAGTGATGCTTTGCAAAGAAAACCTTCAGCCTCATCCTAACAGCTGCACTGAAAGTTTTAGGGGCTCTGAGTTACTTGAAATCATAAATTAATCTGCCAGAGGAGTGCAGGCACACACCTGATATCAAGAGAGGGTCAAGAGCTGGCCAGTTCCAGCTGGTCCCACATTTGATTTACTTCAGGCTGTTAAGATGTATACCGTGGTGTTTTGATAAGAAAATAGGAGTCAGCAGTTTGATTTGGCAATTCTCTCTCTTTTGTTTTCCCCTTCTTTTTCCTCTGAAGAGGGCCGCAGTTTAAGCTGAGGAATTTGTTATTGCTGCTGGAGTGGTTTTAAGCAGAGGTTCTCAGTCTGCATGGGGCTATCTCATCATTTGCTGTTAACACTTAACTGTTTCTTCCTCTCCTAAGTGAGTCAGAAAGTGGCATTGACTCTAATGCAGCTTGTCCATCTCAGGCCTCCGGTGTCTCCAGCTTGTACCTTTGCTGAAGTTCACCCCAGCCTGGGTACTTGGAGCAACAGCCGTGGCCATCCCCACACTGGTCACTGCCACATCTCTAGCTCTCACACTTCTTCCATAGGGCATTGCAGCAGGGGCCTCAGAAATAGGGGATTTGTATGCTTTTATTCTCATACAAGCTGAACTCAGGAGGCTGCTTGTTCTTAGTGGAACTAAGCTATGATTTGCAGATACCTCCTGTCCCCAAAACTTGATCACAGGGAGTTAAATCACAGAAAGAATGTAAGGGATGTTACCTCTGATGTGTGTGTCTCTGCAGGGTAAAAAATACCCTCAATACTCCAGGCTGGAAGACCATTGCACAAATAACACCCCTCAGGAGCTGGTCCATAAAGGAGGACTAAGAATCAGATCTGAATGTTTGGATTCTATCCCTGATTTTTTTCTCCTTTCCTCCTGTTTTAGTTGCTTTGCCTCTAGAATAGGGAAATCAGAGCCATTGACCCTATTGCCTTTCCATGAAGCTATTTGATGTTTGAAAGAAAATCAGAAGTACTCAGAGGACATAATTTGTGACCATATTCTGAGGTGGATATGCTGCTATTCCCTGTATTGGGGTTGGCAAACACTTCTCAGCAGAGACCATATTTTCTGTGGCATGTAGCTTCAGAAAAAACATCATCACTTCGGCTGAAAACTGATATCCCCTCTGTACTGGGCAGATTATTTTGAAAATACCTGCCAAAACAATTTGTCCATTTCCAAGAACAAGGTTATGGAAAAATAAACAGTTTTGCTCATACTAAAATGGAAACTTTTCTTTTTTTTTTTCCCCTTTGAAATGCTCTGCTGCCCTCAGGCTTTGAAACACAGACTCAAAATGTGACCCTTTATTGTATTTAAGATGTGCCTTTCCCTCTCTGCCTGAAAATTTATCCAAACGTGGCTAACTTGTGAATATTAGACATTCTGTCATGAACACACTTTCAGTAATGATTTCTTTTATTCTAGCAGAAGAAAGGAATCGCTAAAGATTGGCCCTTTCTGCAAACAGAAGCTTAAGTGGTAAGACCAGATTTCACCTTTAATCCCCACCTCCAAATTTTCCCCATGAGCCCGAGCTTTGGCGCAGAATCAGAGGTAGGAATCCTCTTTCTTTCAAGCTCTGACCGATTTGAAGGTTGTGTCAAGAAGAAAGGTCTCTGCATGAATACAACGGGGAGAAAAAAGCAATGTGACAGAGCAGACAGTAGAAGCAGCCAAGAGAGAAAGAACTGGGACTGGTGTTTGGAGGCAGGAGCCTGGGACTGGTTAGGTAAGGAGACACAGAGGTTGTGTGGAGAAAGCAGAGAGGAGCCGTTCGGTTGAGGGGCCTGGAAGGGAGGTAGGAGGGCAGGGATGGTAAAACTGACTAACGTTTTCAGCCAAGAGCATGGGTGAATAATTGCAGGATGTCCGGAGTAGCTGGGCTGTATTTCATATTAAACATGGTAGGAATTCTGAAAGTCAAAATGTTTTATTTCACTGTTTTTAGCTGATGCAGTTCAGCTGCATCATTATTGCTTTTTATTTGGTACAGAGGCTGCTTTTGAATGCTTAGAAAGAATTAGGTATTTCCAAGCTGATCCAAAATATTTTTTAAATGATTTTTTTGTGTGTGTCACCTCTGAACTAAGGAAACGTTATATATACCTCGCTAGCCACAACATCAGGCACTGGGAGGTTGAGGAAATGGCTAACCTGAAGGTTTCAGAGCACCTGGATTCAGTCTTCATACATGGCCACACAGATTTTATTCCACACATTTCCTAAAGCAGAAATGAAACCTCACAAGGTACACTTCCCCGGGGGACACATCAGAACTGTGTAGTTTTTTATTCACTAGATTCCTGTCTAATTTGTCACAGAATTGGGCATGGTTCATGTACAAGGTAGAGAATCACAGGAACAGAGAGCAGGGCTTTGTGGCAAGGCAATAGCTGGATTTTGCCCGTGGAGTTTGCTTCCATCCCCCTTCTACCGCAAGGCTTCTATAATGTGGGGCAAGTTGCCTCACGAGGTAATGGTTAACAGAGATTTTCATATTATGGACCCATCTTGATGTTTCGGGTCTGGCAGGCGGAATGAATCACTCACTACCTCAGATAAAGTCCACGGGGCTGTGCATTGACTATACCAAGTGATGCAGAGTGCCAAACCAGTTGAAAAATCAAGTAGACAATATCTCTAGTTGGATACCCAAAATTAGCAGGCATTTTTTAATTTAACCCATTTGTTTGGAATGAAGATTTATAAAAAAGGATAGGATGATCCTATCTCTTAAATTTCAAGTTGTGAAAGATGTTTGCTAAGCACGATGGGGAGAGGAACAGCAAAAAACCAACAGTGTTGGGTTCAGGTTGGGATTTGTGTGCCCCAGATAAAACCTAGAGTCCCATAAAAGTAAGCTTGACAGTGAACACTAACACTTGAAGAAAGCTTTGCTCACATACTACTGTGAATGCCAAAGGAGTACTTGTGAAGAAGATCAAGCAGAAAAGTCCCCCTGCCCTGTCAAATTACATTCCTATACCATTGCACAGGAGCGGATGAAACAAAGGCTTTGTAAAGTTATTCATTAAAAGGGGGAAGATAAAAAAGGAGAGGGACAAGCCCATGGTGTCAGAGAACATGGGAATAAGGTGCTGACCCAGAAGAGACCAAAGTGCATGCCTTTATTGGTGATTGTATCTCGGGTACCTCCATTTCAGGTGTACACCACAGAGACTTGCCTTTTTGTTACTGCACAGAATCTTCATTTTCTAAAATCCTTCCAGTTCCTTCAGAACTAACATTTTCCTATTAAGTAGTCTGACTTTTGAGGAAAACAGTTTTTCCTGGAAAATTCTTCATCATCTCTCCAAGTACAAGATGGTGTAATTAAAGGCTGTATGTGCATCTGCACAAGGGATTGGTATTGAGCAGTGTGATTAGCTTTCATTCTCTTGCTTCCTACTGACTTTAAATGTTTATAGAGCCTATAATGCTCTCTTAATTCGAGTATGTGTGTGTGTATGTGTGTAATATTATATGGCTACACAAGATTTATCTCCTACCTAATTTATTGCTGTTCTTCTTAATTTTCATTAAAATATAGGATTTTCCATCGGTTCCTTATCGATTTTCATTCTTTGATTTTTCATGTCAGTCAGTCCCACTGCAAATGTGGGGGTATTAGTAACAGCTCACTTATTTTAACAGGTGTTTTTTATTTTTAGTGAGTTGAGTACTTATGAAAGGTAGTAGGTTAATAGCTTTTAGGAAGTATTTTAGCTCATCTGCTCATTAGGTAACACCTCCATCCTACCAGTCAAGCATAATAGCAAAAGGGTGACCAAACTAGAGAGTGGAAATATCCTCTGACTTTTTGGTTGTCAGTTAGCATATATTTAATAGCTTATTTAATTGGTAACACTGTCATCTATCCAGTGGGAACTAGACCAACACTTTCAAATGATTTCTGGTGAATGGGTTTAACGTTAACAACCCAGATTGCCTACATGGGGCAATTGACCAAGCAACAGGAAAAAAGCCCTGCTCTTAGACTTCAGAAATTCTGTTTTCTGTGTTGCACATGAAAAGGCTCCAGAATTGCTCTCTCTTTTAGTCATAGAGATAGGAAGTACACCATCAGGCACGTGGTCCTGACCTCAGCTGGAAAATCTTTTGCCAGGAATCAAGCAGTCTCTGCACTCCCTGAAATGGCCAAATTAACTGTCTGCTTAGCCATGGATTAAGATTCACTGATCAAGACAACAAGTGAGACAATAATTTGCTCCTCCTACTTTACCCTACAGCGGATCCTCATAGAATCATAGAATGGTTAAGGTTGGAAGGGGTTTTAAGATTATCTAACCTGCAGTTCAGCATCAGGATTTTTTTTTTTTTTAGCCCAGAAATAACCGTTGTACCTGTAATAACTTGAGCAAATGGGATATGTAAATGCAAATGTAAAAAAGGAAAACTGATTCAGTTTTTAGTAACACAGAAACTCTGCAAGAGCAAAAAATAAAGACAGCTTCAGGAGTCCTGATGCACTCAGCAGTCACCATCATTTTGAGTAGTAACTTGAGACAAATAAAGTGCTGTTTCCTCTGAGCAAGGACCTTTTCAGCGTCGCTTTCACCACCACAGCCTACTCTGCTTCTCTAACAAGCCACGGGCTTGAGTGAACCATTATAAAGTGCTAAATGCTTTCTAGAGACCTCAAATATGTGAAGTACCCAGTGTATAAAAGAGAGAGCTTATTGCAAAACCAAGCATAACAAAACTGACCTGCTGAGAACAGGGCGTCTGTCTTTTCGCATTGGTATTAGGTACTGTGCTTGGATTTAGTAACAAAGCAACATATGCTTCCAAGTCCATCATTTTTATACCAATATACAAGACAGAACAATTACTATAATCTCAATTATGCAATGCAAGGGTGGCCATCTGGCTGCTCAGGAATTGGTTTTGACCCAGATAAGAGCAAATGTTTTTGTATCAGAGACAAAATTTTTAGATTTGACATTCACATCTCTATTAAACAACATTAATAAAACCAAAATAATTTCAAGACGTAGTACAAAAGTCATGTTGACGGAAAAGGATATATTCACTGATGTATTTATATACCCTACATTATCAGTCTCCTTGCAGAGCTAGATTCCTCTCACCATAGCCAATACTAAAATATATATATATGTATATATATAAAAAAAATCCTTTTCTCAGTGTATCTGACCAAGTTAAAGATCTACTATACATGTCAATAAAGCTTTACCATTGCTTGTAATGATAATCCTGTATCATCCCACCCCTGAGGTGGGTATATCTCAATCATGAATATATGGGTCATTGCATAAAGACACGTACCTACTTTGATGTACAGTAATCTGACTGTACCTCTATGTATCTCAAAGGCTCCAAAACAGCAGTAGGGGTCACAATAAATAGCTTGAGCATAAGGTTAACACTGCAATAGCATTGCAATATTTCATAGATGCATGCTCAAAGGTAAAGGTTTGATAAATACACTGATGATATAAGTGGCTTGGACACTCCGAGCATAAATTTAGAGAGAGAAGTAGAATAAAAAGTTTATTCTCGTTTTCTGGGCATGAGGATGCTTCTTCCTACTAGCAGTGGCTGGTCCATCTTTGTCACACTTGTTCAAAATCTCATGGCTCACTCACCCATACCACCAATAGATAGAAGGTGAGAGGCAGAGTTTTCTGGGAAAGTAAACTTAAGATGATGAAGATATTCCGGACCTTCCATGTGGCCTCAGCAGTCCATTCCCAGGGAAGGTCTGCAAAAGCATGAAAAGGAGTTAGGCATCTAACTTGGCCCAAGGAAGAGTCAGCCTCCCTACAGGCAGCTGAGTGCCCGCCTTTCACTGAGTTCAACTTGACAAGAATCATAGAATAGCTACTTTCCTGAGGTGTTTTGTTTTGTTTTGCTCTTTCCTCAGGGCTTTTATTTTGTCAGGGTTACTTCACCTTTATGTGAATGAATAGCGTATACAGGCTTTGTTGTGACACATAGCAGAGAAGTGGTAAGTTCTTGAGATCTGGCAGCTATAGTTTGTGACTCTCACTAAGTTTGCAGATTAGTTTAGCTCTCCCTTCAAAATCCAGAGTGATTTTTAAACTACCTATCTACAATGATAAAATGTCCTGACAATAATTAAAGTGAAAATTCTGTATATTTGAACTCTCACTATTGAGTGGAAACTACTGTAAAAACAGATGTTGAATGCTTTCATTGCAACGGACATACTAATGTTTTGTCCTGTATAGAATATGCGAGTAAGGACAATAGTGTAGAAAGCTTAGGAAGCCTCCATCTTCTGCATGGACAAAATGAGTGACAATGATGAAGGGTGTAGAATTGCATGTGAAGATCAAACACTGATAAATAGGGGTGCTGAGATGAATAAAGGCAGAAGTTACTTCCCAGCCATCATACAAACCCTCAATACTATCCTATTTTAACGATTTTATTACTATAAGTTACACCTGAAAAATATGTAATATTTTGGGTAGCAACACATTTGTTTCAATTCACCTTCCTAATAAATCAACACACCTCTGCTATTTGCCTCCTCAAAATGCAGGTAAGCTTTTCCTGAATACTGAGAATTGTTAATGCTGGGGTTTTAACAAGCTGAGGAAGAGCATTAAAAAAATAAATCTAAAGTTAATTAAATTCCTGTTTTATTTAATGAAAGAATAAAGATCCACAGTATACATATTTAATTAGAGTCATAAATGTACCAACATTCTTAAACATACTAATATTTTTAAACCTGCAACCGAATCAAGTAATGGGCTGAAACAAAGCATATTACCAGCAATGCTATATTCAGAATCTGTTTGAAGATAAGCAGATGGGTAAGTTTAAACTCAGAAAACTAGAGTTTTAGGCTAATAAACTTATCTCCCAAAGTCTTTTTTGTACTGTATGGTGGGAGGGCTAAACCTATTAATCAGAAAGTGCAATGGATTCTCTCTTCAGGGACAATTTTTCTTGCCTGCATATTTATACCTTCCAGCCTTGATTTAGAAACTCTCATTTATCTTGAACAGATGGATATCAGACCTAACTCTTCAGATTAGAATGTATTGGGAATTGCTCAGGCTTATCAGTGCCATAGATAAAAGGAGATTCAGATCTTTTGTACTGTACCTCGTTCTTCCTGTGGAGATCTTCAGACCTGTAAGCTCTGCAGGCTGCTAGGGCTGACTTCCCTAAGCTCTACTCTGTAGTTACAGAGCTGCTTTCTCCTTCCCCAAAGAAAACTTCTTGTTGACCAGGAGGTACCATCTGGATACCAATGGCCAACCTACATCAGTGTGCCACCTCCTGCACTAGCCAGAATCAGATATATCCAGAAAAAGTGTTGGAACTACACCATAAAACCAATTGGAAATTACCTCCTGGAGGACTTACTCTGGTTTCTAAGAGTCAAACAGTGATTCTGGCTCCAGTCAGGGATAAAAAAGATTTCACTTACTGTTGGATCAGAACCTATATGTTAATATGAAGATACACAGAATATAATGTTTATAGTGTCAACATCGATTTCAAAGAAGCTAAAACTTTCAGAGCTGTGTGAGCACACAGGTTTCTCTTTAAGTTCATTTATTCCTCCTCAATAAAAAACTTTCTATAGCAGCAATCGATAAGGCACATTTTATGTTCACCTAAACCAAACACATTTGAGAAGAATAGATGATGCCATTGTGTTAGCTTCAGTGATTACTGAAGTCTTCATCATTTTATGCCACAAAGGAATTAAGAAGATTACATGATTAGCAGGTAGAAAAAATATCTGGAAATGCTACTCACTATAACTGTTTGCTGAACATAATACACATGGAGTAGATAAGGAGATTTCTGATCTGGCACTTAAAGATTTACAACTTGCAAACATTTGGGGGAGTACCATTGATTTAACTGAATCTTGAATGTTGACACAGCAAACCAATGCTAAACCTGCTGAAAGTTCTGCTTGTGGATAGCCCAGACATCTGATGTTGCTTGCTTCAGGGCCACAGTTAATTTTTAACACTGTGGGGACAAGCCAGTGACCCCGTGTTCTTGCTCAGGAATGTCTGATCATTCACCTGCTCCTAGTTTCTACTGAATGCACACTATACTAGAATACTTTGGTATTGAAAGATGCACCCAGCTGAAACTTTTCTGTGCTGCTCTTGACTTTAGATCTGTGTAATATTATTGTATTGCTTTGGAGTGAAGGTGTATTGAGCTGTGAGAAAAGTTTGTAAAAGCTGAGAATCACTTAAGGAGGAATTAAATGGCTTTTGATTATAATTTCTTATTAAGAAACTGCTTTAACAAAATCAAGATGGAGTACTTTGAATGCAGTAAAATTATGACTTTAGCTTAAAATAACAGCAACAGAAATATATAAGTAAATTGGGACATTGTAGAAATACAATTAAGACCCTAGTAATTAAGACAACTAGTAACACAACTAGTATTGTTGTATTACAATACAGAATAGAGATACTTATTCCAAGTTTAATGTATTTGTAGCTAGCAAATTATAATTAAAACAAATCCTATTTGTTGTGTATTTACAACTTTATCATACAAGGAGCAGAAAGTGGAATTACATTGGGTGATTTATTTTGTGGCTGTTTTCTTTCTGGTTTTTTGTGTCCATGTTTAAATCGTGAAGAGAAAATCCCAAATACTTTATTTAAAAATAAATCTGTAATTGTTCAGAAATAGACTATTGACTTTCACTGGGTTAAAGAGCTCATGTACTGATTAGGCTTGAAGCTATAATTGTTCTTGTCACCCAAACTCTGCTCAGTCAATATCTTTTTATCATATACATTTTTAATCACATATTAATAAACAAGAAGGTGCTTTATTGATGGCTGGATTAGTTTATTGACCAACTCAACAACTCTATATAGGTTTTCTGAACACAGAAAGAAGGTCAATGTGTAAAGATGAGGAATAGTACATTCACCATCTTTAATACACTTCATTATGGTAGTCTACTTCCTTTCTTAGAAGTGCTGCAATCCATATAATTTCTCCAGTTCTTTGAGGAATTATTTCATATTTGAAACAATCTCATCATTCAAGCACATTTTGTGCTGAGTTTCAGGAAATTTAGACTTCTATGAGTTCCTTTAATTTAACATAATTTTGTCACTCTGATACCAAGCTGTGTTATTTTTTAAACCTTCAGCAATTCATGTTTTCAGATACTTGTAGATTCTTAGCAACTATTCTTTAATTCCTTATATTTTGGAAAATATTTAGACTTTACAGATTCTCCTAACAGCTAATTTTCTAATAAATCCTTTTTATTTTTTCCTCTGTGAATTGTGAGTATTCCCCTCAAGTAATTCGGGTTTGGAAGGTTGGCCTCTAAAACAACTGTATGAAATTAACGATTTAGACAATAACAGAGCATGGCAGTACCTGTGTTCTTTCCTGTCAGACAAAACCTGTGCAGAGGAACTCCCATTCCTGCTTCCTCCCCTAATTATTGCTTTTATTTTTCAAAGGGATGGAAAGTGGACTAGAAATAGATCTTTTCATCTGCATCTCCATTTTTAAAAAACACCATTTTTGCAATAGAAAAGCAATCAATTGTAAATATGTTGATGATTCTACCTGTCAGGCACTCATACGATCACCTAAAACCAAAAGTGATGTGGAAAACCAGCTGACTGCCAGCACGTTCTGAGCAACCTGATCTAGTTGAAGATGTCTCTGCTTACTGCAGAGGTGTTGGACTAGATGAGCTTTGAAGGTCCCTTCCAACCCAAGCTATTCTATGATTCTATGATGTGTGGAGGTGCACATCAGCCAGAAACAAAGACGATATGTATTTCTAACCTAAAGTTTGCAGTCTCTAAACCCTTCCTCAGATGCTTTTCTTCTTAAGGTGTGAGCTTAAAATAAGCCAAAATGATCACTGCAGTGATCACACATCAGTATCTCTGATTTTACCAGCGCCTAGTGCCTGAACTGTTTAAGTGATGAGATGTATGAAAAAAGAATAATACTGTCTCAACTCTTTAAAATCACATGCAGAGGCACTATTACTTTGCTTTCTTACTATGCATTTCTTCAGATGCCTCTCAAATAAACTCCTTTCCCCACTATGGATTACTGCTCAGTGAAGAGAAGCTATCTGAAGAGTGTTTCTTTTTTCCCCATCAGTGTGGGGAAAAATCAGTGTTTCTTTTTTCCCCATCCAAGAACTGCATTTTATCTTTGTCTCCCAAGTACATTATTATCAGCTTCATTTTCCAAACAGATTAATTCATTCATTAGCTGAGTAAATTTCTACTTTTTCTAGGTCCTTTTATGCTACTGGTTGGATTTACACTTTTTTTAGGAAGGGGGAAAATATATCTCAGCAAAATCCAGTAGTGTTTTCTGTGCCTTTGATTCTGGAATTTAAAAGATGTACCGATTTTTTGTTTTTGTGAGTGCTATCCTATAATCCTTAGTCTGCTGATCAAGGGAAATACTTTAGAACTGCATATACTGAAGTATGAAAATCTACTGCAATGATGAAGAAAAAGCTGCCAGGACATTATTAAACACCAACCAATAGCCCCCAGGCAGTTCAGGTTTAAATAACAAAGTTTGAGAAAGCAAGTGTAGAAGACAGGATCCTTCACTCCACCAGAACAACCTCGAAATACTGCAAAAGGGGAGCTGCGGCAATAGCAGAGGGTCAGGCTGATCACCACAAGATCTCAGGAAACAAAAGGTGATACAGAAATGCACCCAAACCAAGTGCAGACTAAAATCCTGCAGATGACTTAGATACTGGCAAACCCATTCATATTCATGAGTATTACCCCTGTAAAAGCACCAAGTACACCAAGATGTTGTGTTGAAGTTCTGGTCATGCAAGGTAAAGCTTCCCAGAGGCACTCTTTAATTGTTCTAATTTTCCCTGCCAAACATCTTCAAAGTTTTAGATGTTCAGGCCAGGTCTTGTCGCTTCATTATTTCATCACTTTCTGGATTACCTACTCCCAGCATAAATGTTCTCAAACATATTTGCTACCTGTATGTTCTTCTCCCTTTCATGTGCACATTTTCTTCCCTAAAAGTCTTACTGAATCCTTAAAAAGTAGAGAAAAAAAAAAATTGAGGAGTGTGAACTCCTCAGCCCCATAAGGTAAACGGCTGTCCAGAGCCTTTTTAATTTCAAGGGCAGGCACAGGAAACCTTCCCAGCACTTTAGGAAGACAGTCATCTCTTCTTCCACTTAATTTCTGCCCTTTTTAAGGAAAACCCCAAACAAAACACAGTAAAAACCAGCAACTATGCAAGCTTTACATTCCATATGCTACTCCCTACGTAGATCATAGAATGGTTTGGATTGAAAGGAACCTTAAATATCATCTAGTTCCAACCTCCTGCCATGAGCAGGAATACCTTCCATTAGACCAGGTTGCTTCAAGCCCCATCCAACCTGGCCTTGAACACTGCCAGGGATGGGGCAGCCACAGCTTCTCTGGGCACCCTGTGCCAGCGCCTCACCACCCTCACAGGGAAGAATTTCTTCCCAATATCTAATCTCAATATCCCCTCTTTCAGTTTAAAGCCATTCTTCCTTGTCCTGTCACTACATGCCCTTGTACAAAGTCCCTCTCCAGATTTCCTGTAGGCCCCCTTTAGGTATTGGAAGACTGTTACAAGGTCTCCCCTCCCTGTGTACAAAAAACATGGAGCTAGGCAAACAAAAGCATTTCTGGTAAAGTTATTATTAAAGGGAAGGCAACTCCTAGAGCCAGTTTATGAAATGATTGAAATGGGCACTACGTGCAATGAATAGGCTGATTTCCATAGTAGGAACACACCAAATCATGCAAGCATGGGCTGACTCACCACAAATAGGTGGGTTTGACTCTTAGCTCTGACACTGACTTATTGCATGGCTTTAGGCAAATACCTAAATATTTGTTTTTACTTCTCTGTTTATATGATTTGGATAATACTTACATACCCAAAGGGGATATTTTAAGATACAATATGTTTAAGGTACTATAAAGATTTTAAATGCTGTAACATAGCAAAACCTCATTAACACCATCAGGCTAACATAAACACTGGAATGATTTAGGTGATGTTGTACATGTTCCTGGATCTGGGCAAATTCTCTGAACGAAGAGCAACATCTTCAAAGAGCCAGAGGAAAGGGAAGGTACAATCCATTGTGAAGCTGGAGTACTTTGCAAGGGTGGGTGAATTTATAAGGGAGGAAGAACAAATTTGCTTAATAGGCAAGAGTTCAACTTTCATTGATTATTGAAGTGGTTGGGCAGAGCTGAAAAGTGACGTGCTCAGGGGTAGGTGAAGAAAACAAAACCTTTAGGCCTCAGTTACCCACATCTATTGAAGCTAAAGAGGACTTTGCCAAGGCGAGTCCTGAGGGTTTGTATTTCCTATATAATGTGAAAACACAAATGTCAAATAAGGTTCCCTTCATTCAGACCTTCCTTTCTTGTCAGGAACGGGAGATGGCATTCTGCAGTACAGTATGATGTACTCTGGGGGCTCCCCGGGACTGGATCACACTAAAAGGATGGTGCTTATCCTGCTGAACTTTCCAGCAGGGGAACAGTAGTCCTGGGAAAACCCTCTGAACACAGGGGCTGGGTAGGGAGCCTATTGTACATTGGCTACATTGAGCTCATCTGCGGTGAGGACAGAAGTGAGAGACTCCAAAGCTCTGCTGGAGACTCTGGGCCTGCCAGCATTAGCATTTCTGAGGTTTTGTTCCTTCTTTTCCTTTTTTTTTTTTTTGCCTTTTCTAAAGTATTTTTCCACACTTAGATCCTTACTGAAAAAGCACACTCTTAAAAGAAGGGTGAGGGAAAGTCTGGCAGCATAGTGTTATAATAGGATGTGAAATCAGGTTAACTGCTCTAGAAGTTGGAGAGAGAGGCTGAAAGTGAGTGAGAAAGAGGAGGACATGTTCTTGGAGTGAGGCAGATGCAGGCAGCAGATGGAAAAGAGGGACTTTCTTGAGCAGTGGTTAGTGGCAGGGAGCTGGTGAGAGAAGAGCTGTCAGGTTTCAAGTATCAAGAGATGAGGATGGGAACAATTAGAACACAGATCTGTTTGGGTTTTGGGTTTTTTTTGTTTGTTTTGTTTCATTACATATATTTCTTTTGGCATTATAGTAAACCTGAGAAAACGAGTCAAGTGGTCTGGCTTTGAGTGGGCTGTGATCCAGACAGGACTTCCTTCTGGGGAGAAACCTCAGTCCTTTTTATTCGTTTGACAAGAAAGGACTAATAGTCTGTCTTGTCTCTAGACCAGCTCTACCATCATCTCATCTGAATGTCTGTTCCTGGTTGGAAAACATTGCCCTGCCCTGCAGTTTATATTGCGCAGGTTAGTTCCACAGGAATGAGTTCTGACTGTCATCTCCGAGACTGGCCAGCAACGCAAACCAAAGGGTGTTAGGTGGGGAAATCTGGGAGTTTTGCATCCAAAGAGCATGTCTACCCCTAAACAAAGTGCTCTTACAGGCCCATTCAAACTGTATAGTGTGTATGAATAAGGTAGGCTGGACTTGCTATGGAGACATAAAAGTAATTTTTACATTGCTAGCATAGACTACCCAACAGCTCCCTTGTAGACATTGCTGCACTGGGCAACTTACATACTTCACACACTACATCCATTCATCTGTCTTGTTGCCACTTATGGTGACCCCAAAGATGGACACTGAATGTAGAGCACAGAGACACTAACACATTGCTGGCTACAATACTGTTTTCCATACAGAAATCAGTTTACAAACTGAAAAGACTTTTGTTAATTTTTTCATTGGCACACATCATTTGAGAGACACAAACTCAAATTCACATTAAACTAAAAAAGCTGATACATTTTTACTACATCTACAGACCACAGGACACTTTGCTTTCAAGAAAAGTTGAATAAAACACAGAGCTTTCTTAAGGAGACTTCTCCCCTTGTTTTCAGAAAGTCCTTAATGTGACATCTGTCCCTGCAGTCACCTCTTTTAAAACTAACAAATGCATGACATATAATACAAGATTTATAAATTAAAGAAACCCACCCCTTTTAAGTAATATTCTTTAAATCTCAGTTTCTGACAGTCCTCCTATTTGCTCAGTAACTGTAATAGGCGTATTTTTCAGAAAATAGTGAATAAAAACTGACAAGCTATCGGGGGAATCTGAATGCATAATTGATAAGGGCATAAATTAATATGATTAGGCCTTTATTGGGTGCCACTGCTGCCAAACCTACAAAAGGGGCATGGAATAAAACATGGCTATGTTCTCAGGGCTGATAGACATCAATATGTAATGCATATTATCTCAAACCTTCTCATGTAGTCTGCTTATGACAGCACTCAACCTAATTGAAATTTTTATCTTTCTGTTGCATACAGACAGTTTTGACTAGCTGCTTCCAGGGAAAAGAGAGAAATCCAAATGACCCAAATGAAGGTTTCTCTATAGAGGTATATGCTCTTCTTGCAAATCACTTTAAAATGGCTTTTTGCTTTCCAGTTTCATAAAGCCATCTTCAGAAAGCTGCATTAAAGACAACCCAAGACTTGATTTGCCTCTCTCCCTTTTAACTAAGCTTAACGGTGCATTTCCCTAGAAGAAAAAAAAAAGAATCAAAAGATTTCTTTTTAAAAATCCATATATTGTATGCTCACTTCAGCTGAGGCCTTATTTTACTACAGTTCTTCGTGCTGCACATATACAGTTTAAAAAGACCTATGAAGAATAAATTAAAAACTAAGAGTGATTTCTTGAACTGAGGACACCCCAAACCCCTTAAAACATATTGGTCAGGTGATAGAATTTCATTTAGATAATTCTAAATTCTTTTCCAAGTTTTTCTTTCTTCAGTTCTCTGTAACTACGAATTCACAAACTGAAATGAAAAGCAATTGCAAACCCATGGTAGCTCTCAGTTCTGAAACGTTTCAAACATTTTCTGTATATTACAGTGTAATCTATATTCACTTGTCATGAAAGGTTTCTGCTTTGATGAGTCAAAGTTGATTAAAAAGCTTCAGATTTAGTATTTCACTCTTTGTTGAGAAGTTCTGGACTGCATGAGAGCTCCTGAGAATGCATGCTACCATTACTAACTGTTTTTACTACAGTAGTGCTGGATGTTGTACAAATAAGATAAGGAGTCAGTTTCTCCTCTGTTGTTTACAGTCCAGAACGGGATTATCCCTGGAGTAAGACACATTTAACCTGTAAAAACCAAAATAGAAAGAGAGGGACAGAAATTGGTCCAACACTTCATTTGGTTTCACTGAAACTCACTTTCTAAATTAAAGGAATCATATTATTGGTTGTTTTCATACCACGCCATGAAGATAAAAGCACTATAGCTAAAGAATTATTTTCTTCTATTAATAGACAATATTTTGCTCTTCTGACTCATCACTCCATTATCATAAAAGTGAGGCATCCATAAATATAGAGGCTACACTTTTTGTAGCTTGAAGATTGACACATCAAATTCTTAAAGATCCAGGTTGCTGCACATGTTATTTCAAGTAATTCATTTATTTCAGAGGTTATAAAGCACTCCCACACTATTTTGGTAAGCTGGGAAGAATGACCAAGGATTTTTCAATGGAGCAACTTCACATGCTCACTCATGAGAAAACCAAAACACGTCATGGCATAGTTTTGGTGCCTCTCTGTGGGCCAGGCTTTCTTGTTGTCCTACATACTTTCATATACCCCAAACACTCTACTTGGCCAAACCAAAACTGAGCTGTGTGTCATGGAGGATATAGTAGTTAACCTAGCTTGTAAAGGCAGAAATAATCCAGAGATACTTACTGCGTAGCACACCTTTTAAACTCTTGAGTAGGGGCTGAACACTGCAAGACTAAAGATGCTTTGTAATACAAATCAGGATTATAACAATGAGCTGGAAAGCTGTGAATGAACATAGGCCCAAAAATCATTAAATATGAGGAAGTAAAAAAGAGAAACTAGCACTGTGGAAGAGACGTGGAAGTGCAGGTCTGCACAGGAACTAAAAGCAGTATCTGCTGTGCTACTGTAATAAATCACAGGTATCAACTAGCTCACAGATCCCACAGTATGGTAGGGATGGGTTACTATCCCTATGTGCAGAGGGAAGAGCTAAGAACCAGGAAACAAGAGACACATTTCCAGAGAGGTGAGTGGTCTCCAAATCCATTTGTTTTGAGGTCTGTTCCTCTGCCACCCGGTATTTTGCCTGAGCTCAAAAGAGCTTTTAAACAAAGACTGTAGAAGTTCCAGTCCTAAACCTCTACCAATCCACCTTGCAGGGTATCAGCAGAAATCTTACTGCAACCCATTGAAATCCCAATTCTGCTAAGTAGCTATGGCTCTTCAAGAGGCTTGAACTTGCCTGAAGTTAGCAATGTGAAGCTCATACGAGACGTTAATATTCCCTCCCCTCACTGCAAATCAGTTTGAGGAATTTCAGCCTTGACATTTTCATATTACCAAATTGAAACACTTTACATGTTAATAAAATGCATTGTGCCAACCATGTTTTAACAAAGATCATTTATCACCTCTGGAAAGTTGCTGAGTAAATCCTTTTGACTTTGCACTATCCCATTCATCCTTGTTTCAAATAATGCAATTCTAACACTGTATTGATATTTTTTAAGATTTTTTCACCTTCTTTTCCATTTAAAAACAGGTTTCTAAATACATTTGAAGCAACTAAGTTTTATATTTGTCTCCTTATGGGAGTATGCAGAAGATGTGCTCAGCTATATTGATCTTTGAGGAAATGTGGATGAGATAGATAATGTGAAACCTTTTTGTCATCACTAACAGTTATATAGGTTCTGGAAACTTTCTGTGTTTGGCTGACTAGATAAGTGGATGCTCTCACATTTATTTGATTGGAAAACTATGGGGAGTAAACTGTGTCTCCCCAGTTTCTGTATGGAATTGATCTTTCGTGTATTAATGCTTTTCTACTGCAGCAAAGCAATTGGTGATTATGAGAGTAGAAACACTCCTTTCTTTCTGCTGGAGTCATCAGCCTTAAAGAAAAGGGAAGGGACATAAACAAAAGAGAGAAAAATGAAAAGGCACAAGGCAAAGTGCTGAACCTTCACCTCTCATCTTCAGAGACTGAAGGAGAAAGAAGCTATTGCTCTTGGCTTTATTAGCTCCTTGCATCTCTTTCACATTTGTGACAGACCTACCCTTGCTTGCCCTGGTCTGGAATAGCTGCAGGTGGCAGGTACTTGTTGAGTTAATTCTGGATCCAGACTACTTTCTTTGGTGATAAAGAGATTTTTCAGTCCTCTTGCATCACTTACTCCCTTTCCATACACCTTCTTGTCTGAACTGATTCAAACCTCTGCTCGGTGGAAACAACAAATAATCAAGGTAAAAGATTTTGGGTTTAAAAGTGTATCTTTTTCTTTACATGGTTTACAGTGTGACCACAAAAAATAGCTGGATAGGCTTAAGTGAGGCAGAAGTACTTTTTGGCAATGAGGGAAGCAGTTGTGAACAGGGTTCATTTAAACTGCCATTGCTGTTATAATGCAGATGATTCATTATACAGGGTTAGGTGCTGGTATCCAGAGTGTATAGATGAGCAGCAGAAACAGTCTAGTGCTGCTTTCTTAATCTGATGGCTTTCAGGACCAGGACTAACCAGGATCAGATTAGTACAGAGTTTGCAAAAGCAATGGCAAGCACACACTTTCCACAGTCCTAGACAGGCAGGTTTTACAGCTGGGACCCATCATTACTGGGCTCAGCTCTTCCACACAACTCTTGTGGATGTACTGACATAGACCTCACATACTGGCTCTTGGTTTGATGCCTTTTCAGCCGGAATATCCCTTCCACCTCTGCACCCCAACACGCATTTTTTATGACTCCTCTTGTTTTGCTGAGCCTTATGAGACAATATGAGATACTTTATCATGAGGTTTCTTTGTACTTTTTTTACAACAACAACAATGAAGTTTGTTTTTACATCAGCCTGCCCTGTTCATTAAAATACAAATCCATTAGGTTCACATCCATATGGTCAATCTCCTTTTGGTTCCTGACCCACAAAATTCCTGATAATGATGGTGACTGGCGTAAAGCTTGCCTAATCACAGTAAATCCTGTCCAGAATAAGGGCTCTGTCCTGCCCTTGGTGACCCTCTTACGCATTGCAGCTTTGCATGTAAGTTTAGACTGGTACTTTTTTAATCCAGACTTATTCAAAATGAAACAAATCTCTGCCATGATTGTGAAAATTGGCAGACAGAAACAAGCCAGAATCTCAGGCAAAATTAAAAATGAACAACTCATGTGAATAGGCAATGTGATGCACAGTGGGCAAGATTCACAGCTCAGAAAGCCTGGAATGGAGCCATTTGCTTTAGTTAGCCATACCAAGTTATGTTGTCCAAGAACCTGGCCCACTTCTTGAAAAGAAATGTTTTGGATGTGCTAGAGAAATCAGGTGCATAAATTACTGCTGCCCCTATGACACTTAAACTCGAACGACCAGTATTTATTCAGTCAACTACAATGGGTCTCACTGTCCTTGGCAGGATTACAGGGGTAATATTTTTTAACATGGATGAGCAGCTCTTGAACAGTATCTCCAACGTATTAAGCCTGAATGGGCTTTTCTTCAATATCAGGTGTGCACATCTCCTCACACTTATTTTTCTCCACCAGACGTATTTATTCTGATGGGTGAAACTTCCCTTCTTATAAATGTTTGCCTTCTCCATTCCTTTTATGGGAACACCACAAACTGATGGAGTGATCTTGTTTCATATGCCTAGCCTGTCTTATTCATTTATATAATCACAGACGATATTCGCTATTGTTAGAGTATATTGTTATGGCTTCTTCATTGCTTGCAAAGGAACTTGTGGGCAAAGATAAAGACAGGTTATGATAGATACTCTGCTAAAGACTTTATCCTGTAGTTTCTTATTGGCAAAAAATCCCAAGGGATTTTATAGTACGCAAAAAATTGCAAGCTTAGCTGAAAAAAAAAAAGTAGTAAAATATTGTTGACTTATTCTGCCTTTAAAAAAAAATTTGGGGGGCCTTGAAATATCCTCTGCTGCCAGCTGGACACTAAGGACTTCAAACCACTAATAAATAAGAATGTGAGTATCTTCTACATAAGAATAATTGATAGAACAACATGACTGGTACACAGATAGTACATATTATCTCAACCTCTGTATCTTAGGGTCTTCATTTTCTGAATGAGAAGTGCTACCAGTTAGGACTGAAAGAGAATACTCAAAAGCTTGAAGAACAATGGTTTAATCCTTTCATTAATTATTAATTCATTACCAAAGCAGAGGGTGCTTTTGGTTTTGTGTGTTGTCTCCCCCTCCAGCATTTTCTTAAGTGTTTACTAATTTATTGGAATATATTCTCCCATGTTCATATAATTTCCTTAGGCAACGTAGTGGTTGCTTTCATAGAACAGCTGTATTAGGATTGAGGCATTGGTAATTTGCAACCTAACTTTGATGATGTAGATGAGAAATTCCCTGTATAGCATCCAAATCTACAAAAGATTAACAGCATGAAACAAACAAGCATGTGCAGGTTGAAGTGGAAATAAAGTTCTTTACACCACACACATCCTGAATAAAACTGCATGTTTTAATTGTATTTTTGTTGCCTTTGTCATTGAAAAAGGTACTCTGAGCTTAATCATCCTGCTTTGGAAATAAGATCCAGCAATCTAAGACATATGGAAAGACATCACAAGTCTACACGGAGTAGTATATTGAAAGATAATACCTTCATTTGCTTGGACAAATTCTCATTTTAATTATTTGAGACTCCAAACTTCCTTTTCCTTTAAGTCGTATTCCTTAAAGTATGTCTTCTCAGCTCAGGTGTCAGATCAATTAATTTTTTCTCTTTTTGTTTGCTCTAGAGGAGACTTCTTTTATTACAAGAAAAGGGGAAAAAAAATGTACATATGTGATAGTAACTTTAATTATTGAAGGTTTTTGACAACACCAATGAAAAAGCTTCCCACAAAGTCAGCTTTGAGCATAGCCAGTGACAATGCTGTGAAGGTCAGTGTTCAGATTAACATGCTCACTGTAAAAATATATGGCAGATTTTTGTACTAGTAGAAGTAGTAACGTACAAACTGACTGAAAGATTGAAAAACTTATATCCAGAGTAAGTAGAAGCCTCTGATACTAAGTGACTAAACAGGCTTCTTTGCAAAACATTAACTTAATATTTATGTCCTTGCCTGTTTCATCTAATCTAAAGAGACTTTGATTCCAAGAAACATATATTTTTTAAAGTTCCTTCTGAGGTAGTTGCCGGGCAGAATTGGGATTGATGAAACTAGATGCCTGGTATCTTCCCAATATTAAAGACATTGCGCACTGATATTCTGATTCCTCTTGCCTGTAAATCAGGGATCCTTCATGGAAATAAGCACGTATTAGGCCCAAGAGCTTTCAGGGTGTGGTGAAATGAATTTTTGGCTGTCAGACTATTATGAAAACTGATTTCTGGAAAATAAATCAGATCTCTTTAATGACAATTAAGACCTCACACACCAGGCAGCAGATGGGGAATTGTGCAGTGCTTTGTACCAAAGCAAAACTGTGCTTTGATAGTATCACCATCATGTACACATTCAAGGATGATGAGGAGGGTGAGTAAAGATAAGCATGTAACTTTACTGACAGATGACAATACATTGAAAGGAACAGAAGTTTTGGAGAAGACATTAAATGTTCTAAGAGAAGAAGCTTACTTCCCTTCCAGAACCCCACAAAACAACGTATGCATGTGAAAGCCCTGAAAAAGGAGTAATAGCTGATAAAAGAGAGAAGTCAGCTGATGTTCTTCGAAAAAGAGGATCTGGAAACTAGTTACTGAAATACAGAGAGGACCTTTTAGCAGAATCTTCCTCCTTCCCACTTTTGTCTTCTGTCTTTCAATAAGGTCTTTCAAAAGACCACTATCCTGGAGAAGACACGGTCACACAAATGTTTCCCTTCAACATGAAAGTGCAAATGTTATGTTACACTAAATAATCAAAACCCATCTGTTATTCATCTAAAATCAGGACAAGATGAAACAACAGGAACCGTATATCTAATATCTAATATTTTATAAATATTTTATGTTTTATATAAAAATATCTAATATTTTTTAACAAACAATTCAACAGAAAACCCCAGATGTCCTATATATTGGTCACTAGTCATGCATCTAATTGATTGACAACATGTAACAAAGTGCTATGGGGTGAAGCTTGATGTGTTTTGCACATCTCTAGGTTACTCAGAGCAGTTAAGTCTTATGTGGCTGAAACGCATAACAGAAGGAACAAGTAGCATTGAAGGAATGGAAAAAACCTAAAATTTGTCCTTAAGCAATAACAATTGGATTTGGGGCTCTCTCCAGCACAAATTAGCATCTATGGCATCTGGCTGATGGACCAGATGCTGTAGGAATTTGGAGGTACTTGGAAGTGTCCAGTTAATGGCAGCAAATGGCTCTTAAGGGAAGAACAGGAGGCAGAGACCTGTGAGAAAGATCCACCACAGAGTGTGATGGGCTGGTGGGACCTAAGCCATTGCTCAAAGTGGATGGAGATAGCACTTTTTCTCTGTAGGACTCAAGGGAAAAAGAAGTAACTTCTATAAATATTTTCATTTATGTAAAGAAAAGCAGTTTGGCACTCACCATGAATGCAACTAATGTGGTTGAATCAATCCTTCCATTAAGTGAAAGGCTTTAAGATGAAGGATTGTAGATTTAGATTAAAGGAAGGATTTATTTACTGTGAGGGTGGTGAGGTGCTGACAGAGGTTGCCCAGAGAAGCTCTGGCTGCCCCATTCCTGGCAGTGTTCAAGGCTAGGTTGGACAGGACTTGCAGCAACCTGCTTTGATGTGAGGTATCACCACCCATGGCAGGGGAACCTAGAACTGGATGAGCTTTAAGGTTCCTCCCAACCCAAACAATTCTATGATATTCTACCTCCTACACTGGATGAACTCCTTTAAACAGGCCATCCATCACTCAAACCACTCTGATGTTTCAAGAAATTCTATTTTTTCCTCCAGCTATGTGCCAGCTTGGCAGACTAATTCTGGTGTGTGGCAAACCAAGAGAGTCCAAAATGCCACTCAACATTTTGTTCCATGAGAAAAATTAAGGAAGACAGGCAGATTAAAATTAAGGAAGTGTATGGAGATTACAATCCAGATTTTTCTTTCAACCTCATAATTCTCTTAAAACCCTTTGGTGAATTTTGTGTCTTCAGGAGATCTCAGCCTTGGCAAACTATTACTTTGTAATACTGCATCATTATGCATGGACTTTCAAAACCTATGTGCATACAAGTAGCAGTGTTATTGGAGTCTTTGTTCATATAGTGTTATTTTAAATTCAGACATCAATATTTACAGCAGATTAACAAAGAGATCCAACAACAGACCTAAATGATCTAGAATAAGTGAGAAACATCAAAGGAACTGACAATTTATAGAAGGATAAGAGAAACACAGAGCCCAGCGTATTATAACCAAAACGGTTAAACCAATGACATTTAGCCATCAACAGCTTCTCAGTGACACTTTTTATTTTGCCTGCTAGATAGAGGATGCACACAAAGTCTCATTTCAGGTCTATCTTTCCTTCACTTTTGGATTTGCCGATTCATTTGACCAGTCTGTCATTGTGGCACTAAGTAGCCCTATTGTGGAAATTCTCCAGCAAAATGCAGTTTGTTTTGAACTGGAAAGCGAGATGCTACCAATATAAGAATTCATGGTGACCTATAAATGTTATGGATAACATTTTAAATGAAGGAGTTTTTAAGTTTCCAAATGGCTGATGAGGGAACCAACATTCCCTTTCCCCCTTCAGCTCCTTCAGTTGTAGTTTTGCTACTTCAGAGCTGTTCACATTCCACATATGGAATATTTTCTGGAACATGCAAGACCCATCTGAGGTCCCTTGACAAAGCTAGTTGGAAGTCATAAGCACCTAACTATTAGCCCAGCTAATCTCTTGTGTATACACAGCTCTTCATTTTAACAAATATTTTGACAAATACTTCAGCTGTAGGAGATACATTTTCAACAGTCTGTTCCAAGAAACATTTATGCACACACATATATGTATATATTCATATAATAGAACAGCTCCAAAGATTAAATAGAGGTAAACTTCCCCATAGCCAGCAGTAGCTGTAGCACCACCAGCAACACAAGAGCAGGCCATGTCTTTTCCTCATCTTAATCCATGAAAAGAGCAATGAGAAAGAATTAAGCACAAGGTCAATAAGAAACATAGCAGATGAAGAAAAAACCCCATTGGAACTAGATAGAACCTTAAGCCAATGGGCAGCCAAAGTCTGTCTGCTGGGGTAAAAGGGAGGATTGGGATAAAGGAAAGGAGGGAATCTCCTTCCACTTGTAATCTGAGCCTCTGTCTCCACGGGAATGGGCTGTTTAACAGTTTTCGGTACTAACAGCCCAGCTGCTTTTCTTCTGGCTTATGCATTAACAATGGGGAGTTAAGGGTTTTGAAAAGTGCCTAAATAATTTAGCTGAAAAAATTAAATGGAATTAAAAGACATCACTTGGCACTTAAAATCATTCAGTAATTAAGTCATCACTCAGGCATTTTGAAAATTCCCTTCTTAAAAAAAAATTAATCTTCAGAGCAAGTTTTAGAATCTTATTTTAATTTTTCTTGAATAAATCTTGTCCAAAATAGAGCTTTCAGAAATAGATGACTTTCCCATTATGTTTTAATCAACACCCATTTGAAATGAATATTTCACATCCTCACATTCTACACGCACCATGAATAGCTCAGGAGGAAAAAAAAAAAGGCACAGAATGATTTGAAATTATGAAACTTTGAACACACAGACTGTATTTGAAAACAGTCTCTTAATTCCCTCTGTGCTGACCTGTTTGTTACAGTGGTCAAGAGTTGATTCACAGGCTCCACTTATACACACGACTGTGACGGGCAGTGGGAGAGGTAAGAAAAGCAGTGGATAACCACAGGAGTATCAGCCCTAGTTGGAGTTTAGGCAGCCCAAAGCTGAGTGTGCTGAGACATGTTGTGCAAGGTTGTGCAAGGCAACAGCAGAGGGAACCAATTAAAGCAGATGTAACAATGTCAGAGAAAGAGTTTTATAAAGAGTGGAATTAAGAGGGGAGGATAAAGCTGGATTTTTTTCCACTTTTTCATTAATCAAACTGCCTGCAGGAATGATGAAATAGATGCCCAATGATACTTATGATACCTTACTCAAAGAGAAGCTTCAGTCATTGCCTTTCTTTCCTGCACAGTGTAATAGATGCCTAGATAATAGATTATTTCCCCCACTTTAAATCTTGTTTCTTACATCATCTAGTAACTGCTGAATTATTAAAGGACATGGCTGGTAATTTCTATGTGGAATATTTTCAAGTGTTTTATTGGACAGTTTTGCCCTATGACTAGTCTATACGAGAGGGGGATCCTCTATGTATTCGAGTTAATATGTTCCTCTGTTTGGCATGAAATGGTGCTTTCTTTTTTATCTTTAGGGAAGAGAAACTAGAATTTTATTTACTGTCTTATTGCATATTGTTGACTAAGTGTTCCTAACCAGTGACAACACTAGAACATATAAACATGTTTTATTTGGAAGAAAAACCTCTTCCTACCTATATATGAACTTAGAGAGGAAAGGGGTAAAAAAACTCCATCCTGGTGAAAATCTGACAACATGTTTAATAAACTCAAATTCATTTAATTAGATTTCTTGATTGAAATCAACCTTGAGAAACTGAAGACAAATAGCTCTGCACACTTGTTACTAGGCAGTGCAATATATAAATGGTTTGCAAGAGACAGCAGTACTACAAAAACTAAGACACAGTCACTCAGCCCACCTCCAAGGCAGGCTCTAGGCTCCTCTAAGCAGTAACAGTTGTTTGCTTCCTTAAGTTTTTTGTTTGTTTTAACACATTCTTAAGAAGAGACTAAAAAGAGAGATATTACGTGTCTGTAACTACTATTGTATGGGTTTTTCTCCTTGCCAAGAGACTCCCAAGGTGATTACAGTTGAACAGAATCAGGTCAATATGGCATTATAAAAATTTAGAAGAAAGTAGCAGCAACCTCTTCTCTCCGTATTTGCCTCCTCCTCCCGCTCCCCAAACAGCATGCCACTAATTGCCCTTTCCACCTTAAAGCAAAATCACCTGATTTTACTTTAAGGCTCTTCAAGAAGATTGTCATTTATAACCTGCAATTCAAGCCTGTTATTCCCTTTGCAAAAGAATCAGCTATATTGAACTGGAAATCTCACCCTCTAACTGTTTATTAATATTAAAGGTATTCTCAGATTTTTGTTGCTAACTGCTCACTTGGGTTGAAATGTGATGCACTTGTTGGCAGTGTTGCCCCAGAGGGACTGCAGCGAGACAGACTTACTCAAGCTTTACTTGAACATAGAAATGAAAATCAATAAACAATTTGAACTTCTCAGAAGAGAATTTTTCTCCTCTAATGAATATACAAGCTTGGTTACAGCTTAATTCAAAGACTGAATTTAGTGTGTGTTTTTTCCCCCTGCACCAGGAGCATGACAAAAACAAGCTTCAAGTGACATATCCCAAAGGGAGACTTATTGTTAGGAAAAGAAAAAAGGGGGAAAAAAAAAAAGCACAAGCAAATGAACAACAAAATAATTCCTGGTCCCAAGACAAGGGAGCTACCTTAAAAATAAACTAATGTGCAGCTGCCGAACAGATCTGCTTTGTAGATGACTGCGCAGGCACCTAAACTTTAAGTTTCTGGTGGGGTGAATTTTGTAATGTATGCATTTTTATTTGCTTTTATAAGAGACTGCAAATAGGGTCAGGCCACAGCGTAGGGATGTGGTGATGAATTCTCTAGTAGTTTGAGGATTTCTGAGTACAGGATAAGTATGTGTATTCTGTGGGTTAGTTTCTCACACACACACACACAAAATCATATTTACTTATAATTTTTACTTGCAGCACTGGAGAGCATTAGAATGTCATTTCTGTAGAAATTAATGACATTCATTAAAGAAAACGACTGTAGAATCAATGTTTCCAAAATAAAAACATACTTGCACTCAATATTAACTGTAGCACTGTGATGAGCTGCTGTGTTTTCTGATCTTCAGGATTTCTGCAGAGTTATCAAGCTAAACTGCTTTTGCCATCTGATAGTTCGTCCTGGCAACACTGTTAGTTGAAAGCCACAGAAGTTGTCGTGTACAGCATTTTAGTCTTCAGCTCATTAAGAAATGGATTGGAATTGGAAACTTTTATCTCATTTGTGCAAACTGGAAACCAGTTAAATCAGACCTCATATGAGTGTGCATCAAGTAAGTAATATAATAAAATGAAAGATCTATGTCAAAACCAGTCCTAAAAATATAATGTTATTCTGGAAAAAAAAGTGAAAAGAGTGGGAATGTAGATGTGCTGAAATACCTGAAGGTGTAGATTTCAAACGGTTGCAGTTTCTACACAGATAAGCCTCCAAACAATACATCTAAGTTATTGTCATAGATAATAGGCAGCTTGACTTTCCAAACCAAACCAGTTAGAGCCACATTTTTGTTGCAATAAAGAGATTCTTCAATTTCTTTAGCCCCTGAACTCTTTTTCATATTTGTAATCTTAACACCTCACTCAAAGGGATCTCTAAAGCTTTTCATTTAAACTACAATTATTCTTTTGTCTACTGGGAACCTAGTGCAAAGATGATGTCCTGTGTGCAAGAAGCAAGCAAGCTGAATATTAATTAATGAAACTACTTAATATGCAGAAGAAGAGGAGCAACAATCAGTCACGAGCCCTTACGTATTAACTGGTAGATCATTGTTATTCTGGGAGGCATCATAAGGCCAAATGCAGGTTACAACTAGTTTAGAAAATCTCTTTAATTAAGAAACATGAAAGTTTAAGTCTCTCATTATAACTATCTTATTGTGACCATAAAAGACATCATTAAATGACATGATTGTATAGCACTTTTAATGTGGTCTGAGGTGATGAATTGGACTTCAGCTGTTAATCTCTTTGCAGTGGGATTCAGTAAACAAGCAAAACACTGAGTATTTCCTACTTTTGCCAAGATGCAAAGAAACAAGTTTTCCTTTTCTTAAGGACCAGGGAAGGCCATGAACGAGCAAAGCTCCATAAAACACCTCTGTCCAAATAGGTGGGTTGGGAGTTTCACAGAAACAGGAGAGTCAAATCTACTCTCCTGCTTGTTGCTTGCCATGACTATTGGCAGCCTTGCAGAACAGAGGAAAATAGAAATTACGTCGTCCAATACTTTTTGCTTTACTAAATTAATTGAAGCAAAAAGATATAAGATTTGCATCAGCAAGTCCCTGTGCACAATGTTAAAGGAGACTGGCCTCCTTGTTCTTGTTTATCAGATGGAAAGCAGATCTATGAAAAGATGTGGTGTGGTATAAGGTTACCCATGAAGCCAACATCAGATGAACATATGTATGGCTTTCCAGATATGGCTTCTATATTGCTTTCCCTTTTAAGGAATATTAATAGTAGTGAAATCTGGGAATACTAAAAGCACAATAAGAATACATCTTTATAAGATTCCTACTTCAGATCTTGCATATCCAATGACAGGGGTGTCAGAGGATCTGCAGGTTTTGTTACCACGTGGAATCACGCAACAAGTAAAATTAAATCACTCAGTGCATTGTAACAAAAAGAATGTAATCCATTTGCAAATCTGCTTCTTCACAATATGCTTGACTCTGTGGAAGAGAGTAGCTACAGGAAGAATCAAATTCAGTTCTAAGCTATTAACAAGGTCAATAACTGATTGCAACACTTCTTTTTGACAAAGGATGCAGCAGTGCACACTGATTCAACTTTTTATCCTGTATAATATGAGACTTTCCTGCATTTGCTGTATGCAGAATATTTTCCTGATACATTACACAAAAATACATTTCTGCTTGCTGATAGTAAAAGGCTTCTCTGCCAAACATACAGTATATCTCTCAAGCAGCATTTAAATAGCTTTTACAGGAATAGTTTGGGCATGCAGTAAGATGTATCAACATCATAAAAGGATTTACTGATAAGGCTTTTGTTTTACATTAAGCTACGAAACATGATTTTACACACTATATACGGCAAAAATCTGTATTGTTTTAGACAGTCTGGACAGTTCAGCAACTTGAATTGAGAAATATGACCATTGATTTGGAAGAAGTATACATTCTCATTTTGCTAATATCCCTTCACTAGTCTGAAAATGCAGTAATTCTTGTGGAATACTCACAGATTTACCTCTGTAAGCATACACAGAGCAGAGCAATGCCATGAAATCTGACTCAATTAAGGATTTTACAGAGTTATTGCTTCTAATCACTACCTGATGTTATTTACAAAGCATTTACCATTCCTGGACATCTTCAGGGCATGATCTGGCCTTGAAGAAGCTGAGTCAGCCCCTTTTTCTGCTTTTTTCTTTGTTTGTTTAACTACCCATCTAAATACAATTAGTCCAGTGCAATTATACCACTTGCTAGACTGGAAGCCAAAAGACACAAAGGGCAATACTGGCTAAGAGTAGGAGAAGGAATTGATGTTTACAATGTATGGAAAACAAACGAGCCAGTATTTCCAAGGGCGTCCTGCAGGGACCCAAACACTTCGGCATAAAGTCAACTCCTGTGAACACAAAGGGAGCTGAAGTTGGCCAGAGCACTCTAAGGGTCCCACTGGTGATGTTAGAAATCGCCAGGTGGCACTATTACACAGCTGGCACCTGCACAGTTTTCTGTTGGGTGGGTGAACTTTTTGGGAGAAAATACTGGCCATGAGAAGGGTTCTGTTTGCTGCTGTTCCTAACTGGAGCTGGCTCCCATGGAAGGGCTGCTATTGGCTGGAGGCGCTGAGAATGCTTGGTGCTGGTTCAGACCTTGCCTGGATGGCCCATGGTGACTCAGGGTATATTCCAGCCACCTCATGCAGGTCCCAAATTTGTTAAGCTATGGATTGGTAAAAGGATAAACCTAAACCCAGGAAGGAATATATTTTACTATGAAAAAATGAAGTTAAAAACCTTGGACACAACAAGAAATGTTGTTAAAAACAAAAAACAAAACCCAACCAAACAAGAAAACCCCCGTGGGTGAAGGGATGTGGTAACATTCAGGATACAGGAGCCAAAAGTCATTCTCAGGATTAGAGACATTGTCAAAGCAGTGTACGAACAAGAATGAGAATGGAACAGAAATGTGAAGATGCTTCAATCATTTGTTGTAGTTTACGTCTAATTGCCTCCAGGTTCCCCTCTCACTTCGCAAGCCAGCAGCATTTAGAGAATCTTCTCATTTTCAAAGCTACTTAGGAAGTTCTGCTGCATTTGCTCATAATGAAACAAGCAAAAAACCAAACTGAAACAAATACCCCCCTCCCCAAACAAAGCAACCTCAAAAAGAAAGAAACCCAAGACTTTCAGTGTTTTAAGTCTTTGTTGGTTTTTTTTTTTTGAGCCATATTACTCCTGTATGGGTGGATAATGATCTTTAAGAATTATTTCAAATCCCACTCTTTCTATCTACAATGATTTTACATGGAAAAAAAAATCCCGGTAAATCACACACATAAGGTTAGAAACCTAGTTGAGACAAGTGCCAAGTAAAAAATTAAATGTCCTTTTCTTAAATTAATTTGATAACAATCTTCTGATTTGCTTATTGTCCTTTTCAGAGAGTTTTTCATGCCACTTTCCATTCAGATTTGGTTTTGGTTTTGTAAGAAAAATAGCAGGCCACAAGCAAGTCAGTCATTTTTTCCAGAGATCAGAGAACTTTTCTAAAGATCTGGCATCCCAAAATCTACCCTAATTTGGTCTTATCATTTTTCTCCTCCTAAATTCAGTATCATACTTAGATACTGTACACTCAGATGTTTGCAGACTCTGCAGGTTTTCAGGATGCAGCATATGTTTAACCTAAAATCGCTTCTCTGAACTTCTAAGGTAAGGCAACACAAGCCATGGGCGCTAGCAATCACATTAGATAGCCCCTCCCAATGGGAAAACCTCTCTCTTTCTAGCTTTCCAAATTAATTAATGTCTGAATGGTCTAAATGATGTCAGTAGCAGAAGAACAAAGGTAGCTTGTTTACTCTGAGACACCATCTCAAATTCAGCATGAGGTAAGGCTGTGCATTGCAAAGAGCATGTCACCTCCCTCACTCAGAATGATATGGCTGTGATTGAACAGATTTCACCGTTAACTAAATTCTTATGGTTAGAAAAAAGCTCCCAAATGCAACAGAACACAATGAAGAGTCACTACAGTTCTGCATAATGAGAATATATAACGCCTTGCATTATAATTACCTGAAAAAACACTATATAGACCTCATCACTCCTGAAAATCAAATATGTGATATTTTTTAAGTACTAATTTATAACACTGAAAGGATTTTTAAAATAAGTCAAGAAATTCCTTACTATATAGCCTTGGATCCACCATTTCCGGTAACACTTAATGTTTACCTGCTTTTTCTATATTTCCCTTTTCCCCCTTTAAGTGCTTGAACTGTATGGTGTATATCAGCATTTGATCAAAAGATCATTGCCAAGAATTGCAATTTAGGCACTTTGTGAAACAATCACAGTGTAGCCAACAACCTAGATGTTGCAGGCAGCAGAATAGCCTCAAGTTCACTGTTTTAATAGAAAGAGTTATATTCTATTTACTAGACAGCCTTAATTTGCCATCTGGATTAATTCATTAGTTAAATCAGTGCTCAGCACCATTTGTTACATCTAAGTAACATCACTGAAATTTAAATGAGAAGAACACATAAACAGTTAAGAAAAGGAGGAAATAAGAGTTCCATGGAAGAAGGAATAAATACTTTGCTACCTGAGAAAGGGGAGCTAAAAACCCTCATCTGCTTCTCAGCAGCTAATATCTCCATCCATGTTATGTTTTTCAGTTACATTTGTCATATCTGCCTTTACCTTACTTTAGCTCTCTACACCTTTCAAAACATTCTTGAGGACCAGAATTTTGACTACAAATAATAAAGCAAGAATTAAAAAAGGAAATAAAAAAAAGGGCAGTATTTTTAATGTATATATTCCTAAATTGTGAGTGCAAAATTTAAAACATCATGAAGGAATCCTTTATTTCAAGAAAAATCTTTTCAGATTAATTTTGAATAAAATCTTATATGCCCATATCCCATATTTAGCTAGCAAGTAACCACTGAAATCCCTACACATTCATGCCTGTTATTACAGAAATTAGACAGAATGCATAGAGAAAATTTCTGAGATACATTTAGGTTTTTCTTTTCCAATAAAAAAGCACCACAAAAGGAATAAAGAAATTCTTTACTCAAATCAACGGTGAATTACTTTGTCATGAGAATAGAAGTTTATATTCATTTAAATGAAAGCACATAAATTGTTCTTGACAAGAAAAACAAAGCTAGCCTTAGGCAGTATTTTCATTATAGAAAAAGGCACATGTCCATGAATATCTAGTATAATATTAACAAAACCTGTTCAATTAGCTATGCATGTGCCATCGTTATGAATATTTATTTGCATTGCAGCTAAATAACATTGATACCTTTTTTTCAGCCTGTTTAGAGATAAAAAATGAAGTGAATATTGCTGCTCTGCAGAAAGCAGTAGAACTTATCCAGAGAACTGGTCAGACATAACACTTCTTATTAGGAGAGCCTTGTTCACTACTAGTCATTTCATTCTTTTTAACACTGGAAATCTACTTGAATTATAATCCATTTTAAAGTATTTTTGATCCAATTGGCAGCCTAAGCTCATTTTTTCTGTAAAGAAAAGTTATTTATGCAAAGACAACCTAATACACCAGTTCATTTTTTCTGAAGTCAATTGACTTGAATTGCACTCTAATCATGCAGACCTCCCTTTATCGTAAATAGTTTTAAAAATCCTTTTTTTCTGGTAGAAAGCACTGCAAAATAGCCACCTTAAAGCAAAGCAAGCTTTACCAGTGTATACCCACAGACATTCTTAAGCCTTGATAGGCTTAAGAATCAGTTAGGATGGTTATATCAGTAGGAATATTTATGGTCACCAGTCACAGAGTTGTGGATATCCCATTACAAAGGAGTTTTGAATAATAAGCATTTGTAATGAACTACCAGTGCAGAACTGCAGGCCAGAGGCCTGCTTTGGCAAAAATATGTTCATATGATTCAAAGTGTGTTCTGTATATGAATAAAGGTATTAGCTGCAACACTTGCTCTAGGAGGAATCTTGAATAATGAATCATCAGACTGTTATTTATTATTAGAAACTGAAAAAGCAAAATTAATTGAATAAATTTGTCCCATTTATGATTGCCAGAAAAGAAAGCTTTAACAAAACAATAAGAAACAATTAAACATGGTCTCCTGAATTTTTATTGATCGTAAGTCTCATTCTAGTTTCCATTCTGCCACTCCAAGACCCTTTTCCAAAATCCACTAAGTTCAGCAGGAATAATTTTATGTAGTGGATAGACACTGATCACAGAAACATTGCAAGTCCCTGATTTTCCACTATTTCTGTAAACAATTTCTAAATTATTAAGGTAAGAATCAGTTGTGTAAACTATTTTAGAATTTGCCTCTGTTCTTCTGTAGGCTTTATATAGATATGAATGATATTTTGTTATCATTATCATCTTAGCATTATCATTTATCACAATTCCACACACTACAAGAACATGTGTATAAAGCAGGTAATCCTTACAGTAATTTTGAAAAGGAGAGAAATAATGAAAAGTGTGACATAAATATATGATGCAGTACCATTAACAAAATAGGAGAATATCAATTATGCTTTAAGGTGGCTTAAAGGAAAGCAAACTGGCAAATGTAAATGAAGGACAACAATAGGTAAGAATATGGAAGATGATTTGTTCTGGCACAGATGCTATTGATTTCTAGATAGGTTCATTTGATTCCCTTCCAGAACAAGGCTTAATTTAAGAGTAAGATACATTTTCAGTAGCTGAGCTTGCAAGCACATACAACCCGTGACATTTTGCATAGTGACACACTGAGAAAGAAAGGATAACAAAACTGCAATGAAGTATTCCTCTAAGGAAGACTTTGTTTGATTCTAATGTGTCCAGAATGAAGACACTGAAAAAAGAACATCTTGCAGCTGAAGAGCTGGGTAGAAAGAAGATATTTCAGTGACATGATCTGGATAGCCCTCAAAATTTAAATCTCAAAAGATCACAGTTTTGGAGACTGCTGCCAAGAAGGATGCATGTTCAAACTTTTGTTATCTATTAGAACATGAGCTGCTGGCCTCTTCCACTGCTCTCCTTTTGCATGTGTCACACCAAATGCGTAGCAGGGCCATCACAAAAGTGATAGGGGTTGTTATCATAAATGGTATACATTGTGTGTTGGTGATGAAATAAGAAGAGACAAGCACCAGAGTAATTTTGCTGATAATTTCTTCTGATATTTGCAACACTAAAAAGCAAGAAAAAGACAAGATAATAAATGATAGGGTTCTGGGAAAGTTAAAAAAAAAAAAAAAAGAAACTTCTGGTCAAACTAGACTCTCTTTCTATTTAATTCTGAATGCTTCATCTACCCAGACAAATGATGGTGCGGTAGCAAAGCAGTAACGAGAGCTGGAAAGATGTAGCAGCACAGACCAGAGCATCACACAGTAAGATCAATAGATACATTCAAGTGACCAAAAACAGATCCAGGATATGAAGTTCAAAACAGTTTAGACCTGAAGTTCCAATGTAAGCCCAGCAAGGGAGCAGGGCCAAGCACTAGTATGTGGCACTGTTCAAGGGACCGTATCCCCTGGGGACAGAGGGACAGTAGCAACAAAGAAGCACTCACTTATTCTGAATCAGCAAGAAGAGTTTTTCATATAAGGCTACAAACCTTGCCAATTGTGAAGAAAAACCCTATAAAAGTGTGTTTATTTAGTATGGGAAAGGTTTAAGGCCCAATAAAAAAATAAAAGAAAGAAAAGGATCTGAGCAGGCAAACCTCATGCTTAACCTCAACCCTCTGCAGCCTCGAGCTCAGGGGATATCTCCAGTCACTTTAGATTTATCTCATCTTGTCACTGCAGAACAGCAACTGTGTTACCCCATGAAGGGAAGCAGAGGATAGGAAGGTTTATCTTTCAGTTTCACCAACTATAAAATTCCATTATAAGTTTATTTTTACAACCCCTTAGATGGAAAGGCAGGTTCTTGGTTGGTTGTAGTCTGCTCACAAACCCATTCCCTGAGAGAGAATCAACTACAAGATCTAGATCCTGCCCCTTGTTTTTTTCTCAGTTGCCTACCAGCACTTGCCTGGGAATTCATGTCAAGAAGAGAACTATTTCTCGACAAACTAAAACAGTGTAGGAAAAAGATGATCCTGCAGTAACTGAATTCAGTGATATAGAAGTTTGTGGAGCTTATAGGATTTCTAGCTTAATGTGTTATTTTAATGTTTTGCAGCTAAAGGCTAAGATGGCAACAGTCTTGTTTGAAGATGATGAAAATGAGCTGTCCTCATTTCTTACTGTTGGTGGCTGAGAGGGCCTGTGAATCACTTTAGAAATTTGTCTTACTGAACACTGGAACATTCATTAGATACAACATGGTGTCGAAAGTAGCCTGTGAATCCTGAAACTGTGATCAAGGGGTAGCATGAAGCATGGCAGTAACCAGATTGAAGGGCTTCAGCTACAGCTTTCTGGAAGCATCAAGTGTCATTCAGCATCTTCAAAAGCAGTGTTCAACTGAGAGAAAGTACTATGGTAATGATTTGTGCAGTCAGCAGCAAAAGAAACCCCAGCTATGGAGAAAGCTAGGTAGCAAAATTAAGAGACATTTATTATGCATGTTAAAATCAAACAGGACGTAAGAGAAATCTAACATACCAATCTGGTTTTTGGTATTCAGCTCTCACACAGGGAACCTTTAATCTGATTGATCCAGTGTGGTAACTGTTTGCTTTTCCTGCACATGTGTATATGATAGTATGATGGCAGCAGTCCGGGCTATTAAATGGAGCAACTACATTCAATAAGAAGCAAACAATGGCATTAAGCCTTCTATCATTTTTGCTATTAGACTGAAAGTTTTCGAAACAACATAACTCGAGCACTTAAATATTAAGAGACACTATAACTTTAACTTCTAAATACTGAAAGTCCTTTTCCTTGGTAGCTTATGAGCCTAAGCCATTTCAGGACTTCAGATAAAGCTCCTCTGCTGGATTTTTCCCTTTCCCTTTCTGTCTTTCATTATAGTCTGCTACATTGAGAGATGAGGGCTGTTGAACAGTGATTTCTGTAGACCTCAGAACACTGAAATACATTCAGCATTAAATGCAAAAAAGAGAACTGCACCAGTTTCATTCACCACAAACAGCCTGTTTTATCACAGGCTAGCAGCACACGTTTAGGCTGCTGGTGTTGTATTTTCTAGCAGACTTCTGAATGGCCTCAATCCTGGTCATTCCACTTGGAACAGACTTCCCAAACTCTGTGCAGTATTAGAATTATGGCATATAGTTAGATGCTGTACTTGACGATAGGAAAAAAAAGCTTATAGAATGGGTAAGATGCTAGAAGCTCAGTAACCTTCACCTTAGGCTTAAATAGTAAGTAATCTGTTCCACAGTTTTTTTCCAAAGGAAAATGAGAACAAACAAATATTTGGACTGCCACAATAGCATTAATAAACATGAGAACGCAACAGCTAGTGTTATTCTACAGAAATGAATGAATAAATAAATAGACTATAAGCACTTTATTCTTCTCACATAATTTCTTCTCAGTGACATTATTGAACAGACTGTTGAAAACAAACATCGTTAAATGAGAAAAGAAGAGCAGAAGCCTGTCTAATTCCCCACTGCAACATTTTCCAATGACGAATGCTCCCTAAATGGATTTAGCTTTTTGAAAAGAAGTCAGAGAGAAATTTGATGTGGCCCTCTGACCCCTGGTAAGCACATGTATCTTCACCTGTCACATAACACACTGGCACTTGCTTACTTTTCAGCAAAGACTATTGATTTTGCTTATTGGCTGCAGGCTAGTCCATAAAGAACAAATTACAAAGTCAGAGGTCTACAGTTAGCAATTGCTTGCATGATAACAGGGAACTCAGTGCTATTCCCACAACATGGTATTAACATTCTCACAAATGTGTGCAAACCTAAAACATACACTTCTGCTGTGAAGTCCTCTGCATTTTCAATGATATACAGCAAGTCAAACATGCAGTACATCCCATATCCTTGCCAATGATCTAAAACTGGAGGCACTTTCCCCCTGTACCTGATCTATGCCTGTGGTTTAAACAATTACTTTATAAAGAACAAAGAGGATTTGAGCAATGGTTACATTCTACTATCAAAAAGGAAAAATGCTTGACACACCTTGCTGTTATTAAGAATTTCTTCATAACTAACTTTGCACAAGAAAAGCCAACATTGGGAATTCTGAGAAATGTATCATTGTGATACTTCATGAGAGTGATAATGAGTTTATCTTTGCCCCTCCATTAACAGATGACCTTGTGGAAAAATAATGTGATTTTCTGCACCTTGCTTTCATCTTCTGCAAAATGGGATACGATACAGTCCTTCGCTGCTGAAGTGCTGTTGAAACCCACTACCAGAAAGACTTTGCAAAAGAGAGTATAGCCTGGTTTTTATTATGAGAGGAGAACCCATGGCAAGCATTAAAACTGGAGAGTTTGGACTAGTTTCCGAAACCTCATTTTAACTTTTGGATCTTACATATTACCCTAATACTTGCACAATCTCCTAATTGCAACTGTCTTTTAATACCCTACCATAACAAATGCAAATATATACTGTGCATCTGGCGTTTATTATTTTAGTAAAAAAGTCCTGAGAACAACACAGAAGAGGCTGATTTCAACACCAGTTCAAACTCAAGAAGTATACGATCATTTCAAGTGGGAAATTATTAATGACAAATAACAAAAGTGGGCTTTTAACTTACTTCTGTAGAAAAGGAAGTTCTCTTATGTTTTAAAAGATGTTCTCCAGGATAAAGTACATTGATTCAGCTGGACTGACACACCAGCTTTCAGGAAAAAATTCCTTTTCTGAATATTTGATTGGGAGGAAGAAACTGGAAATATCAAAGGTGAGCTACAGCTGGGCTTATTTGAGAATTCAAACTCGGTTCTCTGCTGAAGAGTTCGGGAAGAAAGAGCAACAAAAAGCACTCTGGAAAGTCATAGTAAGTGTTGACTTAGTGTGTGTCTGTCTTGCCTCGAGTTGACTGATCACCAATTAACTAGAAGTAGTGAGTGGGTTTGTAAATGCTGGTGCTGACACTTCCTAAACGTTTCTGGTTTGTCCTAGGACTTCACATAGTAAAAGCCTGGAATAATAAACTACACAAAAAGCCTGACCAGACAAAGTAATCTCGTGGAATAATTTGTATAGGCCAAACTCAGATCAAAGATTTCTCAAGACATAGGCCCTCTGTTGGGAATACATGGTCACCTGTTAGGGACAAATGACACTCTGAAACAGGTAGCAATAAGACCTTATCAGGCAGCAACAGTCACCAGAAAGAAAGGCTCAGGACAACCCTTGAGAGATACAGTCTCAAGGCTGGTTGGATTTCAGAGGTGGTGGCAAGTGATTTTTAATTGCTAAGAGACCCTTTGTGGTGTCTGGGGTAGACAGTGTTTTAAATACCTCTGGGGATGGTGACTCAACCACTTCCCTGGGCAGCCTGCTCCAGTGCTTGACAACCCTTTCAGTGAAGAAATGTTTCCTAATATGCAATCTAAGCTTTACACAGTTTATTGGTCACCTCCAAAGGGGAAATTGAACTTCAAGTGCACTGAAATCTCAGATTCCCTTCTCCAGGTTCAGTGACAAGATCAAGCGACTGTGTTCTGTGACTGAACATTTTCACTGTGCCTAGTTCGTAGTCCTAATGATGACCATTTCATTAGAAATACAGATTCTGAGCCTTCCAATATGAAAATTCCAGGTGAGAGACATGTCAGTTTTGGCTCTCCCTGGCAAGGCTTTAAAGGGACCTCTAACCGTGGCAAGGAGCTCATAGTGCTCAGCAGAGGATGCTTGCAATTTGATTAAAGAGCAGAATTACCATCATGCAGTATGTGTTCCTCATTATTTTGCCCTTTTAACAAAGCTGAGAATGACTTATCCAGTTAAGACTCTAAGAGGAGTAAACTTACAGACATTTAGTAAAGTTTTTCTGTTCTTTTAAATTAATTTTCTTAACTCTAGCACCTTTGGTTTTTTTTAATGTTAGCATTTCACTGAAAATTTCTTGCTAAGAGCCCTAAAGACAGAAGAATATTACAACCACAAAGGAGAAGTAATAAAGATAAAAGATATCTGGAAATCAGACCTTCTTTCTAATCTTGTCCAAGGGAGCAAGACAAAACATCCTACTTTATGAGCAGGCATAGAGGGAAGAGCTGGAGGATCTAATGGATAACAACAAACCTACTGGTGACACAAGGCAACTCTAAGAACTTGGGCTGGAATCTTGGCTGAATAGCAGATGATATCCATTCAGCTCAATGACAGCAGCATGTACTTATATTTTCCCACAAGTCTTTATCAGATTAAGGTTTTCTAAGACAGAGGTGGGTTTCTCAACTCCTCCTCTTCTGATTTGTGTAATTGGTACCAAAGAGATAATTCCAAATTTGACCTTTTAAAAATTATTACTTTTTAGGTGGGAGGGGGAAGATTTCTGACTGCAAAGAAAAGCTGATATTATTATTCACACAAGGCATCTTCATTTCACTAGTAAAATTAGATTATTTTACTGTCAAATGGTCAAATCCTGATGCCTGCATTCAAGTTACTTTTCCTTTCTTAAACATACTGTCTTCAAAATGAATTAAACTTGCTTTTTGCCATTTTATCATAGAATCGTTTGGGTGGGAAGGGACCTTAAAGCTCATTCAGTTCCAATCCGCTGCCACAGGCAAGGACACTTCTCACTAGACCAGGTTGCTCAAAGCCCCATCCAACCTGGGATACCCGCATTTGGTTAGCTCCAATCTGACAGAAGAAAAAGAAAAATATAAAGGAAATAAAGCTCTCTGAACCAAAAGATAACTCATAAATATATATATGTCTATCTATCTATATATACACACACACACATTCACTCGTACCAATTTCATTGGGCTAGACCAAAACAGCGCAAACCATCTATGCTAGTGGTCTTTTACAGACTTTTAGTTTTGGTCACTTATTGACAATCTGCACCAAGAAAGGCCATGATTCAGTTAAAAAAATATTGAAATATTTAATACTTCTAATATTGTGGAGTTGTCATTTCCATTTCATGGTGATTTCCATAAATCAAAGAAGCAAAACTTATATAAGCAACAGCAAGACACTCACTGTTTTTTAATGGCCAGTCATCTAAAATACATAGTTATTTAAAGCATGTGTTAAAGGGATCACTGACACACTGGAAAATCCTGGGTTTATTCTCTGAACACTGTTCTTTTCACAATGCAAACTGGTTTATAAGCCATTTTTATAAATTAATACTGTTCTGAGCTGAAAACACAGACAGCAACTAACAGACACTGTTGGATTTGCAGTTAGGTTTGACAAAAGAGTGTTGTGCTAAAAATCATCTGTTCAGTTTAGCTGGATTCTCTAGAAGAGCATTGAAAAATGCCTATGGTTACTATAAAATAAATGAAATCCCCTCCCCAGCTGTGGCTAAGAAATTTCAAGTTGAATTGTTATTATGAAAGTTATCTAACTGTATCCCAAAAGCTGTACTTTTAAGGACATTATTAGGAGCTATGCACAGTCATTGAGCCAATTTTTGTTTCAGGTGAAAGAAAGCATTGCATATTTATTTCAAGCAGTGCAAGTCAGTGCTACTTCTTAAAATTCATCAAAGAACTCTTCAGAAAGACTGCTTATCTATTCAAGCCACACATTTTAAGTGAACTCTTACTAAATTCTCTATGTACAGATCAGGAATACATGTACTCTGAATAAAGAGAACTTCATCTGACAAATTAAAGAAAGAGTGAGTGAGAGGGGAAAGTACAGGGTGTGCAGCAGAGTTCAAATGTGGAGATCTACTGCGCCTTGTAAAGCCTGACAGCGTAATATGTCAGGCAGGGAAAACCTCAGGTACCACAGCCAAGTTTTGCTTGTTCCCATGATGTGATTTAGTGCCTCAGAACCACGCAGCTTTGCAGCGCATGGACATCTTACGGTGTCAAGTGAAGGGAACAGATTTGTCGTTGCTCAGTGCCAGGAGCGGTCCTGAGCAGGAACATTTTCAGTCTTCGACAATGATTGCTGTTACTAATTCTACTGTGAAACGCGCAGAGCATCTGCATGGGGACTTCAGGAAAGTGCTGCCAAAACAGCACTTGCTTTATGCTGTTGCTCCTGGTGTCTGGTTAAGGCAGCAGTGAGATGGATCGTATGACTTATGCCATTGCAAGACCACATCACTTTTCATGGGAGAATGGAAAAGTGCTGAATCCAAGGCTTTTATGCTGAGGGAAAGCAGATAAAAATCTGCAGGTGTAACTTAAAAAAAATGGTATGAGAAGCATAAATTCATGTAAATAAGGCTGATTTTTTTACGGAAAATAAAGATCAAGCATGTGATGGCAATTAAACAAAAATAATTTAGTGATATAAGCAGTGTGCATTGTTAATGAAAGTGGATAGCATTTTGATTTCCAGGGTATTTTAGTTTTAAGGTAACACCAATATTGACACAAACAAGCACAAACATGTGTGGATGTAACCATTTATTTCTTTTTCTTTTTTTCCAGTGAAAAGGAACTAGTGATAATTGACTGTAACTCTGCCTGGCCCCATCTCTGCAGAGACATAATCATTCTGGATATATGAAAATAGATTGTTCATTCTAATCCACTATTGTTTTATACTTTTCAGGGCCTACTTCTCAGTTGGTGATAGTTAATGGTATTAGTCACTGAAATACAGGGAGCTGATTTACTCTATCAAGGGTTCTGGCCTTGAGCAATACTTATATTACCCATTCAATTATTTTCCTAGCAGCAGCAGACTTAATGTTTGGACAAGAAGTTGTCTTCTCTCATCAAGCATGCCAAGGAAAGCTCAGAAACACTAACCATACCAAGAGCAGCTGCTAGAACCTATGCAGTTGAGGTTGTGACTCTAGATCCCCTAAACTTGAATTTTCAGTTTGTGAGCTCTCTCATCAATCACTACCAAGATGCTCCTGTGCTTTTCCTGTGGTTGTATTGTCTTGGCCTGAACTATCATGCCTACCATTAAGAGTGTCATAAAACTATATGAAGTTTACCTGGGCTTTTCTAGTCTGGGCAGCAAAACAACTCAAATACAGAGAGAACAGTCTTTTTTTTCCCCTCAGAGCCATTTGGCCCCATCTTCCTTGAATTATCTGTTTGGAAAAAACAGAGCTTGGCTGCATTTAAGTGTTAAATAGCATTTTCAGTCCAATTCCGAGTCTTTAAAGACAGCATGAATTGGGTATGAATTCCATTATTCAGTCACTATAGTATTAGCAGGGGAGGAGCAAAGTTTATCACTGTTGTCAGTACGATTATACAGCTTTCTCATTTGCCTCACCTCAGAGAACACACACAGCATGGTCCTGATCAGGTTTGTCATCTTCTCAATGCCTTGGCCATGATGACAGTCAAAATGGATGAACAGATCGTCACTTTGAAGTGCTCATTGATATCTTGAGGTCAGATGTTTCTTGCATGCATCTGGACCACTTCCAGACACATGGGAAGCAGCAAGAGCAAGGCTAGAACAAATGTCTCTGCCAGTCTTCCTCAACTCTATCCTGCTCCTTCAGTGAATGGCCTGCCTGGCTGACATGTAGCAGAAGTCAATGCATAAGATTGCTAGCTTTATTTTCCACGTAATGAAGAGCTATTACATCAAAGCAGTTTGGGGGCATTGCTTAAACTGTCTTGCTGAATCTGAGCTGACTATCAAGTTATTCCTCCCACACAGACCAGAACAGCTTGGTCCTGCTGTTTAGGGGTCCTTGTCAGATGCACAGGCAGGGTGGTTTTCTTAATCTCTTTAATTCTACTTATTCTATTTTTCTCCTGATATTTAACTGTGCAAGTTTGATAATGTTTGCAGCTTAGAGAAAACGTAATTCAAGACAACACACAAACAAAAGGAGCCAAGATTAATAAAAAAAAAGAAGAGAAAAAAAAAAAGGCTATGTATTAGCAAGGCGTGCAGATGTGCAGCACTCTTGTCAGTATGAATATTCAAGCAGAACAAATTCTGAAATCCTTAATCTGTTTCAATATTTATTTTTTCTAATTCCTATTTTTATTCAAGCAGGTGTGCTAGCAGCATGCCCAGGTGCCAAGAAGGCCAACAGCATCCTGTCCTGTATCAGAACTAGTTTGGCAGCAGGGCCAGGGCAGTGATTGTGCCCCTGTGCTCGGCACTGATGAGGCCGCACTTTGAATCCTGTGTTCAGTTCTGGGCCCCTCACTACATGAGAGATATTGAAGTGCTGGAGTGGGGCCAGAGAAGGGCAACGGAGTTGGTGCAGGGCCTGGAGTACAAGTGTGATGGGGAATGGCTGAGGGACCTGGAGGGTTATAGTCTGGAGAAGGGAAGGCGCAGGGGGGACCTTGTCTTTCCCTACAACTGCCTGACAGGAAGATGGAGCTAGGAGGAGGCTGGTTGCTGCTCCCAAGGAACAAGGGATGGGACAAGAGGAAATGGCTTCAAGCTGCACCAGGGGGGGTTTAGATTGGAGATTAGAACAATTTCCTCACTGAGAGGGTGCTCAGGCATTGGAACAGGCTGCCCAGGGCAGTGTGGAGTCACTGTCCCTGGAAGTGTTCACAAACCATTTAAAAAGGCCCTCAGTGACACGGGTTAGTGGTGGCCTTGGCAGCGCCTCCGAATGGCTGGATTTGATGATCTTATAGGTCTTTCCAATCGAGCTGATCCTATGATTCAACGTATATCCCCAAACTGAAGAATAACATGCAGAAGAGCTGCAAATGAAAATATATCCCAGTCCTTGTCTGGAATAACTCACATTGTTAAGAAATCAATGAGAAAGTACCCAAGGAAAAACCTAGGGAATGTGCTGTGCTGAGATTAAAATAGTTATAAAATAATAAGAGCTCTAGGACATATGAATTTAGCTGAAGTTTCTGGTGTCCCCCTCCCTTAAAAAAAAGATGACACTTGAGCAAATCCTTTTCAGTGTTAATGCTGGCAGTTAACATTTTCTGGTGCGCATTAGTTTTTCTTCCCTGCCATCACAGGCTTCACAGACCAATACATAAAACTGCTCTAAACAGCCAGTTAGAGCAATGCTGGCTGACTTTGGAACAGTCCCTGGGAACCAGTGTGGCTGCAGTAAGAAGCTGAAAGGCAGTGCCAGAAAAGTGTGCCACTCTGAGTAAACACACTCAAAGAATGTTACTGATCAGCAAGAATTTTGTGCTATTTCCATAATGAAACTCCATTGCTGTGAAGAGCCTTTCCTCCTCACTGCCTAGGGCTGGAATAGGTAAATTATAAATCAACTCTTGCAGAAGCATTGCTTTATGCATACTGTGTGGGTTGTACTTGACACTGGTTCTTTTCAGGGACCTCCAGTTCCAGGATGGAGGAGTTACCTTCTGCAGGGTGGATGAGACTTTCAGCTTTTAGCCAACGGTAAATTGGCTCCATTTAGTAACTCAGGCAACTGAAACAAATCCATGAACAACCATCACATATAATGCTGCTTGGCTTCTGCATCGTCTAACACATACTGTTGTCAATACCTTATTCAGATTGTCCACAAAAAAAGGGTTATATTTAAAAGGCCAGTTAAAGATGCAAAGACAGATTTCAAAACTCTTTCAAACACTATGAGCCAGTGTACTGCTGCCTACTACATGGCTATTCTATTTCCTTGGTTAGTCCATTTACTCCTATTTACTTAATGAGTCACAGGGAATGTTTTTTGAATGTATTTACAATAAAATGCAAAAAACCTAACCAAAGCAGCTGTCTAGATTATTCTAACATGAAGGCAGGCTTCAGGTCAATCAGACTAAAAGAAAACATAGCTCTTCTGTTCTTGCTTTGTGCTTTGTAGAACCCCCCTTCCTCGTATCCAGAAGGGCAACATACACTGAGGAAAAGTATTACACAACCAAATATAACCTACCATCAAGGCCTTGTCCTATGGTGTAGGGCTTCAGGCACCTTAAGTCAAAAATTTCTAGGTAATTTGAACTCTTGAAGCAAAACATAGAAGACAGGTAATTTCAGAGACATATGGGATCCAATCCAAAAAGAGTTTTGTATATCAAAACCAGCACTTTGAAATAAATCCATAAATAAAATGTAAGTCTGAAGCAGGTCAAGATACCATTAAAAAACAGAAAGTCACTAGCCCATTCCAGGGGGTCAGGGATACCTCCAAATGAACTGCAGTAACAGGTTCCAAATGTGGCAAGAGCAGGTTGCATTTTCACATATAATAATTGCATTACAAGACTGAAAGAAATTGCATCTTCTTACCCCATCCCTAATGATGACTGACTTAGAGATACTAGGACAGAAATGTGACCATAAAAATACACAGTGCTCAACTAATATTTTGTACAGGCACATTGCATAGTTGAATTATCAGCAATACTCATCTTCACGTTGCCTACTCTGTGCCTGGTTCTGCCGTACCCCTGTTTCACGCTCTTCCTCACCCCATTTCCTAGAGCAGAACAAGTCAGGATCTTCCTGAGGACCACCTTGTCCATCTCTTCATTCCAAATCAGATGACATTGCTGACAGATATATGTCTAAACTATTGCTAACAGCATTCAACGATGAAGATGTCATAGCCTGTCTATCCCAGCTATCTTTGCATTAGGCAGCTTTTCTTAAGTCTTATTGCACTTTAACCACTGCCTTTTACCTCTTGTAGACCTGAAAACACCCCAGATAATTTATAGACTCAATCCTCTGCTGCAGGATTTCAAACACAGCAATTCTTGGGAGATGAGAAATATTCTAACCCCAGAGTGAAGGAGAAGCAAGGGAGGAAACAGAACTCTGAGGTATAACTGACTTCTTGTTTGCTCACATGCACCAGCCACCATAGGGACATGATTAAAAGTGGTTGGTCAGGTTGCAAATTCATTCTATGTAGTTAAAGAATAGAGAAACATCTTCAACAACTGTCTAAAGAGGCCAAGAACCAGAGTTAACAAGAGCCATCTAAGAGCCATTAGCACTGAAATATGGCACTTTTCCTAGTTGTGAGAAGTAGGGGAAAATTGCAAGATGGCCTTTGCTTTGTTTGCATGCCTGTGGTATAGAAGTGTCCTGTGTTCAGCAGCAGCAGCCAGTTTTTCTCCTTCTTAGTAGCTGGTGCAGTGCTGTGGTTTTGACTTTCGGCCTGGGAATAATACTGATAAAGCCGATGTTTTCAGTTGCTGGTCAGAATGTTTACTCTGACCAAGGACTTTGTGAGTCTCATGCTCTGCCAGGGAGAGGGGGAAGCCGGGAGGAAGCAGGGACAGGACACCTGACCCAAACTAGTCAAAGAGGTATTCCATACCACAGCATGTCATGCCCGGGATGTAACTGGGAGTTACCTGGAAGGGCACGCGCTGCTCAGTCGGGCTCGTTTTCGGCAGGTGGTATTGTATTCTCTTCCCTTGTTATTTCTCTTATCATTATTGTTATTATTGGTAGCAGTAATGGTTTGTGTTATATCTTAGTTACTGGACTGTTTTTATCTCAACCCGTGGGAGTTACCTTCTTTCGATTCTCCTCCCCATCCCTCTGGGAGGGGTGGGGGGCAGTAGAAACTGCGTGGCTGACTTGCCGACTGGCTTAAATCACGACAGCTCTTTGTGGTGCCCAATGTGGGGCACGAAGGGTTGAGATAACGAAAGATCTGACCGTATTGTGTCTAATTGTATTTGTGATAAGCATTCAGTGTTTTAGATTAAGTCACTCGTCACAATGCTGATTTATTGGCTCTCAAAATAGTTTATTTGATCTCACAGTTTCAATATGCCATAGCTTACGTAGACCCGGTATTTGCTGTGTTAGTGTTTTTCAAGTGTGGGGCTTGGGCTAAGGTTATTGTCTCATTGTACTTTATGGTAATGACTTGTAATACAATAGAATCATTGATCATGAAACTGATCCAGCTTATGTTCCCAGTGTGGTCACCACCTCTATACTTTGGGAAGTACATAATAGAAGTGCTTAGCAATTACACATCTTTTTTCTCCTTCTCGGGTGGTCAACCTGTGAAGGAGACATTCTTTTACCCTCCCAGCCCCCCCTCCCCAGACCGTTTACAGCATCGTTTGAGAGTTTTGAAGTTTTTGAATGGCCTTTTAATACTGTTGAGACCTGTTTGCTGACCATGATGGGGATCGCCATGTTGGCATGCATACAGAGTGTGTTTTGTCCACAACCATTACGTCTGAGCTCAAGAGTTAAGCAGAGTCAGGTCTGGGTCCTGTCTGGGGTTAGATGACGATATAGGGGGACCGAGAGATTTTCCCTGAGGCTGGACAGTCATGAGTGGCAGGGTGTGTGGGGTAGTATGGGCAAGTATCTAGGCCAGTGGGCCCCTCCAGTGCTTTGGAATTTCGCCACCGAACAAGTGCAAAATCCTGAAGAATTAGTAAAACACTTAAATGAGGTGTGCTGTCATCCTGGTCATACCAGAGAGGGACAAATCATGTCAACGTGCTGGGGCTTGGCCTATGCTTACAGAGCCCTGTCCAACACTATCCAGCACCTTCAAAAGGACAAAAATGTCCCTGGATCTGAGGGCAAAGCAACAGACAGCACAGCTACTCCAGCTCCGAGCACAGCAGCTACACCACCCCCAGTGACAAGTATAGCCGCTGCTCAAGCTTTGGCTGCAACGAACAGCACAGCTACCCCAGCGACAAGTGCAGCAGCTACACCAGCCTCAGTTTCAAGTACAGTAGCTACTCAAATTTCGACCGCAACAGACAGCAAAGCTACCCCAGCTCCAAGCACAGCAGCTACACCACCCCCAGAGACAAGTACAGTTGCTACTCAAACCACAGTGATAATCACTGCAGCTAAACCAGAGGACCAATATCGGTTGCCACTGTACGCAAGGGAAAAAGAAAAAAGAGGCAAGAAGGGTGAGGCAAGATGAAGAAACAGTGTATTCACCACCTGGGCCACCATCTGATCAGGAGTCATCATCACATGACGAGGAACAAGAAGAGGTGACTTCTCGACCTCGGACCTCAACCAAGCTACGGAATATGCGAAAAGATTTTACCCGTCAACCAGGGGAGCACATCATCACCTGGTTGCTCCGATGCTGGGACAATGGGGCCGATGGTCACGAACTAGGAGGTATGGAAGCCAAGCAGCTGGGATCACTTGCTAGAGAAGGGGGAATTGACAAAGCAATTGCAAGAGAGAAAAAGTCCTTCAGTCTTTGGAGGCAGCTCTTGGCAGCTGTGAAAGAAAGGTTTCCATACAAGGACGATGTTATGAGTCGTTCGGCCAAGTGGACTACTTTAGACAAAGGCATCCAGTCTCTGAGGGAATCAGCCATCGTAGAGATGATCTATCACATCAAGTCGAATAACAAGGATATACCCATAGACCCAGATGAAGTCGAATGTACATGACCCACATGGCAAATACTTACATGGAATGCACCGTCATCATATGCCCATTCATTGGCAACGGTAACCTGGAATGACGTAATACCACTAACAGTGGATGAAATGATTCATAAACTCCGAGAGTTCAAAAACAATCTCACCCCTTCCATCATCTCAGCTGTGGAAAAACTGTCCCAGGATGTCAAACAATTGAGGGACGATCTATCTGATTCATCCAGCTCCTCATGTGTACCAACACACGTCTCAGCTGTTAACAAAAGACGTCCTATTGTTCGAGAGAGAAGATATAGAAGGTATATGCCACAGGCCACCCTAAGGTCTTACCTGCGGGATCACGGAGAAGACATGATGAAGTGGGATGGAAAACCTACTTCAGCTTTGGAGGAACGGGTGCATGAATTGAAAATAGGAACAAGGGTCAGGGCTGATCATCCCATGAGAGGTGTAGCTTCAGTCTCTGGTGAGCAGGTTCCCAGATGGAGTGGAAGAGCTGATTTTACTCCAGCTCCTGTGATAACAAAGAATAATCCCTTTCAACACGACTTAAGTGTCCAACGTTCTGATGACTATTAGAGGGGGCCCTGCCTCCAGCCAGGTGGAGGTAGGGGACAATCAGATCTACTGGACTGTGTGGGTCAGATGGCCTGGCACATCAGTCCCACAGAAGTATAAGGCCCTAGTAGATACTGGTGCACAGTGCACCCTGATGCCATCAAGCTGTCAAGGGGTGGAACCCATCTGTATTTCTGGAGTGACAGAAGGATCCCAAGAGTTGACTGTACTGGAGGCTGAGATCAGCCTGACTGGGAGGAAATGGCAAAAGCACCCCATTGTGACTGGTCCAGAGGCTCCATGCACCCTTGACATAGACTACCTCAGGAGAGGGTACTTCAAAGACCCAAAAGGGTACCGATGGGCTTTTGGTATTGCTGCTTTGGAGACTGAGGAAATTGAGCAGCTGTCCACCTTGCCTGGTCTCTCAGAGGATCCTTCTGTTGTGGGGTTGCTGAAGGTCGAAGAACAACAAGTGCCAATCGCGACCACAACAGTGCACTGGCAGCAATATTGCACCAACCGAGACTCCCTGATTCCCATCCATAAGCTGATCCGTAGTCTGGAGAGTCAGGGGGTGATCAGCAGGACCCGCTCACCCTTTAAGAGCCCCATATGGCCAGTGTGAAAGTCTAACAGAGAGTGGAGACTAACAGTAGACTATCGTGGCCTGAATGAAGTTGCACCACCATTGAGTGCTGCCACACCGGACATGCTAGAACTTCAGTATGAACTGGAGTCAAAGGCAGCCAAGTGGTATGCCACGATTGATATTGTCAATGCATTCTTCTCCATTCCTTTGGCAGTGGAGTGCAGGCCACAGTTTGCTTTTACTTGGAGGGGCGTCCAGTTCACTTGGAACTGACTGCCTCAGGGGTGGAAACACAGCCCTACCTTCTGCCATGGACTGATCCAGAATGCACTGGAACAGGGGCAAGCTCCAGAACACCTGCAATACATTGATGACATTATCATGTGGGGTGATACAGCAGAAAAAGTCTTTGAGAAAGGGAGGAAAATAATCCAAATCCTGCTGAAAGCCAGTTTTGCCATAAAACGGTGTAAGGTCAAGGGACCTGCACAGGAGATTCAATTTTTGGGAACAAAATGGCAAGATGGACATCACCAGATCCCCACAAGATAACAGCAATGTCTCCACCAACTAATCAGAAAGAAACACAAGCTTTCTTGGGTGCTGTGGGGTTCTGGAGAATGCACATCCCAAATTACAGTTCGATTGTAAGCCCTCTCTATCATGTGACCCAGAAGAAGAATGATTTTAAATGGGGCCCTGAGCAACAACAAGCCTTTGAGCAAATTAAACGTGAGATAGTTCATGCAGTAGCCCTTGGACCAGTCCGGACTGGGCCAGATGTAAAAAATGTACTGTACACCGCAGCTGGGGAGAATGGTCCTACCTGGAGCCTCTGGCAGAAAGCTCCAGGGGAGACTCGAGGTTGACCCCTCGGCTTTTGGAGTCGGGGATACAGAGTATCTGAGGCCAGCTATACCCCAACTGAGAAACAGATACTGGCAGCGTATGAAGGGGTTCCAGCTGCTTCGGAGGTGATTGGCACTGAAGCACAGCTCCTCCTGGCACCCAGGTTGCCCGTGCTGGGCTGGATGTTCAAAGGCAGGGTCTCCTCTACACATCATGCAACCGATGCTACATGGAGCAAGTGGGCTGCGCTAATTACACAACGAGCTCGAACAGGAAATCCCAGTTGTCCAGGCATTCTAGAAGTCATCATGGACTGGCCAGAGGGCAAAGATTTTGGAATGTCACCAGAGGAGGAGGTGATGCGTGCTGAAGAGGCCCCACCATACAATAAACTGTCAGAAAGTGAAAGGCAGTATGCCTTGTTTACTGATGGGTCCTGCCGTATTGTGGGAAAGCGTAGGAGATAGAAGGCAGTCGTATGGAGTCCCCGACAACAAGCTGCAGAAACTGCTGAAGGAGAGGGTGAATCGAGTCCGTTTGCTGAGGTGAAAGCCATCCAGCTGGCCCTGGACATTGCTGAATGAGAAAAGTGGCCAGCACTTTATACTGACTCATGGATGGTGGCAAATGCCCTGTGGGGGTGGTTGCAGCAATGGAAGCAGAGCAACTGGCAACGCAGAGGTAAACCCATCTGGGCTGCTGCACTGTGGCAAGATATCGCTGCCCGGGTGCAGAACCTGGTGGTGAAGGTACGCCATGTAGACGCCCATGTACCCAAGATTCGGGCCACTGAGGAACACCAGAACAACCAACAAGTGGATAAAGCTGCTAAGATTGAAGTGGCTCAGATGGACTTAGATTGGCAACATAAAGGTGAATTATTTTTGGCCTGGTGGGCCCATGACACTTCAGGTCATCAGGGCAGAGATGCAACATACAGATGGGCTCGTGATCGAGGGGTGGACTTAACAATGGACACTATTGCCCAGGTTATTCACGAGTGTGAAACGTGCTGCAATTAAACAAGCCAAACGGTTAAAGCCTCTTTGGTATGGAGGACGATGGCTGAAGTACAAATATGGGGAGGCCTGGCAGATTGATTATATCACATTCCCACCAACCCGCCAAGGCAAGCACCATGTGCTTACCATGGTGGAAGCAACCACCGGATGGCAGGAAACATATCCTGTGCCCCACGCCACTGCCCGGAACACTATCCTGGGCCTTAAGAAACAGATTTTGTGGTGACATGGCACCCCAGAGAGAATTGAGTCAGACAATGGGACTCATTTCTGGAACAACCTTATAGACGCTTGGGCCAAAGAGCATGGCATTGACTGGGTATATCCCATCCCCTACCATGCACCAGCCTCTGGGAAAATCGAACGGTACAATGGGCTGTTAAAAACTACACTGAGAGCAATGGGTGGGGGAACTTTCAAACATTGGGATACACACTTACCAAAGGCCACCTGGTTGGTCAGCACCAGAGGATCTGCCAACAGGACTGGCCCAGCACAGTCAGAACTTTTACATACTGTAGAGGGGGACAAAGTTCCTGTGGTGCACATGAAGAATTTGCTGGGGAAGACAGTCTGGGTTATTCCTGCTTCAGGTAAAGGCAAACCCACTCGTGGGATTGCTTTTGCTCAGGAACCCAGATATACTTCGTGGGTAATGCGAGAAGATGGGGAAGTCCGATGTATACCTCAAGGGGATTTGATTTTAGGGGAAAACAGCCAATGAACTCAATTGTATGCTGTTGCCTGCTATGTAATACTTTTATAGCCCATCAACTAGAAGTCTGCAGGGCACCAGCGACTGGCCCTGACTTCCCTCTGGCCATCATCCCAACAGAGAATGAACTTTGATAGAACCAGACGAGTTTTGCGGTAAAGGAATGATCAGCATCAGCAGGCAACAATCCAACAGTGCACACAGCCTCTCCTGCCCTGAAACACTGTTACAAGAGATGGAGCCCAACATCATGGATGGACTCAGCAGCTTTATAGGGATTGGTCCATGCACTAAGATATCAGTGCACTGAGATGATAGTGAGGGTATATTGAAAATGTGGGATCTGAGCATGACGTGAATGGTATGGCATAAGGGGTGGATACTGTCCTGTTCAGCAGCAGCAGTCAGTTTTTCTCCTTCTTAGCAGCTGGTGCAGTGCTGTGGTTTTGACTTTTGGCCTGGGAATAATGCTGACAAAACCAATGTTTTCAGTTGCTGGTCAGAATGTTTACTCTCACCAAGGACTTTGTGAGTCTCATGCTCTGCCAGGGAGAGGGGGAAGCCGGGAGGAAGCAGGGACAGGACACCTGACCCAAACTAGTCAAAGAGGTATTCCATACCATAGCACGTCATGCCCGGGGATGTAACTGGGAGTTACCTGGAAGGGCACGCGCTGCTCAGTCGGACTCGTTTTCGGCAGGTGGTATTGTATTCTCTTCCCTTGTTATTTCTCTTATCATTATTATTATTGGTGGTAGCAGTAGTGATTTGTGTTATATCTTAGTTACTGGACTGTTTTTATCTCAACCCGTGGGAGTTACCTTCTTTCGATTCTCCTCCCCATCCCTCCAGGAGTGGGAGGGGGGAGTATCACACAGTATCACAGTATCACAGTATGTTAGAGATTGGAAGGGACCTCAAAAGATCATCTAGTCCAATCCCCCTGCCAGAGCAGGAACACCTAGATAAGGTTACACAGGAATGTGTCCAGGCGGGTTTTGAATGTCTCCAGAGAAGGAGACTCCACAACCTCCCTGGGCAGCCTGTTCCAATGTTCTGTCACCCTCACTGAGAAGAAGTTTCTTCTCAAGTTTAAGTGGAACCTCTTGTGTTCCAGTTTATACCCATTACCCCTTGTCTTATCATTGTTTGCCATTGAGAAGAGCCTGGCTCCATCCTCATGACACTCCCCCTTTATATATTTATATACACTAATAAGGTCCCCCCGCAGTCTCCTCTTCTCCAAACTATAGAGACCCAGCTCCCTCAGCCTTTCCTCATAAGGGAGATGCTCCACTCCCTTAATCATCTTAGTTGCCCTGCGCTGGACTCTCTCCAGCAGGTCCCTGTCCTTCTTGAACTGAGGGGCCCAGAACTGGACACAATATTCCAGATGCGGTCTCACCAGGGCAGAGTAGAGGGGAAGGAGGACCTCTCTCGACCTACTGACCACCCCCCTTCTAATACACCCCAGGATGCCATTGGCCTTCTTCGCCACAAGGGCACAGTGTTGGCTCATGGTCATCCTGCCATCCACTAGGACCCCCAGGTCCCTCTCCCCTACACTACTCTCTAACAGGTCGTTCCCCAACCTATATTGGAACCTGGGGTTGTTCCTGCCCAGATGCAGGACTCTACACTTTCCCTTGTTATATTTCATCAAGTTTCTCCCTGCCCAACTCTCCAGCCTGTCCAGGTCCCGCTGGATGGCAGCACAGCCTTCTGGCGTGTCAGCCACTCCTCCCAGCTTAGTGTCATCAGCAAACTTGCTGACAGTACACTCAATTCCCTCATCTAAATCATTGATGAATATATTAAATAATACTGGTCCCAGTACTGACCCTTGAGGCACTCCACTAGATACAGGCCTCCAACTGGACTCTGCCCCATAGACTACAACTCTCTGGCTTCTGTCCTTCAGCCAGTTTGCAGTCCACCTCACTATCTGATCATCCAGGCCACACTTTCTCAATTTAGCTATGAGGATGCTGTGGGAGACTGTGTCAAATGCTTTGCTGAAGTCAAGGTAGACCACATCCACCGCTCTGCCATCATCCATCCACAATGTTATTTCCTCATAAAAGGCTATGAGGTTGGTCAAGCATGACTTCCCCTTGGTAAAGCCATGTTGACTGCCCCTCATAACCCTCTTATCCTTGACATGCCTTAAGATGGCATCAAGGATAAGGTGTTCCATCACTTTCCCAGGGATGGAGGTGAGGCTGACCGGTCTATAGTTACCCGGGTCCTCCTTCTTGCCCTTTTTGAAGACTGGAGTGACATTTGCTTTCCTCCAGTCCTCAGGCACCTCTCCCGTTTCCCAAGACTTGGTAAAGATGATGGAGAGTGGTCTAGCAATGACTTCCGCCAGTTCCCTCAGCACCCGCGGGTGCATCCCATCTGGACCCATGGATTTATGGATGTCCAGATTGGTCAACTGGTCTCTAACCCATTCCTCATCGACTAAGGCAAACTGCTCCAGTGACCTGACTTCATCTGAGGTCTCAGGAGTACAGGGCTCTTCAGGACTGCCTCCGGCAGAGTAGACTGAGACAAAGAAGGCATTCAATAACTCTGCCATCTCAGTATCTTCTGTCACCAGGGCACCCATCCCATTCACCAGTGGGCCAACCTTGCCTCTGGTGTTAGTTTTATCAGCTATGTATTTGAAAAAGCTCTTTCTGTTGTCCTTGACCCCTCTGGCCAGATTTAATTCTAAGGAGGCCTTAGCCATCCTAGCTGCCTTCCTACATCCTCTAGCAGCAGCCTGATATTCCTCCCAAGTGGCCAGCCCCTCCTTCCATGACCTATAAACTCTCCTCTTCCACTTGAGCATACCCAGCAGTTCCTTATTCAGCCACGCAGGTCTCCTGGCCCTCTTCCTTGACTTCCTACATGTCGGGATGCTCTGCTCTTGAGCTTGGAATAAGCAATTCTTGAATGTCAACCATCTTGGGCCCCTTTACCTTCAAGCAGCCTTGCCCATGGGATTTCCCCTAGCAATTGCTTGAAAAGGCCAAAGTTTGCCCTGCTAAAGTCCAGGGTTGCAATTCTACTTGCTATTGTACTGGTCCTAGCACACAAGATCCTGAATTCCACCATCTCGTGGTCGCTGCAACCAAGGCAGCCCTCAACCTTTACTGCTTCGACCAGACCCTCCTTGTTAGTGAGGATGAGATCCAGCAGCGCTCCTCTCCTGGTTGGCTGATCCACCATTTGGATGAGGAAGTTATCATCCATACACTGGAGGAACCTCCTGGACTGTGGCTGGGTTGCTGAGTATCCTTCCAGCAAATATCAGGGAAATTAAAATCCCCCACGACGACCACGTCCTGTGACTGTGAGGCCACTCTCAGCTGCCTGTAGAAGGCCTCGTCAACTTCCTCACCCTGATCTGGTGGCCTGTAAGAGACACCCACAACAGTATCACCCCTGCCAGCCTGCCCCTTAATTCTCACCCACAGACTCTCAACTCGCTCGTCCCCTGTCCCTGGACAGAGCTCAGTACATTGTAGCTGCTCTCGCACATAAAGAGCAACCCCACCACCCCGCCTGGCTGGCCTGTCTTTCCTGAAAAGGACATAGCCCTCCATGACTATATTCCAGTCATGTGAGCTGTCCCACCACGTCTCTGTAATTGCCACCAGATCATAATCTCCTGACTTAACACAGGTCTCCAACTCCTCCTGCTTATTTCCCATGCTGCAGGCATTGGTGTACAGGCATTTCAAGGAGGGAGCTGAGCTCACCAATTTCACCCTAGGATTATAGGAGGCCTCCCAGTCTTCATCAATCCTAGAGTGCTGCCCCACTGGGGCAAGCCCAGTTACAACCCCATGCCCCTTCGAATCTATTTTAAAGCTCTCCAAATGAGCCCTGCTAATTCATGCCCCAGCATCCTTTTGCCTCTGCGAGTTAAACCTTTCCCACGTGCCATCATCCGGACTGGAGCCTTATAAAACCAGCTGTTATCAAAGAACCCAAAGCCCTGCCTAAAGCACCAGTCTCGTAGCCAATTGTTTATGGACTGAATTTTCCCATTCCATCCCACATCATCACCGGCAGTAGAAACTGCATGGCTGACTTGCCGACTGGCTTAAACCACGACAAGAAGAAACATGAATTCCTGGCAGCTGGCAATGTGGGGTGTTTTTATGGAGGAATAACAAATCAAATAAACTCCCCTTTTAAGCCCCAGTTCAGACTAGAAGATATTCACAAGCTTTGCATGAAACGTAAGGGTCCATAGTCTATCAAATCTACAGATGAATCAGAGGCTTGGCAAGCTGCTGCCATTTAGTTATTTCACTTGTATATGTGTTTATAGACAGGTTAGATCATCACAGCTGATAGTTTGATGGACCCTTGACTGACTCATCTCAATAGGAGACTTCTTTGCACATACAATCCCACCCCAACACACACACACTTTCTTTTAAATAATATTCCTGACATTTGAACATCTACTTTTTCAAAGATTGTTTGTATCTTTTTCCACTGAAAGACAAATGTTCTTGACCGTAAGAACTTGTACCAGAGGAAAGTTTCTGATCTTCCTTAAAAATACATTTTCTCCCGTAAATTTCTCCCATTACACCCATTTCTAACAGTTATAGTAATTTTAAAATATATGATTGCCATTTCTTGATATGGTCACCCATTTTAATGGGGTTTTTCCTCCCTTTTCCCCATAAGATAAAGGTTTTCTGCGTTCCCAGAATCTTTGAGTGTTTTTTCAACTTGTATTATTTCTGTTTTATGCTGTTCCTACTGAAGCATACAAATACCCAGCAGAACAAAACAGAATAATTATTCACAAATGGGTATCAAAGTATTACAGGACCTGATTCCCAATTTGAATGGAATTAGATGCAGTTGCTGAACAGGCTGTTGTGCTCAGAAATCTCTTTAGCCACTCCTTTCAAGTCTGACAGAGATTGTGAATCAGAGCCCTCAGCAGCAGCAGTTCACAGACAGGGATGTTTGTGTAAACTGAAATCAATAATGATTTAAACTGAGGTACCAGGCCCTCAACTCTGGGCATGCCACCCAGTCAGTTGCCATGACAGAGGAGGTAGGAATCAGTGGAAGAGGAACATCTGACCCCATCTCTCTATGAATCATCAGACCTCTTGAGCACCCTTGGACATCTGTCTCTTCCTGAGCTGCTCCAATGTAAACATTGTAAAATTAAACCTGAAAGGACCTGCAGCATATTTAAATCAGTTCTACATCTTGAAAATAACCCCAAACAATAAACAAGGCTCCCAAACCCCCAAAACCCAACAAACCCCCTACCCAGCAAATTTCAACCTATGAAATTGTACTTTTGTTCTAAGGAGACTGCTTCTTGTGCACATGACATCTCCAATAGTTTGTGACTGTTCATAGAAAATTAGGATTAGGAAGTGTGACTCAAAGTTCTGAAAATATTATCCTGGAAGTACATTATATTAAAGATTTATGTGTTCAATTTTGATGTCTGAGAGGCTGCTTTAAACAGCTTTAAATAGGCTAACTTGAAATAAAATGCCTTTTAATGCTTTAATTGCTACAAATACAAAGTTTAATAATAATACAAGGATTGTTAGTAGGGTGGAAAACTGGTGAATTTATACTTGAGATGTGTTACCACTCTTTTCCATGCTGGAAGTATACTTTACACACAAATATGCTTAAAACCTACTGTAATCTGCTGAACTTGTCACTTCAGCAATTGTCTTTCTCATCTTGTAGTTGTGGAGACAGATGAAAGAGAATCCAATTGTTCTAGGAACTTTTTCCTCACAATTGTAGACCCTCTCCCCAACACAAATGTCCAAAACCATAGGATTTGGTGAAAGCAACCATCAGAACAGCCGCTGGCCTAAAGGAAACCTGGAGTTTTGAGATAAGGGTGAAGGAGTTACTTCTTTCTACAGCATTGGAAAATAAAATGCAGAATCTTAAACAAAAGGTCAAATTAATCTTTTTTTCATATGCCTGTCAAAAACATAATTCAGTATCAACAAAGTCAGATTCAAATTTTCCATGAAGTCTTATTACACATCTGTGGGTGTGACTTTCAACACAATTCTGCACAGTGCAAAGCACATTGTAACTATTGCAGACCTGATTCTGAGGTCACATGGAGGCAATCCATCATTTATTCCACTGGACTTGTTAGAATTACAGCGAGACAAATGGGCTTATCGGAATTACAGCCTTTTAGCTTCAATAAATAAAAGATATCTTCAAATCGGTAAGCGCTTTCCTATTACTTAATCTTTCATTTTTATTTCCCCCAAAATTTTACCCAAACTGAAATTAAAGCACTGTGGCTGAAACAGAGAGGTTCATGAGTCCATAAAAGGCACAAGACTAATGTTCTCTACGTGATGGCAAATTACACTTCTTTGTGAGCATTACAATACTTTTACAAGAGTTGCTATGTAGAAAGAAAATACTGATGATCATTTAACACAGTAAGAATTCACTTAAATGAACTGCCAGAAGAACAGAACTCTTAAAATAATTGATTTTTTCCCCCACATCAGATGAAAAATGCGTAACACTGTACAATGAAAGTCAGCTTGAGCAAAAGTCATTTTCTGTCCATTAAAAGAAACATAAAAGACATCAGGGTACTTAATTAAAAGTCTTAGGACTGATTTGCACACCATAAATTTAGAAAACACACACAAATTTCAGTAAAATATCTTAATTAATGCTTTGCCAAATATATTGGGCCTCCCAAATATTTTATAAGTGTAGAAAATTTACATCCCCTATGCTTAGAATACCACCATCTCTAAAACTTAAATTCATAACAGTTGCTGCCTCAGTGTTTCTGCCAGCATGCTGATGCCTTACATTTGCTGAATGCACAGAGTGATTTGGAAATGACAGATATCTCATGACAGGCAATACCAGCAGACAGCCTTTCAAAAAAATCTATAGTGACCTCACCTCCATCCAACACCTATTGACAGTTGTCACTCAAACTGTGATATCACATAAACACTTTCCGATCTGCAGCTTAAGTTTCCACAGTAGGGCAAAATCCTGTTAACTTCTGACCCACCTCTCAGACATCCTTTCAGTTGTGTTTGTGTTTGCAAACTGCTGACAGGTTTTTCGAGGCAGACCATGTACGGCTTGTGCAACACCCACACTTCCTGCCCTCCAAGCTTCTCTTCTGAAAAACTTCTTGCTAATTAAAGGTAAAGAAATTTGCATCTCAAAAAGGTGCAGAGTAACCTAGAGAGAAAAAAAAAACAACAACCCACCAAACTAGAATATGATTTGAATGTGTTCTACCCAGGACATTTTTCCCTGTCACCCATGTCATTTCATTTCAATACCATGGGTTGCTCCAAAATGCTCTGATGAAATAATGATGAACCACTAAGGCACACTGTAGATATCACCCACATTAGAGAGAGGAGGAAGCATAAGCTCATCTATGATAGGAAACTTAGGACCTCCATAGGCAGCTGGGAATGAAGAATTCTCAGCATCATGAAAAGAATGATTTATAGCTGCAGCAAAGAAAAAAATGTCCAGATATCATAGCTGTTGATATAAATGTGTAATGAGGGCTTTTAGAAACATGGAGTGTAGATGCATGTTTATAACCACATCTACCTGCTTCTATGCAAAACTTCTGGCCATTTATAACAAACTAAGGAAAGGTGTACTTCAATCTCTGTCAACCATTTAAAGTATTTAAAGAAATAGTATCAGTTTCTCTCTCCAACACTTCAACAGCAACTGCTTAAATTGTTGCTTAAGGCTCAATATTTCATAAAATCTACTGATAACAGAGACAGGGTTATACTCTAAGACTATAAATGCCTTAATCTAGCCTTCCTTATATATCTTCTCCACCCTGAAAGAGTACATCTTACTTCACTGAGATGGGTCTCTTGGACTGCATACAAAGTATACATCTGGATGAGTAATTTCTTTGCCTTTTGCTCCCCAACCTAAATTGTGGATGCATTTCCTAGCTACATTTGGATTCTGAGACTAAATACCAGTACAGAGGCACAACAAGAAACTTCAGCCAGGTTTCTCAAATAAACAGAAACTTAGTTTTGTAACTGAACTTTTATAATGCTTCTAATTCACAAGCACTGAGAAATAAGATCTGGTCTTTATGAAACTGCAGTAGATATGGATCTAGAATGAAAGGCTGTCCTATGAAATTAGAAAGAGTTTGGGGATATGGATTTATTCTTAAGGATATATTCCTTCCTGGAAGGTGCCATTTGTCACACCCTGGATTTTGCTGTCCATCAGGATATAGGTGAAAAAAATAAAAACAAAACAAAACCAACTGCTTCATAGCTCAAGGAATTTACTTGAGAGGCATTTTTATACAATACAGAAAGAAGTCACTATCCATTAACAGAGAATAAAAGGGCCAGTAAAATCCATATTAGTGTACAGTGGCAGGCTGCACACCACCACATTTCTTGAAGAAGCACTGTTGCAGGGTGTGCTGTGTCACCACTAAAAATATCACACACTTTTGGCCTGCCTATTTTGATGCAAGGATGCAAAATGTTTTTTGATGGTCGCAGGGCTAGAGAAAGACATAACAGCAACTTCTGAACATTTATGTGTGTTTAGTTCATGCATTCATTTACTTTGGTTTACTGTCAGGTTTGAAATTGCATTATAAAGATGTCAAACAATTTCTTTCAAGGCTCTGGCCTTGAAATTGATACCACATGGCCAGACTGCTGTGTTCACACTGAGACTTGTGGACTTCATCATGGCTCTGGGCAGAGCGTCATCAGTTTCATAGAATCATAGAATAGTTAGGGTTGGAAAGGACCTTAAGATCTGCCAGTTCCAACCCCCCTGCCATAGGCAGGGACACCTCACACTAAACCATGCCACCCAAGGCCTCATCCAACCTGGCCTTGAACACCGCCAAGGATGGAGCACTCACAGCCTCCCTGGACAACCCATTCCAGTGCCTCACCACCCTCTCAGTAAAGAATTTCTTCCTTATATCCAATCTAAATTTCCACTCTTTAAGTTTTAACCCGTTACCCCTTGTCCTGTCACTACAGTCCCTGATGAAGAGTCCATCCCCAGCATCCTTGTAGGCCCCCTTCAGATACTGGAAGGCTGCTATGAGGTCTTCATGCAGCCTTCTCTTCTCCAGGCTGAACAGCCCCAACTTTCTCAGCCTATCTTCATACGGGAGGTGCTCCAGTCCCCTGATCATCTTTGTGGCCCTCCTCTGGACTTGTTCCAACAGTTCCATGTCCTTTTTATGTTGAGGACACCAGAACTGCACACAATACTCCAAGTGAGGTCTCACGAGAGCAGAGTAGAGGGGCCGGATCACCTCCTTTGACCTGCTGGTCACGCTCCTCTTGATGCAGCCCAGGATACAGTTGGCTTTCTGGGGTTACGAGCGAACACTGAAGCCGGCTCATGTTCATTTTCTCATAGACCAACACCCCCAAGTCCTTCTCTGCAGGGCTGCTCTGAATCTCTTCTCTGCCCAACCTGTAGCTGTGCCTGGGATTGCTCTGACCCAGGTGTAGGACCTTGCACTTGGCATGGTTAAACTTCATAAGGTTGGCATCAGCCCACCTCACAAGCGTGTCAAGGTCCCTCTGGATGGCATCCCTTCCCTCCGGCATATCAACCGAACCACACAGCTTGGTGTCATCGGCAAACTTGCTGAGGGCGCACTCAATCCCACTGTCCATGTCACCGACAAAGATGTTGAACAAGACCGGTCCCAACACCGATCCCTGAGGGACACCACTCGTTACCGGTCTCCAGCCCGACATCGAGCCATTGACCACAACTCTTTGCGTGCGGCCATCCAGCCAGCTCTTTATCCACCGAGTGGTCCACCTATCAAATTGATGTCTCTTCAATTTAGAGACACGGATGAAGTGCAGGACAGTGTCAAACGCTTTGCACAAGTCCAGGTAGATGACGTCAACTGCTCTGCCCCGTCCATCAGTTCCGTAGCCCCATCATAGAAGGCCACCAAATTGGTCAGGCAGGATTTCCCCTCAGTGAAGCCATGCTGGCTGTCACCAAGCACCTTGACATTTTTCATGTGCCTTAGCATGCCTTCCAGGAGAATCTGCTTCAAGATTTTGCCAGGCATGAAGGTGAGACTGACTGGTCTGTAGTTCCCTGGGTCATCCATTTTCCCCTTCTGGAAAATGGGGGTTATATTTCCCTTTTTCCAATCATCGGGAACTTCACCTGACTGCCATGATTTTTCAAATATGATGGCCAGTGACTTAGCAACTTCATTCACCAGCTCCTTCAGGACCCACAGATGGATTTCGTCAGGTCCCATGGACTTGCGTATGTTTTGGTTGTTAAGATGGTCTCAAACCAGATCCTCTCCTACAGTGGGCCTAGGGTCTTCATTCTTACAGTCCCTGCGTTCGCCTTCCAAGACTTGGGTGGTGTGATCAGAGCCTTTGCCAGTGAAGACCGAGGCAAAGGAGTCATTAAGAACCTCAGCCTTCTCCAAATCCTGGGTAGCCAGTTCTCCTAATATCTTACGGAGGGGGCCTACATTGTCCCTAGTCTGTCTTTTATTCACTACGTACCTATAGAATCCCTTCCTGCTATCCCTCACATCCCTAGCCAAGTTTAATTCTAACTGGGCCTTAGCTTTCCTAACCTGGTCCCTAGCTTCCTGGACAACATCCCTGTATTCTTCCCAGGCCACCTGTCCCTGCTTCCACCTTCTGTAAGCTTCTTTTTTCCTTTGAATTTTCCTGAGCAGCTCCTTATCCATCCAAGGAGGTCTCCTGGCCCTCCTGCTGCACTTCCTTCTAGTTGGGATGCAACACTCTTGAGCTTGTAGCAGGTGATCCTTGAATAACAATCAACAGTCTTGGGCCCCCCTGCCCTCTAGGGCTATATCCCATGGAACCTTACTAAGCAGGTTCCTGAAGAGGTCAAAGTGTGCTCTCTTGAAGTCCAGGGCAGTGAGCTTGCTGCACGCTCTTCTCACTGTCCTGAGGATCTTGAATTCGACCATCTCATGATCGCTGCATCCAAAGCTGCCCTGGAGTGTCACATTTTCAACCAGCCCTTCCCTGTTGGTGAGCACGAGGTCAAGCATGGCACCTCTCCTTTTCAGCTCCTCTATTACTTGCAGAAGGAAGTTTTCTTCCACACAATCGAGGAACCGCCTGGATTGCTTGTGCCGGGCCGTACCTTCACTCCAACAGATGTCAGGGTGGTTGAAGTCTCCCATGAGAACAAGGGCCTGTGAGCGTGAGGCTGTTCCTGTCTGTCTATAGAGCACTTCATCCACAGATTCCTCTTGATCAGGTGGTCTGTAACAGATCCCCACAGTAATGTCTCCCATCGCTGTCCTCCCTTTAACCCTGACCCCCAAACTCTCTGTCGACTGCTCACCTGTCCCCAGACAGAGTTCCATACTCTCCAGCCTATCCCTAACATAAATAGCAACTCCCCCTCCCCACCTGCCAGGCCTGTCTTTTCTAAAGAGCCTGTAACCTTCCATTCCAACACTCCAGTCGTAGGAGCCATCCCACCATGTTTCTGTGATGCCTACTATATCATATCCCCGTAGATGTGCACACATCTCTAATTCCTCTTGTTTGTTCCCCATGCTACAGGTGTTTGTATAGAGGTATCTGAGCTGAGTTCTAAATGAAGCCGGCTCATTGGCTGGAGCAGCTGGAATATCTCTACATTGCTCCGAGCATTTATTATAGGTGCTGGCAACTGACTGGGTGTGTTGGGATGGAACGATGCCCCCCTCCCCCAACACATCCAGTTTAAAGCAACCTTGACCAGCCTGGCAAGCCTCCGACCAAAACCACCCTTCCCCTTCTTTGTCAGATCAGCTCTACCAGCCCCCAGTAGACCTGGCCTACAAACTTGGGTCCCGTGTTCAAGACACCCAAACCCCTGACTATGGCACCACCCTTCTAACCATTTATTAACCTGGCCAATCCTCCTAGCTTTTTTAGGGTCCTCCCCTGTATCCTGGAGAATTGACGAAAAGACAATCTGAGCTCCAGAGCCCCTAACCACCTCTCCCAGGGATCTGTAGTCCTTCTTTATGTTCTCCAGGCTACTGCTATCAACATCACTAGCACCCACATGGACCACTAGAAGTGGGTAATAATCTGTGGGCCTTACTAGAGCAGGCAGCCTCTCTGCAACATCCCTGATCCGTGCCCCTGGAAGGCAACACACATCCCTTGAGACTGGGTCAGGCCGACAGATGAGTGCTTCTGTCCCTTTCAAAGTAGAGTCCATTACCACTGTGACCCACCTCTTTTTCCTGGCAGCACCAGTAGTGATCTTCTTTACCAGTGCACCAGCCGGTTGTTTCTGGAGCGAGTGCGCTTCCTCCTTAGCCCCCTGCAGGACAGCAAAGCGGTTCTGGGTGGGTACAACAGGTTTAGGAGGAAGCCCCTTGCTTTTAATTGTCCTCTTCCTCCTTTTTTTTGCTGTGGTTTTTTTTTTTTGTTGTTGTTACTATTTCCCAGCTTCCTGGGTTGACAGCCTCCTCCTCTCCTCCATGAGCTACAGTGGATGCTTGAGGACCCTGCACAGTTTGGGCCTGGAGCAAGCAGTCCTGCTTCCTCTCAGCTTCCCTGACATCTTGCAGTCTATTGACAGCATCCCGCAGCTCAGCCACCTGCTGCAGGAGGACCTGCACCAGGGAGCACCGAGTGCAGCCCTGCCCATTGGGCACCGTTCCCTCACGAGACCAGTGCAGGCACTCTCTACACTCCGAGCATTGCACTGCAGCCTCCCCTCTCATCAGCTCTGTCTGGGTGCCTACGCTGGCCACCGCCGGGGCAGCCAGAGCAGAGCTCCCAGAGCGGGCCCTGGTCGATGAGTGCTCACCAACCCTCTCATCCTCCCCCGCAGACTGCCTCGAGGCGCTCCCAGGGGCAGGTTTTTAACCAATCAGGGCTGGTGCCGTCCCTCCTGGCTCCGCCCCCTGTGAGTCAGCTGCTCGCGTCAGCTGAGCTGCCGGCTCCTGAGCAAGTCCTGTCGAGGACTGGAGGCTCCTTCGGTGGCTCTGGCTGCTCTGAGTTGAGGCTCCTGGACGCTGATCTCCCCCCCGCTCCGGTGCTGAAGGCGTCCTCTCTCGAGCTACTCACCTCAGCAATTCCTGATACACTGCAAGATCTGAGCTGAAGTTCACTGACATCATGAAGAGGTTCCATTAAATAAAATGCATGCAAGATTAAGAATACCTTAGAAAGAGGGAGAACAGCTGCACAATGAGATTGTCACAATATTCACTGACCCATTACTGAGGATCACACCTGACCTTGGGCCACCACCCGCTGCTGTCCCCAGACCTACGCAGTTCTTTCTTCTCCTTCCACCCACTGGGACTCCTGCAGCTAGAAGTGAGTAATTTGTGCCAGTGCATTGCTGTTTTATTGCATATATTCATGTGTGGTGGGGGACCAAGATCATCTGAACTCCTTTCACTTGTGAACTTTTACATCCATTGCGCCAGGCTGGTTTGCACTCCCCTAAATTTGCTGATCTGAGATGCAAGTACTTGTGTGACTGGAAACACCAGCCCATCGAATTGCAATGGTCCTTAAAGGTTTAACAAGAAAAATAAGCTTGGCATTTATCTATTTTAAGGGTACTCTGGAGATCTGTGCTGGTTGATCCTGAGATGTTGATGCTGAGCCATTAAAGAAATAAAATATATGGCTCTAATGACAAACCTGCTTCATACACTGGCTGTTGGCCCAACATGGCCAATCTATCTCTGGATTCTCTGGGGCATCTTCCCAAAATACGCAGAGAAAGCAAGGATAGAACCAAGGTTGTCTAGTGCTGTTTTGTGTAAAGGAGGGTCTCTCTTACCAGTGTGCGCATAGTGTCTTTCTGGCACAAAATTATATTTGTTTCATTCATTTATTAAGAGAACTACAGGCAGTAATGGACGGATGCAGAAAAGATAATTTCTAATTTCCCTTATACATACACACCCTTTTATTTTTATATATATATATAAAAAGGAAACCACACACATCTCTAAATATATATAAAACCAATATAAAATATGGGACATTTTCCAGGGGAATCACCACATCCTGAGCTATTAATCACAAGGAAGTAGAAGCCAACTGAAGAGAGACATGGAACATATCCTATTCCTATTTTCCCTTCCCACACAGTCTGGTGTTGTTAATGGAACTTTCTTAATTTAGTGATGATTACAGATGCAAAGCTGACAATGTATAAAAATAAAAATTAGGAAGCAAACAGTAATGTTTCAGTTGGTACCAACATCAAATGGTGCCTTTAGCATCTGATTTGTGATCTGAGAGGACTACCTCTGCTGGGAGAGGCATTCACAGTTGTCTTTGAAAGTAGGATTAAGATTCCCACTATCAGGGAACTTATCTGCTAAAAGTAAATTAAGAACAGATGTAGCTCCTTCCTCAGTATTGCAGGGAGCCAGACAGGAAATTAGGGGGATACGGTGACGTTAGGCCAGATGCTGCGTGACTTCACAATCCTCTTACTCAGTTTTATATGGCAGGGACACGTTTGTGGGAATTAAAGACCTAACATCTTGGTATGTCTAGCAGAAAGAAAGTGAGGGTGTAAATGACTGATGTTTTCTAATGTATTATTGTTAGTATACACCAGGGAGACAAAAGAGTTACTTATGCTGGAGGACTGTGTTCATGCATTAAGAAACGAGTGTTGGGCCAAAAATAAATTCAGCCTAGAAACTGGAACTAAGTTTCTGAGACTCAGAGATCCAGGAGTTCCAAACTGTCTTCCAGTGACAGGGCAAGTGTCTCATTTTTTTTCACCTCAGGTTTATTATATTTTTAAACAGAACAATACAAAATAAGTGCCTACAACAGTACAGGCACTGCTTCAGAAGCCAAGAGCTTTCTTCTAGCTCTATATCCCTTTAAAGGGAGAAGAAGGAAGAGTGTAAAATAGTGCATGGGTATAACTTGCCACAAGGAAACATGATTCTTGTTAAATGGCTTGACAAGAATATTGTGGTTTGGGAGACAGAAGGGCAGCAAAGGGAAGGGCTGTCGAGGGTCACATTGCTTTGCAGTCCAGGGCATGTGGTGGCCTCAAGCTTTATGAACACTTACTACCATGGGGTCTATTATCTGCCAGGCACCACTGAAGCCTGAATTATTGTATTTCAATAAAACCTGCAGCTTTGGTACTTAACCTGATAACTAGATTGTTGCGTCCCCTTCCCACATTGAATTGGCATCAGCAAAGAAATGGAAAGCAAGATAGCTACCCCTATCCTCCCCCCTCAGTAGAGACACACATATATAGCAGCACTATGCTCAGACAGGCCAGGGACAGAATAAGTTCAACTGGTGATGAATGCTGCCTAAAAATGCATGGCCACAAACCACAGCAATCCCTAGGCTAGATGCAAAGCATAAAATGCAGCCTGAGTGTAGTTACAGTGGAAACGTAATATTAGCAGCAAGGGAGAGGTGAATTAACGGACAACCAAGAAATTAAAAGACCCCCAAACAAACTAAAAAATAATTTAACCCCCCCCAACTTTCCTTACAAACTAACAACGTGTTCTAAAAACCTAGAGAAAAAGGAGAAAAAACCGACCCCAAACCACGCCACTTACAAATGCCTCTGTGGCTGTAAACTCATTACTCATTTATATACAGAGTGAAAAATATTAAGATAAATGATGCTATTTACTGGCATGATGCACCTAACATCAAAACAGATGTGTATTTTTAATGTTGGCTGCATTAAACACATTATCCAACTTTCAAAATACAGTAAGTGATTTATGTTAGAGGTTGAATATGCCCAAGCAGCGACTAGAAACATAATAGGAAAAAAAAACCTCAACAAAACCAACAACAGAGCAGATCAGCGCAGCTAAGAGACAAAGTCAGTAATAAAGCTCAGATTTAAGCACAAAACTGGAAGCCAAAGAGTAAATAAATCCTTGCTTTTGGGTATCTTATGCAAAATAAGTTTGTGTTTGTAACTATTAGCAATGTTTTCCAGGATTTAATTGTAGTCCTGCTACTCAGAGATACAAACATCTTTGTCATCCAAGGAAAAGAACATGTTTACAGTGTTTGTCAGAGGATCCAACACAAGAGCATATTTTCTGAACAATGCATCAGCCAAGATTTCTGGAACTGAGCAGAGGGTTTTTCAACCTTAGATTTTTCCATATTAAAACCAAAGCAAAATAACCATTCTCTCATAACATGTCCGAAAGGAGACACGTTTCTCCCAGGACCAGGGCAAGCAAAGAAGACAGCAAGGCTTTTTTAAAAAGGCTTCCTTAAATCTGACTACTAGATAAAGAGAAAAAAAATCTCCATTCTGCTTACCTTAATAACCCTGTCAAAATAAAGGCTTGTCACAGCTCAATTAAGATGTTCTAGTCATAAGAGGTTATCTGTGGTGTGATGGCTCACTCTGAAGAGACTACAGGACCGCTTTGATTAGAAAGCTTACCTGCTTGCAGCAGGGCAGCTCCACCCTGGATGTCTCAATTTGATCAAAGGGCTTTTCCTTCCTGAAACTAGAGTTGGACTGGTGAAAGACAGCTCAATAAGGCTGAGTACTACTTTTGTACAACTTAGAAGAAGAGTCCTGATTGCTTCCTCATGAGCGTGTTTATGTAGGCTCCCCATTGTCCCTTTCAGCCCATTTCTCACACTAAAGCATGAGGGGAAAAGCAAACAAACAAAATTATTCTAGCTACCCTCCCTTCAGATTTTGAAAGGTGATTTTATGACTGTCCCTTCTAACTGTAAACAGCTGGAGGGCAATCAGATGTGAGACTGTTGGAGATCACATGAAACCTTTGGTGGTTATACAGGATCAAGGAAGTCTGAGATAAACTTACAGGGCACAAGGCTGGCTAAAGACAAGACTAGCTCATGCTATTTGTGGATGCTACAGCTCAGTGTCTGTTGAACGGAATCATTTAGGTTGGAAAAGAGCTTTCACAGAGCATCATGTCCAACTGTAAATCTAGCATTGCCAAGTCCACCACTAAACCATGTTCCTAAGTGCCACATCTACATAGCTTCTAAATACTTCAAGGTATGGTGACTCAACCACTTCCCTGGGCAGCCTGTTCCAATGCTTGATAATCCTTTCAGTAGGGGAAATTTTTCTATAGGTGTAGAAGAACATATTCCATTTCTACAGCCAGATTAAATAGCTGCCATTCACTCCACTGGGGTCAGCAGAGACAATGTGTTGTTAAAATGTATTAACATCCAGCTTAATCCTTAAAATCCAAATATATATAAACCCCTTTTGTCTTGTAACATTTAAAACTCATTCTTTTGTCTTAAACATCAGGCTGGGAGTTACATTGCTACAGACAGACCTTGAGGTCACCAGAGGCATTCTTTGCAGGGTATTCTGAAATTTTGTTGATGAGGGGGAGAAAATCCCAGCAAGTCCCTAAAATTAGCTGACAGCAATCAGAAAACACTGTAAGAAGCACCCTTTAAGAAGGCCTTCGAAAACCTGTCTATTATTCCTTAATATTTGGGCCAGGTCTTGTAGAGCAGATGAAGCCCTGAAGAATTTACTTTCCATGCAGGAAGATTTGTCAGACTTCTAATTCAAATCCTTTACGTTGCCAAGCAGAGTGAGCCAGGTCATGCAGAAATCTGTAACAGATGATCTAGATGTAACATGCTGCTTAGAGAATTTTGTGTACAACTGGCTTTTTACTTGTTCTGTGCTAAGTTTCATTCTTTTGCAATTTAGAAACTGACAATAAGCTTTTAAAACTGATTCATTCTTCCATCCTTCCCCATAATATTAACGAACAAGTTTTCCTCATTTCAGATTCCACCTCCTATATGTCAGTGAAGAGAATGAGACTACGTATGTCCCTGCATAAATCTGTTTAAGTTCACAAAATATTCACTAAAAACATAAAATGTGAAGGACAAATCAGTGCTAACACTGAATGAATGTCTTACTGCATTTGAGATGTTGACTATTGTAAACTTTTGATGGTCTTATTCAGAATATTTACTTCTACTAAAATATTTCTGTGTGTGTTATGGAAGAAAACCCAACATTTAAGCAGTCACACCTCAGAGAGGAATACGGTGAAGCATGGAAAACTTCCATCTTTGCAGCTGCTACTAGCTGACATAGCAGTAAGGCAGATTGCTGTGAGGACAGTGGTACATCTGCTTCCCTGTTTATGGCAATGAACCAGACTTTGTCTATAGTTCCAATTCCTTGTGCTGCTCATGTAGTGCAAAGGGATGCTAATATGGCCACAAATACCTCATAAGGAATTAATACTTTAGAGGGGAAAAAAAATAAATCAGCACTCACCTAAGCACAACAGACTTGAGTTCCCTTCAAGTGGCTCCTTCCCCTGTTCCTATTATGTGATGAAGGGTGAATTTTGGAAATAGTGGTGCACTGCAACAACCATCCACAATGGTCTATTCCAAAATTACAGTTTAGCACAATTTCGTTATTACTGTTATCCACAGAAGGGAGTGAAATACCTTTAAAATGGCTCTCAAGGATATATCTTGCACGCGGAAACATTTTAACCCCAAAGCTTTGAAAAGGAAAAAGACAAAACCTTTGATCTTCATAATTTGCTATGGCCTGAGCTTACAGCTCAGGGTAGAAACATTGGCCTCTGATATCTTCAGAGCCTGAGATGGCTGCATGCCAAGCAAGACCTCTGCAGTCCAAGCATAAGGACAGCTCTAAATAACACTGGCTACCAACAGCCCAAAGGGCAGCAGTGCAAGAACTAAAAATGAAGTCGGGCAAGCAGTAACATTGCCACACATCCTATTTTGGCAGCAAAGAGAGGTGTTGATTTTGAGAGTGCCATCTCCAAGTTGTCTCTTGAAATAATATAATCCTCTTTTTTCCTGCTGCACCAGTTTTAAGGTCGCTTCGGTCTTCTGAGGCAGCATAAAGCTGCTGTAGCTCCATAGGGAGCTCCTCTTAGAGCAAAGTCTGACTGTCTGAGATGTTGTAGAAAGGAACATGCATCTCAGTAACCCTCTGAAAGTGCAGTATACACAAATAATCTTTGTGCCTGCAATTCTCTTCTGACCTGGATGCTAAGGCAATTTTTAATGAGGATCTGGCTCTGAGGGCATGTTTCCATGAAACGCTTACAATCTTCCTTTCCAGTGCCCACAATAATACCTACGTGCACACAAATAATAAAGTCCCGTGTACAAATATGCAGAGCCACATGCCAGTTCTTCAGCTTTCAAGTCCTTCATAGGGCTCCAACAGAGAAGCATTGAAGAGAGGCAGGAGGGGAGCTAAGATGCTTTCATCCAGTGCAAGAAGCACAGAAGAGCATATTGCAACACTTTGTCAGGCTGGATCTTTACTCTGGCACTGAAGAGAGAGCTATAGACTGACAGAAAGTGTTTATTACCCAGGCAGCAAGAAGGCAACAGTGAAAGGATCAAGGCCTGTTAAAGCAGGATACAGCTGTCCCCAGAGAACTTGATCCTGGCCAACAGGCTTTGGCAAAGAACAGTTCACATGCTATAGCTGTGCTTTTCTGTGGATGATTGCCTAAATCCCAGCTTAAAGTAGTTAATTGCTCTGCTCCCCCTCACATGATATCTCAGGCTGACAAGTGTAGGAGAGAGCAATGGAAAAGTAACTAAAAGTTAGGTTTTATCTATGTTTTGAAACTCCTATTCTGCTTTCACTATGAAAAGGAATATATAGGGGAATGGATGGACATCACCTCTTTGTTTCCTTAAGGTTCAAGTAAGATTTTGGGAGATGATGGGAGGAGAAAAGAGCATGCTGGCATGAGGAAGAGAGAACTGCAAAGCATTCTTACATCCTAAAATAAAGGTGTCTAATGAGAATAAGAAGAGTACCAAGAAATCATGCAACATTTAAACAAATAAATGTCATTCACTGCCTTCTCAAAAACTGGCATTATTCTTGAGAAGAAATGAGTAATAACAAATAATTAAGGTAATGCTACAAGGTTTTTATTACAAGAAAAACAGAAAGATAGAATGTTTCTATGCAGGAAAATACAACATTGAGAAAAATGAATGTTTGTCTCTTGGGGGAATGCAAAACATGAATAAAGAGAATCAAGAAATGGAAGTGTCCACGTCGACAAAATGGACCATTATAGGGATAAAGCTAACTGGAAGGGTCCAAAAGGCAACTGACTCTGTGCAGCTCAGTCACTTATTGGTGCAAAGTCTTTGTGACCAGAAAGCCCTTTGGCATTGATGATTCTACTGGGCAGTGATAGTGACATCAAGTGGATACATTAGTGAATTAAACAACTGGGTTACTCTGATAAAGGAGGTACTGTATTTTAGTATGATTTATCTGGAAAGTGCTTTATGCCATAAGACAGATTGAAAAGTGACCTGCCCTTTAAGGGGCTTTTTGTGTTCATGTGTACTGCATCCCTTCCCTGCTTCTTCATATGGACAGTAGCTCCCACTTTATTCATTTGAAAAGGGGAATGAAGGAATTTTCCAAAGAGACTGAGAGTGAAAAAATTAGGAGCTTCATCCTTCCTGATACAAATAGCAACAGTTCATGAATGCAGAATTAGTTCAGGAAAACTCAGATGCATAAAGTATGGCTGCCCCAGGCTGTTTTAACTTCTTCACAACAATGCTGTAGTAGCTATTTAGTTACCCAGTAATGCCAAGCAACTGCTGATGACTTCATTATCCACAGAGTATGCATGCATGCACACCAAACAAGTCCACTGCAAGTGTACTCACATCATTAAATTTAAAGTAAGGGTCCAACGCATTTTTAAACCACATTGGAACCCTTTAGTGACAAGACTTTTTCTTCCCTATGTGGGTGAAAATATTCAAACGCAAAACATTTGGCATAGCTTTAGTCTAAGAAAAAAAAACACGTCATTTTCACTCCCAAAGTGGTGGCAGGGGCTTTTTTATCTTCATCTGCCAACACCCCTCTTTCAACTATATACTCCCATGTGACCAATACTCCTGCTTCAGCGTAAGTGCCTGCCACTCACTGGGACTTCTCTTTATTAGGATATTTTATTAGAGGGTTTGTACTGCTTACTCAGCACTGCTGGAGTAATGCTTTGCAAGTGAAATCAACAACAATGGTCAAGAGTGTAGTGGACTTTGTGGAATACTCACACTCTCTTTTAGGAGTTAAAACCAGGCTTGTGTTTTGTCTTCACTTTTCATCACTGCAAGGAAGAACTAGGTGTTTTAAACTGAGATTAGCTGGTGACACAACCTTTGATGATATGTCCAAATAAAAGGTAGCCCAGAAGTCAGTAAAACTTCTCTTTGGACAGTCTCCATCACCTATAGCTTACCACCACACAGACCGTGTGTAAGGATCACTTTGAGCTAAGTGAATGCAAGTCTTGCATTAGAGGAAGGTTTCCTTATGTTGCCCCCATGGGAGGTGTGGCAGTGTGGAGCGGCACTGCTGAGCATCAGATTCCTCCAGGTATTAAACAAACCTCTCTAGGGATTCTTGCCATGCTCAGGTTTTATAGGGGATTGTGGGTGATGTCCACTATCTCTATCTAATACCTACTAGAGTCATCATTAGGACAAGGTTAGTTCTTTTGCACATACTAAAGGGGTTTAGGACTTTCTTCTTATGCTGAATCTTTTCTCCCTAGTGTCTCCAAGGTACAAAGCAAGCTCCCCTTGGAAACTCACTGGAAAAAAGGTTTTCCTCACTTGCCCCATGCAATGAGGGTGGTTCCCAGCTTTGCTGCCTTTTCGGATGAGAGCACATAAAAAAGGAGATGAAAGCATCAAAGAAGGTAGGCTCTTCCCTCTTGTTTTGTTCAGGGCCATGACAGCTCTTTCCCTCAGCTTTTATCCTCAGAAACAGCATTCCCTTAGACTGTACATCTGCTGTAAAAGAATAAATGGCTTTGCCTGTCTCTATTGAGCGCCTCACTTTACATCCTGTCTTCTCAGGTGCCTGGGTTGATCATCACAGAGGTGCCCAGCCTTTGCTGAAGCAAAGTGACTATGCTGAAAATCAAGAGCTAAGCATAGTAATACCCTCTGTGTGCTTCAGCTTCCAAGAGCAATCATCTTTCATTCTTCAATAAATGCCAAGAGGAAATGAAAACCATATTTTCTTAAATAAATCCTTTATAGCTTATTGTGACTGTAACTTTGCTGCAGATGCAGGGGTGAAAATGGGAGTTAATTTACTTCATCACTTCAGCAAAATTTTAGGAGAAGCTTATAGTACCTTATATCTTACTGTAACCAGTACATTGTAAAGCGATTATTTTTGAAAGGATATGGAGAAGAATAGCATGCCAATACTGCGGTAAGTAAACCTGAGATTACCTTCTGAGCATTTAAGGTTTCTGAAAAAGAAAAAATGAAAAAAAAAAGAGAAATTCTCTATTTCCTTTTGTAGAACTGTAAACCATTTGCTTGAATCCTTTAAAGACTGCTGCTAACTTTACCCAATTCAAATCTAGATGGACCAGCTTTCTTTCATTCTAATATACTCAGGCAAGGAAAATGTTGAAAAGCCAAAACACTTATATAGCTTTAGTATAACTGAAGAATAATTAGTATGTAGGTAAATACTAATTCTAAAAGTGTGCTAATGCAATGTAAACTTGCATGAGATCTGCATTTTGTAGTACAGATTTCATGTCAATGTCAAAGAAAGAATAATACCTAACATTTAGAGTTTGTGATGTTGTCACTAGGGGGAAAGGATTTCATTGCATGTCTACAGGGATTGTCTTATCAGGCCATTTGGATGCAAGATTGTGATGGCAAAACTGTTCCACTGTATGTCTAGACCCTATGACTATTGCATTACAATGCTGTTAGGGTGCTGGGGCAGAAAGATTTTACTACAATCATTCTGAAGCTAATATGTCCACACAGGATGATCTTAGTGCAGCTTGTTTTCCCAATATTAAAAAATTCCAAACAAACAGATAAAAAGAACCAAAAATCCAAAAGCAATATTGAAGGCTGTTAATTTAAACCATATTGAAGGCTTAGGAAGAGTACTCCACTTTAGTAAGGCACGCATAAGCTCAGACTCTTCCATATTATTATAGCACCAGTTGGTTAGGGAGACAATGGGATGGAATACGATGCATACAGTTTGAATGGAGAATCCTAATTTGCAAGATATTCTAAATCTTCTGGTTTTGAGATATTTTGACATTTGAACTTAGGTAGCTCTACTATTTCTAGAGCTCCTGGAGGGAATATCATACAGAGTCTCGAAATCTTTCTCAGATGTCAAATGTTAAATCGTTTCTATTAGCTGCTTTAAGGCTCTATTGATATAAGAGTTAAAGTTGACTGGTAGGGTCACAAACCCTTTCAGAATATCTAATACAATTGTATTTACATTTTTAAAGATAAAAAATATGAAGTCAAAGTATGTATCATCCCTGCCTTAAAGCCTTAACTCTGCCCCCAAACTTAAGAGCAGTACAGCTAATGGGAATGTGTATGTATGCTGCAGCCACGGCACGTGTTTGACATGCCATCCCCTTGGCAACCCCTTGTCTCATTTATCTTCTTGAATGCTCAGCTAACCTTCTCTATGTTATAGGCAGCTGCTCTGATTGGCACAGATGTTAATTAAACTAGGTAGTAACAGTACACACACTGAAAAAAAAGATGGCCCTTGGAGCTAAACAAGATCCTAGTCCCCGCCATCCCACTGCTGTGCTCATTTATGTGCACTGTGCAAGGAGTGAAGCAAAATAATCTTATTCATGTTCCCGAGATACGTAACAGCCTGTAACATACCTGATGATGGCAGAAGCAGCAACAGGGCAAGCATCAACTGGTAGCAATAGGTAGGAAACGGAGGGTACAGGATAGTGGGAGGCATGGATGAAACACTGCTGATCACTCATCCTGACCTAAATTCAGTCTCTGTTTTCTCTGCATATGGTTAGCAATTTTCTTTTTCCTCATTTGAGCACTGCATCCTCTGATGTTCCATGTTGCCAAGTTGAGTATTTTTCAGGGTGAAATATGGCATGAGGATGAAGACGGAATTAAAACTACAAGAGATAGATTAATATGTACTTCAAATCTATTGTTTCTTCTTAAACTTTGCAACTGATATTCTGGAAGGGTTTAAAGTATTTCTCTCCTAGAACTTTTCCCAGTAACTTTCCCTGTTGATAAAGAAAATCACAGCTATAAAGCCGTCAAAACTGTGAGAAAGGCAAACAGGAAGTTTCCTCTGTTAATCCCATTGCCATTCTATTGTAACCTCCATTCATAGAATGCTGCAAAGGGCAGTGCTGATACACAAAGCTAGTTAGACATAGTACTATTTAAAGCCATATGCTTCAACACCAGTAAATTCCTGTCCCTTGCTCTAACTTGTAGTCACTGGTCTTCCTGCACCTATTTAAATGGGTCTCTTCACTGGACCACCTTGCATCCAGCTGTGTTGCAGATACAACCTGAACCTTGAACTTTGAAAAATCACAGGAAGTCAATGAAGATTGGATATTAAATAACAGTGATCAAAACCATGTTATATCAATTTTGGATCCATCACTAAACTTCAAACATTCATGGCAAAGAGAAAAGAAAAAAATTATTCTTGGATGTCACCTATTGCTTTGAGGATGCCATGAGAATTCCTCCCTAAAACAGTTCATTGGACCATTTTTACTTCAGATCTGAATAAGCACAAAGATTTTTTGGAACTGAGAAAATCTGTGGATTGTGCATTTCAATAAAAATGGTTTGCTGTGAGAGAGGGAATATATTTGATATCATTTTCACAAACTGTTTTAGAATCACTGCATTCCAGATAAGATTAAAAGTAAGACCAGAAATTGGTGTATTGTTGATGCTTAAACAGGTACTCCAAGTCTGAGAGTGTCTGGAGCAGACCTGTCTGCAATCAAAGCTGTATACTGCTTTGTGACAAATGAACAGAGATTCTCTGTACTCATAGGTAAGAAATTACCAGCTGACAATTCTGCAGCTGCCAGTCAGCCTTCCTTCTCATCAGTCCTCGCACTCAGTTCTGCAGGGCACCATAGCTCCAAAAATGCTGTTCCCATGATGTGCAACCTGAATATTTAAGGCTGTTAAAGGTCTCAGAGGATGTTGCCAGGCTCAAGTTATTACTACTCCCCACAGCCAACATGCTGCTTAAGAACTTTATGCTCTGTTTGTCTTAATCCTGCTTGCTGGTGCAGTTAGATGTGGTGTGCTTCCCCTTTCCTTCTCCTACCAGTTGTAATCTCAAATGCATCAGAATATGACCCAGTTTTATTGAAATGGTGCACTGTTTGCTGCACACATTGGAGGTAGGAAGCTCCTCTAAGCTCCCTGTCTTTTTGAATCCTAGGAATCATGTGGTTAGTTTCAGACATCCTGTGCCAAGCTCTTACGAACTGAACTTCTGTCAAAGTAGAGATACACTACTGCCATCACAGTAGTCAAAGTTAATTTTTGGTTCTGTATGCCACTGGAGTCTGCTCTTGAAGTACAAACATTATATAGGTAGAAATGAATATCATATTCTTCTATTTTGAAACATTAATTAAAAAAGAAGCGTTCTACCCACCTGAAACACCATTTTGCCAAGACATTTCTGATCAATAACCTTGCTCCTGTTCTATTACTGTTTAGTGTATTATTGTACACTTTCTGTAGCTGGTGAAACTGTTCAGTTTAATTTCATGGTTTCATATTATGCAAACAGAATGCAGAAGAAAAAGTAAAGACACTATGTAAGAGGTGAAGAAAACACCAAAGCGCAGTCTGTACATATCAGAACTTCATAATAAATAAATTTCAGCTCCACTGGTAAAGAGCTTAAATCACTTATCTCTATTTAGTTGCCAGAAAAATCTCAATATTCTTCTATTAAGTATTATATACACATATATTTTATGTTATTTTCCTGAGTGGGTTCCAAAACCAGACCATCAGCTCTAAGAAATACTTGTTAATACCTCCATCATATGACAGCATTTGGTTGAAATATTTGCCTGCTATATAGTTCAGAGTACCTTTTTTCCAGGCAACAGCTAAAAATTTTACTACAGTATTAAGGAATTTTAATCATTGTTAAAAGGTTCCCTAATGACTATAATAAAGGACAATATTTTATTGATGTCAGGAACTAGCAGTTGACTTATGCGGTAGTACTTTTGAATCTTTAGGATTGCTGTGTTCTTCTACATCTTTGCTTCAATCCTTAGAGAAAAACCTCTTGATGAATCTCAGCTGTGACTTCATAGGTTTACTAACAGTGCTGAAGTAGTTGGTGCTGAAGTTAGTCAATGAAGTGCTCTCTTTCCAGTGCATGTTCAATTTTTAATGTTCATCTTCATTTACATTTGAACAGCTCTCTATGAAGCTATTCAGTGGTTCTCCTAGGCTGGCAATCCAAAGTCTCATTGTTCATTCTGCAGTTATTTTTCCAAATCATCAGCAGAAGGTCCAAAATACGATTCGCAGGTAAAGAAGACATTCCAGGCTTGAATGCCCAGTCCATTTGATTGACTTCTACTTTGGCAACAAATTCAAGAATCACTTTGTTGCCATCTGATGCTCTTTCCTTAGTATCTGCAGAAGTGCCTAAGATGATCTACCAGGACATCCTGGAAGACTACAAGGAGAAAGGTAGAAAGTCTTTGAAAAACTGCAAAAAGATAGAATCAAATAAGCTATTTATTCCTGAATACACCCGCACCATACAGAAGTGAGGTGTGGCTGGGTTCTTCTATATTTACATTTCTGATTTACTTTATGACCTTGGCCAAGTTGTTCATCCTTTTTGTGCCTTTGCTTCTGTATCTGCATTGTGGAAATAATACATTTTCTGTTTTACATGGTTCTTCTGAGGCTTATTTAGTGTTACTAAGACACTATGCTTCACAAAATAGTCAAATTATTATAACAAATATGGCAATCCAGAATGACCATTGAAAATAACAAATTCAGAACTTGTTCTTATATCAGTTCTTATTTCTGCCCCCACAGTCGTAGCCATCTATCTGGTAGAAAAAGATCTTGAAGAGTTGTATTATCAGTGAAAGGCAGAACTATCAAAGCCCCAGGGCTTCTCTGGCCTCTAAATGCTATTGCAAGAACATAAAGGTGAAACAGATGCACGGCTGTAGCAACCCTCATTAACTGCACAAGAGGGAATTAACAGTTAGGGAGAACGTCTAATGCATTCACTGGCTTCCTTTGCTGGGCTGGTTGTAGCACAGCAGAGCACAGCCCACTTAAAATCACACTACCCTCTCATGATACTCCTTGCAGAATGCTGAAATCCCCTTAGTTTTGATTACTTCACTGCTTCCCCTGGTCGAAACCATGTTTGGAGCACATGGAAGGCAAAAGATGGAAAGGATGGTAGGCATGAAGGTTTCCTACACAGACATCCAGCGGTTCCTTGTGGTTTATTAGTGGACCTCCCAAGTCCTTGCAGAGATTAGGAGACTGCAAATTAACAGGAGCAATTAATTAATCACATGTAAGCTGCTGGACTCAGTCTGGGGAAATGAAGAGGACAACAACCCACAAGGTCAGAATCTTGCCTTAATGAGCCTTTCTGGCCTCAGATCCTGTGGCTATTCAATTAGGCATAAGACCTCATTGTGCGCCAATAGTCCTTTTGCTGCGGCCTCCTGTGCCATAGCTTGGCCTTGCCAAGCCACAGACCTTGCCCTGGAAGTCCTTCGTTAAACGTCAGGCAGTTGGGCTGCTCTGGATCTCAGCCCTGAAATGAGGGCAAGCGACAGCCCAGCACAACTGCAGCCACTCTTCACTTTCGTCTTGCCTTTGAGGGTATTTTGTTTTGTCATCTTAAATTACAATAAAATTGCAGGCAGATGGGTAAACCCAAAGGCCCGTGTTGTTCTTTGCTGGCTTCTGCCATTCGTAGAGTTTTCTCTGATTGAATCTCGTATACACATTAAAAAAATGCTTAAACACTGTAACGGTCAACTGAAGAGGGGGAACTTTTTGTTTAAATAAACCCAACTATTTTCTTTTATATCGATTTGCTTTTTAACCCGCCTCACAAACCTCATTTCTTTTTAAGTGATTAATTTTCCATGCAAAGATGCTAACACCAGGACAGTGTGAAAAACAAGTATCAGAAAAGAGCAAGCAAAAGGGAATGTGTCACATACTGACTACAGGGAAACAGTGCAAAACATCTAATCACAGCAGTGCCAGGAAACTTGAACCTGTCCAAAATGATCCAGTGCTCTCAATGTTTAATTGCTGTTGATGGCTGCTGGTCAGTCATGCATGACAATGTGTGTGTCACGCTGTTTCCTGCCTATGTTCATTCCTGTCAGCCTTCACTCCAGGTGACGAGTTCTGCTTCTCTGACCAGGGGATAGAAAGAGAGGAAAAAACACATAAGAAACGAGCCCTCACAGACACAAAGCAACACGTACCCAAATAACCCAAGTCACAGGAACAGAGCACCAAAAAGGGACAGGAAAGGTCCAGCTTTTATCACAACCTCTCTACCCTTCCTTATTTATGCTTTAAAAAAAAGACAGAAAGTGTAGCATCTGCGACCGACAGTATTCCAACTGGCAAGACTCAAGTCTCCTGTTTGGTTGATTATATGTTTGAACACATGCTCGGGGCTGCATGGAGCAATTTGAATTACAATCGGGTAGCAATGAACATTATCGTTTTGGGTGAACTGGAGCTTTAAAAACCTCTTCCTTGAGCTAATAAGAAAGAGATAGTGGGAAATGTAGGAGACATGACTTAAAAGGTTTAGAAATTATGTAACAGCTTTCCAGCTTTTCATAAAGTGACTGTTTAATGGTTTATGTATCTGGGCCCAGATTCAGCAAAGCACTTAAACATGCATTTCACTTTAAGTATGTGAATGATCTCATCCTTATTCAGCAAAATACTTAAAGAAATGCTTAATTTTAAGCCTGTGCTTAGCTGCTTTGTTGTTTTGGGTCCTCATCACACTTTTCAGCATCCTGGTATACGTCTGTAATATAATTAGAAGGAGTACTCCTCTTTTACCTCCCCCACCACCGTCATCTTTTCAAAACAAAGATTGTAATTCCACCATTGTTTAATTTCACTCTGCTTTGGGCAAAACTGATGCCTGAGAGTCAATACATTGCTGAAGCATCCAGGATGTATCTGTCCATTCACGTTCCACTTCAGATCCATCTGTGGCCTAAGTCAAGGGGAGTCCTGCCACTGTCTTCAGCAAGACCCAGCTTGGGTGCTCAGTCAGTACAGTGGTCTGAATCTGTTGCAGCAATACATAAACCGAGCTGTGCAAGAATGGAAAAGCCAGGGCAAGGGAGAGATTTTTCTGCAACAAAAGCACAGTAACAAGGCTTTAGCTGCTTCAAAACTGGTCTGAGTTTAGCTGCAGTCAGGATGCTTTGAGGAAGGAACTACAGCATCCTTTCTGGACCACCACATTTTAAGCAAATAGCATATGATATTAGTTTGTTTTGATGATGTAATTGTTTATGGTAATTTTGTTATTCTGTCTGTGTACTGCTTTCATTCATCTAAGTTGGAAGTGAAGGTAGAATACAAAGCAGGGAAAAGAGGTTGTTCCACACGATGTTTCTGGCTCATTTGAAGATGTTCCTGTTGCAATTGCCACCCTTTCCCCTCTCCATATCCATACACACCAGTGAGAATCAGGAAGGCAGTTCAGTTTCATTGATGATAAAGATTATGAAAAGAATAATGTTTGAGCAGTAATATGTAGGTACACATTGAGATATATTGCCTGGGAGGGTCACTTTATCTTTCCTGAATTGGCTTCTGTTAGCTTTAATGTTTGGAGCAACCTGACGTCTTAACAACACTGCAAAGAGTCTGCGGGTTTTAAAATTATTATTGCTACTACTACTGAAGAGATGATGTAGACTAAAAGAGTAATAGGTGCACGAGAAAGAATAACTCTACTCAATTTATGTTATTCAACATGTGCTCATTTTTTTTTTTGCCACAGATTGAAAAGTAGTAGCAAAATAACTCTATAAAGAAGTCCTGTGGTACAGTCAAGTATCACATTATCTATGCTTGGAAGTCAAGGGAAAAAACTACTATTTAATACCTTGCTCTTTTTAGGCATATACTGTTATAAAAAAGAAGTCACCAAAACTCATGAGAACTGCAATATGAGTAAGACAAATGTGCTCACAAGGGCTGACAAGCTCATTGCTAGCATGGAAACATATCATGGAAGTTTAGTCCATGAAGTTCAGGTTTTGAATGCATTATGGATTCTGAAGAATAGTTCAGACCAAAATGCTATACAAGCTGGCACTGAAGAACTTTGTCACACATACATCCTTTTCTTTCTCTTCCACCAGGATATTGATGATTTTAAGCATTATAACAGCATTGTTCCTAGTTATGGTGATTTTTAGAAAACAGGGACTTTGAAAAGAAGAATTTGGCCCTGAATAAGATAGCCAAAAAAGCTCATGCAAAATTAATAAGCAGTCTTTCTTTCATTTTAAATGTAAACAAAGCCCAAATGCTGGAATAAATACATTTGGTATACAGACAGAACTGTCATAAACCAGCCATGCGTATCCATATCTTTTGCAACCATTAGCCATACACTGTATTGAATATAATGTTTCCTAAGATCACCGGTGGCCTCAGTATTAATCTGAATTCTGTGATTCTACTGTCAAGTTTAAATTACAGATCTGCTCACAAACTGATTAGAAAAGGCACCGCCCTATTCTGTGCTTTGCCCTTCTTGATTTCCTATTTTTTTACCCCCAAAAATGCTGTTTGCTCTTGCAAAAGACTGATCTTTATGATGTGGCAATGTGCCAGATTTATTTTTGGGAAGTGTTGGGGAAAAAACCAAGGAAATATCTTCATCTACTCCATAATTCTAACGTAAAGTGGATGTTTGATGTTATATATTTATAACAACTACATTCCACATTTATTTATTTATATATATATTATGTGAAGGATGAAAGCTTAATTCTCTTAATACCAGGGGGCAAGTATAATCTGTCCAGAGGAAAGCACAGTACGGCCAGATGAAATGATAGCTCTCCCACACTGCTCTGTCATTGCAACTAAGACCTGACATGAAAGCCTTAAGGGTGTGGTAAAAAGGTCTGCCCTCCAGCGTCCTGAACGGAAACTTCAGCATCCTTGCTTATTCATTTTTGGTATAAAAACTGACAGATGTGTCAAAGGTGTGGGAGTTTTGTGAATAAGTAATAAGTCCTGACAAGCTGGACCTTATCATTCCCTTCAGCCTAAGGTGAGGAAGGAGCCTGGGGTAATAGTGGAGGCAACTGAAAAGCCCTAGATGGGACTTGTGGGATGGCTCGCCTCATTCATCTGTGCTCTTGCTGGTACAAAATGGATCTGATGACAAATTTGATCAAGTTCATGCCTGGTGTAATTTCAGAGAGGTCAGTGGTGTTACACGAGGGAAAGCATCGGTCCCTGGTGTTTATTTAGGGAAGACGACAGAGGCTTTGGAATAAGAGCAGTGCACTGAGCCATAAACTTCCTTACCCTCAGCAGAGAGCTACAGATGCTTCACAAGAAGGACAGTGTTTATCAGAATAATGTGCGAGTACTTTGTCAAAACCCATGCTTCAGCATGGCACACAGAGGCAGGAAGGTGCAATCAGTGCACTCAGCCACTTTGACCCTTAGATGCCTTGCTTAACACTGCCAGATCCACCTGAAATCTCTTTCAAAAAAACCCCCAAAACCAAGATTCTTGTCTTTGCAAATAGATATCTGGGTCATATAACAGGAGATTTACATTCAAGTGGAAGAAAAGAAGATTGTAATATATTTATATGTGAAGCAAAGGGTTTGCCTTTCTGCCGGGATAGCAAAGCTTATATCTGAAATACACATACTTGCAAAGATCACCAGCGCAATGGGAAACATGCTTGCAATATTTTGTAAAGCAGGAATTCCACATGGAAGGAGGCATAGCTGAATGAGAACACAGAAATAGTTTATTTTTACCAGTAAATACTCATGCCATCAGTAGATGATTTTCATAAGAAGCTTTCATCAGAAGGAAATAAACCAATATGGAAATGGCAACAGCTGAGACACTTAAGAACATGATTAGCTCTCAAACTTGAAAAAAATAAAACCCAATCCTGTTTGGGAAATGATAATGCTATTTAATAGATTCACTTATCTATATATTTTTCCTACTCAGATATGCAATCAGCCAGGGAAATCTGAAATAACATTCCAGATAATGGGGAAAAGATAAAAAGATCAGGTTAAAATAATGTTATTACATGCAACCTATGTAGGCCAAAGAGACAAAGGAGGAGAGAAAAGTGTATGGTGTAAGCTGTGTGCTGTGCAACGGTGTTGACTCTGCAGGTGATGGATAGAAGGAAGACACACCTCAGGGACAGAGGAAAACTGGGCTGTGTGGAAAGCAAATATTGCAGAAGAGTGAGGGGTGTCTGCAGGAATGGCATGGCAATGAAGCACATCTGTGGAAGAAGTCAGGTGAAGGTCAGAGGCACAAGCCAGGCATCATAGGGAAAATTACAAAGCTTATTTTCCTGAATGCAGGAAAGCTGGAAATGGGGCCTGGCAAGGGTATGGAGATGCAGACTAGATGTGATGGGGCACAGAGATCTGACATACCCCTCGATTTGGCCAGACAAGTGCTGGCACACAGGTTTGGGCTGGGAGTCACAGTTTTTTCCACATTTTCCAGACTAGTTCTAACTACTGCCCCCTTCTTTACTTGTTAAAATGCTTCAGTGCTGTCTTCCCTCAGTTTTCTTTTTCCTCCTAAGGCCTGAAATGCAATGCCTGCTATGAACACTGTCTTCTTTTGACATTTTCACTCCCTGATAATGCTGCTAGCTAGCCTTGAATTTTAAAGAGTGGCAATGCATGCACATACTCAAGCACTCTGAGGCTGTCATTCTCATCAAACATCTGGAAGTCTGTTTGCAGAGTGCTGCCACCAAATGCTACTGCTCATCCAGGCAGAATTGTGCTTCCCCTACAGGGTAAGCTAGAGGAGCTCAAGAGCAGATTTACAGCTGTTGATGTGGCAGCACTGAAGTCTCACACTGCAGCTCAGAGCTCCTTATTTACGGCTTTAGCCCTCAGAGGAGTTTGCGTAGAGTTTTGTGGACATCCAAAACCTTCTTGCAGCCTGAAGAGTCCTTCCTGTTCCTTTTATTTCTAACTTCTTTACTATGCAGCCCCTCATAACTCGGGCCAAACACAGATGGTCATAATTCCCTCATTAGACTCTGAAGACAGCACCAGCCTTGGTACTGAGACCTTGCTTTGTGAAGCACCACAAGATTTCATCTTTTCAGGCCAGGGGAAGAAGAGATGGAGGATCAGACTTCAAAGCACTTAAGTACCTAAATTCCATGCTCTCTCTTTAGAACCCCCTGGCCTGAAGTAAATTCTGTCTACTTCAGGCAGAACACATGAAACTGGTAATAAAGATTGTCTTATCTTAGCTCAGACCATAAGAATAAGTCCTGTTCCCCCGTCCTTCTTCCCCCACCTAAAAAAATCACCAGGGAAATGGTTGAATAGTGAGTAAGAGGCATTAAGGCTGTGACATAAACGAATAAGGAAAGATATGAGTAGAGAAGAGAAAGAAATGGACTTTATTCAGTCCAAAAAGATGTTTCTATTAGCTTCTGGATAGTAAATGGAAAAGCAGAGAAAGAGCAATGGGAAATTAACTGCATCAAGGCAAGGTAACAGCAAGCCACCTGCAGAGGCAGAGAAGAACAGTAAATGAAAAGGAAAAAGCCATTCCTGAACTTCCCACATGCAAACCCCAGACATGGCTGTTACCTTCTTAGCCAAAATTGTTGAACCTAAAATGTACATCCTGACTAAGACGTTTGCATGAGAGTGTGCAGATCAGAAACACCTGACTTCCAAAAGATTTTCCCCAAAGGGAGTAGAGCTTGCACACCAGGACACAGGGAGGCATTTGATAGCACAGCATGGAAGAGGGAACTGACTATTCTGTCCCTATTAGGACAGCTGGAAGTTACAGTAAATGGGCTATTGAGAACAATGGGTTGGAGCCAATGGAAAGGAAACTTCCAAACATTTCAATTTAAAGGTCTCTCAGCTATAGAAAATTATTGCCGTGGGGCTTTGTTTCAGGTCAGAGCACTGGAGAAAGTGTGTTTAGAAAGTATGACAGTCCATTTAACAAGCATTCCTCAGCCATAGGCACAGATTCCTTCATCAAATGCTTGGTTGTGTGTGCGTGTAAACTTCATCCAACTTGTAGGAAAAACACTACTAAAAGGTGAAGACTTTTTAGTGACGTTTGAATGGAAAAGCTCCACACAAGCATCTTCTCATAGGAAAAAATGTTCGAAATGAGGAGTGTCTAATAACTGCTGTGCAGTTACTAAATGGCAGCAGTTACTGCCATGTTTCAGGGCAGTTTTTCTGACACCCTATTGAGAAATACACTGCTTTCAGTCTTGATGATGGAATAAATGAAACACAGTACATTAACAGGATTATCTTAACTGCTGAACAGCTAGAATACAATGAGGAATTTAGACTTTTTTTTTCCCCTAAAAATATTTATAAACTGCTTTAGTACTCCAGTTACACTTTTCAAGAAAAACCACGAACAAAACCAGCCACCCAAATAATCCTAAACAAGTTGAAAAAGCACAGAATACATCAATATCTTGTTTGAATTTGGACAGTCCCACGGTCTGCCTTAGGAATCAGCATATAAACAAAAGAAGGCTAAAGCTGTAATTTTTGTGAGGCTCAAGAAAAAATGCAGCCCTGAAAACTGTTTGCTATGGTTCCCTTGAACAGAGGCATCATTTCATAGGAAGGCTGGATAACTCATTGCAGAAGCAGAGAACCATTGGCTTAGAGAAAGGGTCCCCCTGTATTTGTGATGTACTTAATCTATCTGAAAGGGTCCAAAGTAAAACTCAAGAAAAAGAGGCAAAGGGCAATGTTGTTACATTTTGCTTTTCCAACTTTTCTATCACTGCTTGTTTGCACCCTTACAAAGAGGAGGAGTAAGGTCTAAGAATAGTGAGCTAAGAGTTCATTGGCAGATTTAGCACTTGTTAAGTTTACATCCGTTGTACTGCATCATCCTGCATTTTATGCCTTGCTTTTTAATCTTTTGTGTCCCTGCCCATAGCAGGGGGTTGGAACTGGATAATCTTAAGGTCCTTTCCAACCCAAACCATTCTACGGTTCTATGATTCTAATATCACGTACATCCTGTCATGTATGTCCTGCCTCAGGTTTCACACGTGTGTCATTGTACCTGGAGATTCAAGGTAGAGGCCTAGGTGTCAAAGCTCCTTCTCCTTTTAAGCTCAAGAATGAATCACTTTGGATACTTGATTACCCAAGAGCAGAGAGACTTATACGGGAATTAGCTGCCGTCAGCAGATGATCGGCTTATTCTACAAGTCTTATAATTTTATCTTGCTCGGAAAGAATAGGATTTAGGGGGAGCCTAATCATTCCTGGTTTATAATTGTGAGAGTAGGCTATCTCAGCTGACAGGAGCACTGTTCATAAAGAGGTTTGAAGACTACCTGCAGCAGCTTAGGCTTTTGAACACAGAAGAACAGCAGTTTTGAGATACTAAAGAATCAATGGTTTATTTCAATATTTCATATATCAAATATGTCCTATTGTAATGTGTGACTGTAGCATGTATGAAGTATAACACTACTGGGAAAATAGGTAATGAAGACTTATCAGCACACTGGTTTGGAGGTACAGCAGCCAGCGGTGATGAAGAAAGTTTGGTTAGGAATAATAGATCAAATCTGCAAATATAGGAAATAGTCAACAGAAATTTTGAGCAAGAAAAAACTCATTTATATCTCTAAATAAGTCTTTGCAGAGTAAACAAAATAGGGTGGTGAATGGCTTCATTCCCAAAGTGAAACAGATACGCACTAACCCACCTTTTAGACATTCCTTAGAGGCAGAGGTCTAGTGGGTACTAGGGCATGAATAGTAGATTAGAAACATCTTTATTTGCATCTTTCAGCAGTCTTATTGCAAATTATTCAGTTGTTTCTCTGTTACCTGGAGAACATAAAAAGTCTCATTCATTCCTTATGAAAAGGATTTCACACAGCCTACAGACAGTGGTGATTTGGGTCTATTACATCCTGCATGGTCAGCTATCTGCTACCTTCTGTTTCGGGATCCTCCCATGTAATCACAAAATGATTCATGTGCCAAAACCTCATCTTCATCAGGACCAGGTGCAGATTCACCACTTGCAGGTTAGAATTCTCTGCTCCTCTTCTCTTTTTGATTTTTTTCTCCCTAGAATGACATTTTATGAGGATTCCACCATTTGTAATCTCTGCTTTTTTCCCAGCTTAACCATCCTCATTATTTTCACGTGTTTACGTGCTAAGGTGGTCACAGCTGATCCAGTTTTTATTATATTTGCATTTCTTTTATCGCACACTCTTCATCTACTTTGAACGAAGACATCAAGTTAAAAAAAATCAAAGAAGTGACAAAAAGGAGGAAAAGATTGAATGCAACAAGATTTTACTTTTAAACAGTTTTGTTCTAATTTCAGCTTGCCCAACAGTTTTATTTTTTGGTACGTAAAAGAAGTGTCCTTCATACTGATTTAATGAAAACAGTCATTTTGCTGAGGGTGTGAGTATGTATCATCCAGTCAGAATCTGAATATGCCCAGCTGAGGGTTTTTTTGAGCTCAATATGCCCTCTGGTTTGTTTCCTATGGTTTTAAAAATTACAACAACTAAATCTGTTGCTTTTTGCAATTCAAACTTTTTTTTTTTTTTTTCATAGCCAAGTCGTTTGTTTCGGCTTTAAGTTACCTCTCTTAAGGCATTTCTCTGAAGGTATTCTTTTTCTCCCTTTTCAGCCTGTACCCATACCTATTCACCCAATATATCATACAAACTGGTTTGCTTTGAACCTCCTCTTTTGTCAGCCACAATACTGTGGAAGGCACTGATTTGTAGACTTGGAACAGTGGAGACAATGCATGCCTGGGTCACTAGTAATTAAGGAATGTCAATGGTCAAGAAGGAGAAAATTCAGCTCAAGCCAAACTGAAGCACTTAGATATTTTACTGCTGCATCCTTTTAGGCCTCTCTCAGCTTATAAATATTAATTTAAAGAATACCAACAAGGACAGTAAACGGATTTAGGCATAAAACTTCCTGTCAGCAGTGATTTGTGCCCAGGAAAAGGAGAGCTGGATAGAGAAAGCCTGCTTCACTATGGTTATGATAAACAGTGAAAGACCACCATCAAAATGAAAAGTAGTAGTCTTTTGTATTGTGATCTTCTATCCTAATGGGCATCATACTGGTACTGTGTTGTTCTCTTTCATAAGCACGATTAACTCACTAACGGAAAGGTCTGGGGAGGATCAACACTGGCAGTGGGCTCTGCACAGTCAGCATCATGGGAAGGGAACTTTCACATCAGTGGCGCTTTGTAGTGGACTCTGTAATGGAAGAAGAAGACAAGAGGTCATCCCTTTGCCTCCTAATGCCCAACCTGAAATCCGAAAAGAAGTCAGAAGGACCTGTGGGAGTGCCTTTAAACTGTGGCTACATTAATAACCTTCTCCTGGCCTCCTTTTGGTAACAGTGCTGGATACATTCACTCCAAACTATAATCTATTTCATTCTTTGACAGTAGAATAAATTTTGTTTCTTCATTTCTCTAAATGACCGGTAAGTGATGCATACTAAACATAACATTTTAAATTAATTCAACTTAAAACTTTATGCATACGTAAGTAATCAAGCCCAGATATAGACATTCATGTTTTCTACAAGTTTAGTCATGGTCTCTGTAATAGACACTTGGCTCATTCTCTGTCTCTGTATCTAGATCCACAAGCAAACATGCACCCCGTAACTGACAGCTATATATAATGTTTGACCAATTTATTTAACGCCACACTCCATTTACTGCTAGAACCACAGTGGATGTTGTAACATGGTACCATATCCTTTTAGTTTGCCTTGTTTATCTCAGGCTGCAGCTTTAATATTTTAAGATGGTCAATTTAAAGATATCATCTTCTCTGTGAATGTCTACATTTCTAATGGTCTCAGTAAGCCATGATGATTATTTAGACCTTGGGCAGAAGTTGTGCACAAAATGTCTGTCCCTCTTTTGGATAAAAGATCTTTCTATGAAGCGCCTTCCTCCTACAAAAGCTGGTATCTACCACTCTTCGGTTTGTTATCAAGGCTGGACTCATGGAAGATCACTGGGGAGAAAGTACTGCTTGTGAAAACCTTTCAAGTGAAGGGTAGGAGGCAGAGGGAAAGGGAACATATATGTGGGGAAATACCCTTATGAAAAAATGCTGAAAGAGCTATGCTTTGTCGGTGGAATTAACATGAAGCAGAGGCCCTTAGAGAGGATTATTCTGAAAAGAAATGAAAAATACATAAAACTTTGTTTAATTTATGGAATTTATAGGCTTCTGACCAGTAAGTATAAAGTTATGTTCCCCTGGTCCTCACTATCACTCATGTATTACTTGTCAGTAGATGTGGTGCACTCAGAACATAACAGCTATGGTAATATTTCTGTTCCCACTGCAGCTTTACTACACCCATGAAACTCTGTAATCTTTAAATTCCCTCACTGTTAACATCTGCTGAAACATTATTGGTCCCAGCATAGCCAAGCTGCTCTGAAATGACATTTAGCAGAGTAGTTAATGTTAACAGTATAATTCTAGAAGCAACCATGTTTTAAAAAGCCTTTATAAGTGATGCGGTGGCTTGTGCTTCCCTTTGCTTTCACTCCTTCCCTGCTTCTCTGCTGTCTTGTCATCATCTCACGTGCAGGCCAGAATTCATGTTTGAGCAGCATTTTGTCTTCTGTTTTGAATAAAACATTGTAATTTTTCCTTCTGAAACATTTTTTTGTCCTAATTACAACATCAAATTTTAAAAGTTCAAGGGGTTGAAGTTGGGAATTGATAAAGCTTTAATAAAATTAATATCTTCTATCACCCATGTAGGCTGTTTTTCATGACATAACATATAAGCATGATAAATTGGTTGCAATTATTAATGACGATACCTCAGTATATTCATTTGCAGTTCATGAGTTCAGAGCTTTGCTTTTATAAGGAGATGTTGGGAATTTAACTTAATCCCTGAATGTTGTAAACATGTAAATATTACACCAAAAATTAAAATGCAAACACAGGATGGTATCTACAATTGTGCTATGGATTTTTTAGTGCTTTATAATGTTATACACTTTAAAATATGTATGTATGGCTACATAATGCCATAATAAAGCTTTACTCACAGATACTCAGCAAAATAACCACGCTTCTTAGAAAAAACACCCCTACATGTGTTTTTCTAAGAAAATTAAGCTGAAAACTTCCTCTTTTATTCCAGTGAATGAAAAAAACCCCACCATTTGGCACTTACCCCTTCAGCTAGCAGTGCTCTCTTGAAAAGCAGCCTTGAAACACATACATTCTAGTACTGAAAGATTACTATTGCTTTGTTGCTATTAGTTTCTGTAAGTTGTGTATTTAAAATATTACCCTAAACTGAAAAACTATGTTAATTAAAAAAATTATTGAGAATTTCTGTTCATAAAATAATGAAAGATGTGTTTTGCAACTTTGAGGAATTATTGTTGTATTACCTCACTTTGCACAAGGATAGATAGACTGCTAAATCTGTTAAATTTAACTGGTTTCTGATTCATGAACAGCAGTAAATGACATCTGTGCCAGGCTGCCAGATGGTAGTCAGCATTTGTGCATCGATACTCTGATTTTCTCTTCTCACGTCCCATCTAGCCTCCGTTAGTATTTGCCGCTTAAGTGGTGGTGTCCATCCTGAGATCGTTTAATGTAGGGTAAAGCTATGCCAGTGAAAGAATTTCCCAGGAACACCTTGCAGGTTTTTAATGCTATTCCAGGAAAACAGTGCTATATTAAAGACAATTTATTAAATATTCCCCAGTCTGGTTTTATACTTCTATCTCTGCTAGATACACATTTTTTAAGAGTAATAATTTTTGTTACTGTTTTATTGTTCAAAATGTAATAGGATGTCTTTTCAGCAAAAGAAAAAAACTATGATTTCTGTTGTGGTTTAAGCCCAGGCTGTAAATTAGAACCACGCAGTCTACTTCCCCCCTTACACCTTTCTTCCCCCTGCTCCTGGAGGGATGGGGAGGAGAACCGAAAGAATGCAACTCCCACGGGTTGAGATAAGAACAGTTTAATAACTAAGGTATAACACAAATCACTACTGCTACCACCAATAATAATAATAAAGGAAATAACAAGGGAAGAGAATGCAACATCTCACCACCTGCCGACCGATAACTCCCCCACCCAGCAGTGATCCAGCCCTTCCAGGGACTCTCAGTTTACATCCTGGGCATGACGTGCTATGGTATGGAATACCTCTTTGGCTAGTTTGGGTCAGGTGTCCTGTCCCTGCTTCCTCCTGGCTTCCCCTCCTCCCTGGCAGAGCATGAGACTCACAAAGTCCTTGGTCAGAGTAAACATTACTTAACAACAACTAAAAACATCGGTGTTATCAGTATTATCCCCAGGCCGAAAGTCAAAACCACAGCGCTGCACCAGCTACTAAGAAGGAGAAAAACTGACTGCTACTGCTGAACCCAGGACATTTCTTCACAACTACTAAAGCAGGCATAGAATCATAGAAAGGTTTAGGTTAGAACCTTAAAGCTAGGACCTTAAAGCTCATCCAGTTCCACCCTGACACGGGCAAGGACACCTCACACTAGAGCAGGTTGCCCAAACCTGGCCTTGAACACTGCCAGGGATGGTGCAGCCACAGCTTCTCTGGGCACCCTCTGTCAGTGCCTCACCACCCTCACAGGGAAGAACTTCCTAGTGTCTAATCTAAATCTCTCCTTTTACAGTTATAAGCCATTACCCTTTGTCCTGTCACTACTTGTTCTCCTATTTCAGCATGACGCTATTTGAAGCAATGTGAAATAATTTCTTTTGAAACTTTCATTACAGAAGCTGACACAAAACCGGGTAGAAAAAGCCATTTCAATGCAACCATTTGGAAATTTCCTCTTCCCTCATCTGGAAACCTGTAAAAGCCACGGAATTTTTGAAGAAGGACCAGTGCTGGCTAATTAACTTCTCACATTCTTGTTTTAATTAAAACAGAACCTGGGGACCAGGCCATTTTGGCTGGAAAGTTGCTTTTGGAAAACTAAAATTCAGTGGAAAATCAGTTGTGTTTAGTTCACGCCAGCTCTGGGTACGAATCAGGATTCCACTGTTGCTGAATTGCACTCAAATAACAAAGCATGATATAAAAAATACCATATTTTAAATCTTACTACTTTTGTCACAAATACACCATTGGAATACTTGTCTCAGACTCAACACTGAGGTATAACTAGTCTGGGACCTTTTTAGAGGAATCCATATGGCTTGTAGGTCAAATACCAGCTGAATTGGTTGCACGGTATCAGTAAGGGTGGTGACATTTTCTGTATTGTACTGCATAATAGTTCTCTCTTTCCCGATGTGTTTAAAAAGCCCTACAGAAGTAACTCTGAGCCAGCTCTGGAGATAATTGGCACTTGCTGAGGTACATCCTACTTGCGTCATTTCCAACCCTAACTATTCTATGACTCTATGATTCTATAGTACTAAACCAGGTACTTAGCGTACAGAGCATGTTCGTGCTTCGTGCTTGTTTTCAAAGTGCTATACAAACATTTGTTGATTCCATTACTTAGGGATTATAATAATTATGACTTTATTTTTATATTATTATGACCTTATTTTTATATAATTATGACCTTTATAATAATTAATGATCAATACACGTAAAATATTCTTTTATTTATTTTACATATAAACTTGAATATTTTAAGAACCAGTACTCACATGAGCTGCCTTTCCAAAAGGGAACAGCAGTCTTCTTAAGTCCTGAAAGTCATTCCCCACCAGATAGACCACTTCAGATGTGTCATCTCTCCTGTTGCATTGCTCCATCACAGCATGGCCTGAATGAGGGACAGACAGCTCCCCGGCTCATTATTATGATTGTCCATACTGCATAGTGCCAGAGCTAAATCTAACTAGTTTATATATTGGAAGCAGCATAACAGTGCTAGTAAACTATGGTAAAACTATGTTATATCTACATTTCAGACTGTAAGGATTGAATTAAGGTTGTATAAACTATAAATCACAGATGGATCTTGGAGTCCTGAATCTAAATAACAATGGCCCTCTTTTAAGTAATGCATAAGACTAAAATAATAATAGAATATAAAATTATACAATAAATATACAATCCAATATACAATAAATATTTCATAACCTATAAAACATATACAAATATAAAATGAAAGGTAAAAATCCAGGCCTTTGTGGGCAGAGGAGGAAAGCAAGCAGTAATTGAGCTGTACATCTGTATGGTTTCCCCAAGCTTGACTGTCTCATCCTCTTCCCATACAGACTGTCCTTTTCGCTATCCTTCCCTTCTCTGCTTCTGATTCCTTCTCTCAGTCCCATTGTCCTCACATAACCAGGTCCAGCACTATGTCCTCTTCCTTCCCACCCCTAAAGAGCCTTGAAGCAAATGTGTCATAAATTCAGAGATAGCTCTTTGCTTACTGATTAGATCTACTGGATTTCCTACTCCATGCTCTTTCTGGATAACAGGTTTGGAGCAGATGACTTTTTTACCTAAAATACAGAGGAAGATGAGGTGTTTAATGCTGAATTAGATTATATTCTGGCAGCCACAAACTTAGAAGTTATACACTGCACTGCCTAACTAGCACTGTCTCTAGTTCCTGGTCCAAACCATATATTTTCCTCTAATTGGATTAAATTACTGTTAATTATTTGGAGATTATATGTATATATAATTTCAACCTCAAAGAAAATATGTAAATATGTGACATGGTGCATTTCAGAACACCTGTAATTTTGAGGGACTTCTTACACCTGGAGAATCTAATTACGAGGAAGGCAACAAGCGCATTCTGAAAGGCAATAGTCAACAACACTGCCATATCTACTGGAGAGCACTACAACACTGAACTGACACTATCCGCCTTGATAAGACCTAAATCATCATCACTGAGGTTTGAATTCACAGGCTATGTTCACGTGTAGGCATTTTAGTAAGAGTTTCATTTCTCTGCATTTGGAGACATAGGAACTTAGCACTGCCTCCGGTCAAATCCCTCTACCCCCTAAAAACCCCAAACCAAGTGCTCCCTCATCCCTTTTCTTCCTCCTTTCAAAACAGCTTCTTAAACCTCTCCACAGTTTAAATCAGTGTAGGGAAGGAAGAACAGAAAAAAACCTCTCAAATCCAACCAGTTGCATTTGCTCTAATTACCCTACTATTCCCATCAGTCAGATCTTACCACTCCGTGACTGACAAGCACTATACCTCTCATACAAACATGGCAGGAATAGAAGAGTCCCAGATCTATACCATGTCCAGCAGCAATTCAGCCACGTATCCTTCCAAACGTTCTGCCCTTGTGCTGATCAGCAGCGAGGATTTAAGGCTGAGGAGCTGATGCTCTGGGGTGGTGATGCTGCAGTTAAACCTGGTGTTATCCTGATGCTCCTCCTGCAGCTCTGTGAATGAAAAGTGCAGCTGGAGGAGCGCTGGTATTTACAAATTACAGCTCACTGTACTTATACACTTCAGAGAAGGAGTAATATGTAATACCAGTGTAATGCCATTATTATGATAATGATGATTAACACACAGCCCTAAGCAACGCTAGTCGAAATGTTGAGCTCCACTGCAACTTTTGCTGTCACAAAACTGATTCACAAAGAAGCGTAGGATTTCCTTACATGGATTTTAGAATGAAACATGGAAAACCAATGCTTTGACACCTAATTAAAGTCTTTTTGAACATGGTGTTGCAATGCAACAAAATGAAAGCCAGCTTCAGCTACATGTAATGGCACGCAGTAATAAATAGATAAATAAAGGTAAAATTGAAATGCAGTTTTTAAATTAACCTGAGACAGCATTTTATTTAGGGATGGATGATACTTTTCTTGAAAGGTGTCCTGTGTCCTTCTTTCAAAGCACTATCATTAAAGAAATCTCTAGCCAGGCTCAAGTACTTCCAAGCTCTTCATACTGCTCCTGACTTTTACACAAAAGGGTGACATGGGAGGTTAAGGTTTGTTCCACAACTTGCAGTATGTGTTCACATAGGATTTAGTATCAAATCATGTGTGATGGTTTGCTGTACTAGCAAAATAAAAATAGCATTTTCTGTATTATTGGTATGCAACAGTAGTAAAATAAGAGTACCGAATGATAACTTGATTTTAAAGAGTCAATTAAATTGAGATTTAGCTGTGAAACTGATGTGCTCAATGACAAGATTTTACAGAGGGCATGGACCACCTGTGACAGACCCAGTTTTTCCTTCCTTAGTTTTAGCTTCCTAGTGCAGAATTTATTTGGCAAACTGCTTGGATTTCTAGCTTTGCTTCTTCAACACAAGTCCAAAGCTGCTTGAAAGTCTTACCTAGAAACCTAGAAATGTCTTTCAAAATTAGCAACAAAGCTAAGTAGTCTGGGGTGGTGATTTACCTTTATGGCACTTGAAGATTCCTTTACCCTTCCTGAGCGGTGGAAAGGTAGGTCAGCAAAAATGAGAATCAGGCTTTAGGACAATGTTATTTATAAAACAATGTAAATGCAAAAAAAGATATATAAAAATGGTAGAAAAACAGTATTTATGTCCATATCCAGCTGTCATTGTCTTCTTATGTCACAAAAGCTGTTTCTTTTCTGAATAGGTTTCACAGTATAGTAAAAACTGTATTTTTTAAAAGAACTGTTTTACACAAAAGTTGAATTAAAACTTGTAATAGGATTAAGACATTCCTGGGTATGTTTTAGTGGTCCATTATTACATGCCTCTGGTGACTGAATGCGTGAGGCTACGCATCTATGGGATGTATTAATGAACCTCTGAACCATGCCCTGTCCTGTGTTAATGTTGTATTACAATGGTACACTACCTGGGAAGCCTCAGAAGTAGCTTCCAAAACAACCAAAAGAATGCTTTTAATCTTTGGAAAATATTATGATTAATTGCCTGTGTCTGTTGCGTTGTTCAGATATTCAATAAATACCAAAAAAGTACTAAAACTAGTGAACTCTGTAACACCCATAGAAAATGATCTGGTTTTAAATATAATGCACCCTGAATCACATCAGGCCCCACATATATACACAGAATGATGAATCCTTGCCTTGAAGAGCTTATAGGTAAATATGGTACAGCTTAACAAAAGTTATAAATGAAGACATTCAATGAGAGATGCCTACATCTACTATCTTCCTTCTCCATTTTTATCTTTCATTCTAACCTGTGTTTATTTTATCTAATGTGACCTTTTTTTATTATTTCATAATGAGGATTTTGGAATACGAGACGTCATGAGCCTTGATTATCTTCAGCAGAATGCTCTAGATCCTCATTAGCAAGAACTTCAGGTATTTTTAACTCACAAGGGCCTTTCAAGAAGTCTTATGCACGGATAAGCCACTTAAGAAAAATACTTGAGTGTATACTAAAATGTATTCGCATTCTTCAAAGCATTAAAGTTCCTCCCTGAGCTTAAATTCCATTGAGCTCCAGTAGAAGTTACACATTCCTAAAGATAAGCACACGCGTAAGCTTCATGCTGGAAGGAGATGCACTGACAGTGAGGAGCCAGAGCTGTCTGTAAAGTTGCCTTTTCCATGGTGCCATGTGATGCTACGAGTTAAAGTTGTGGGAAAAACAATTTGGTCACAAGCATGGAAGGAAGATGTTTTTAAATGACACCTTAATAGGAGCAAAAAAATATGAGTATTTCACATGCTTAAAAGTTGTTACTTCATGTGGCATCTCTTCTTTTGACAACTAAAAATATAATTGAGGAGAAAATTAACAATTACTGCACAGATTTATGTTCCTCCTCTCCTGCCTTTTGTGACTATGGTATTTTATTTCAATGAAAAGCCTCTTAATAAGACATATTAAACATCTGAATAAAATTAATTGCTTGTTTAAAATACATAAAATACACCTTGCAAGGCAGATGAGTAAATACTTACGAAGGCAGACTTCTTTTTTAGTCCTTTACTGGCAGATTATACAACTTCAGTGAACTGTAACAAAGTGGAGGTCCTTACATTTCTTCTAGAGTTGTCCTACTCTGATTCTGTGTTTTACCTGTAAGGTTTCAGTATTAAAGACAATGAGACAAATCAAGATGGGGTAACTTTGAGAAGTTGCGCTTTACTCGAACTGAGTTCGTCCCAAGTGATGAAAGGGAAACGTAAAGTTGCCTGATACACACAGAATCATAGAATAGTTAGCGTTGGAAAGGACCTTAAGATACAGAAGGTCTAATGAAGCCTCTTGGTAATGAATTGACTTCCTGATTAGTAAACAGTATCCTTTTCTTCCAATTCGGCAAACGCACGAGCTGTGGTGCTTTGGTACTATGCTCACTCTATTCAATAGATGTCTGCCTGCTGCCTCCACTAGCGTTTGAATTGCCCAGCAGATGAGGAGAAGCCTGGTCTGTCTTTAGATACTCAGCAGGCTGCACCCTGAAACATCCTCTGTCAAACCTACACAGTAAACATGTCTCTTCTCTGTGTTACTTGGAAAACCACTGTGTCTGTTGGGATGCTCTGGGACAGATGATTTTCCAAGCACAATTAGTAGCCTGAAAAACAAACATTTCACCCAGACTCCAAATGTTAACGAAAACCAGACAGACAAAATTCCCAGGATCCATGTTCTGGCATTTCTCACACAGTGAATTAGACATACTGCAACCCAGACAGAGTTTTAACTTTTCAAGCACTCCGATATGTCACAATCTGGACTGCATTTGCCCTTTCACATGCTGGGTGGACGCGGGTCCGTATTCACAAGGACCAAGACAGAAAGTCTCTACCTTTCCTGGCAGCAGTTTCATGGAAAGGGTGCAACTATTCAGAAAACTCCTCAGACCCATGGAACAGCCCCTTAGCTCTTGATTGTGATCCCAGTTTGTAAGCGGACGGATGTACACCTGAACACCCATTAGCTGAACAGCAGGAGTGCTAGTAGCCTCAGGTAAATTATTCATTTATCTGAAGATTGGTCAGGGTCTTGTGATCTGGCTAACCATTAAAATAAAGGAGCAGTGATGTTGAATCTAGCGATGTGATAAGCTTTCTTGCTGTAAATAGAATCCAAACATTAAGGAAACTTTACCTATAAATTAAACTGTAAGCCAAGAATGAAAACAAAATGTGTAGTTGGAGTCTTTGCTGCAGAGTTATGAAATGGTGATACAGAATCATGATAAACTTACCTCCAAACCAGTACTGATGAGATAATTCAAAGGAACATAAGTAATTACAGGGATATCCCAAGACCAATAGGAAGAAATACAGATAGAGAAAATGAAAGATGCCAAGAAAAACTTCCTGCCGTTGAAAATGCACTAAGCTTTCAGTCTGTCTCTCAGGGGAACAGCAAGGCCCATCACTTGAAATGTTTAACACTAGACTGGAGAAATCACTGGAAGAATATACTACAGGGAACAACTTGTTATTGGCAGAAAGATGGACTGAATGCTGTAAAAGGGATTTTCTCTCTCTAATGTTTACTTTTTATGGTAGTCATTTATGTTTTTCCTTCATTACATGTAAAGGAAAATCTATAAAAGTTATTTGCTTTAGCACAGCATATTTAATTTCTTGAGTGCAATGTATTTGGTGCACTCTAGCAAGCTTTAACTGTACTTCTAGATTTCCTCATGCACTTTTCCACATACATTGGTTCTTTTCAGTAAAAAAGGTAAAATCTTCACAGCACTAGTGAATATTACCTCTTCTGAAGCCTTCTTAGCATGTTTCCTTGCAAAACACAAAGGAAAAATCATCTAAACACCCCAGATTTGGATTTGGTTTAGGAGAGGGAGAAAATGATGTCAGAGGTTTAAAGGGAGAAGTAAACCAGCAGAGCACAAATGAAACATTCGGAACATGAGAAAAGGAAGGAGGAAGACACTTAGATTTGGGAAGGTGGGAATTGCACACATATACTATGGGAGATGGCTTGCAGCTCCTTGGAAATCACCTAGAGCCAAGCAGAGTGGCAGGCATTGCTGAACAGCACCAGGTAATGTGAATCTCTGCTTTGGCAATTCCAGTTTCCCATATCCCTTAGTGATGAACTGCATCAGAGAACATCATTGCTATAAGTACAGGAAAAATCAAAGAGGAAAAAAGTAAAACTATACCTGGTGATGGCTCCTTATTTCCCTAGTGTAGAGTAGCCAGTGGAGTTAAAATGTTGAGTGTTACCAAATGAAAGCAAACAAATAAAACCCCTTCTTATTTTTGTGTGTAAAACCCAGGTACATTCATTGCTCCCAAACTCTTTTCCTCAGAGCAGCAAAATCAAAATACCAACTCCAAATGTTAAATAAAAGCATGACACTGAATATGCTAAAGGTTATTTCTCCCCATCACCCTCTTCCACCTATCTCTCTTAATTGCAGGAGCCCAGGCTGGCTTTACAGCAGCAGTGCTACCAGGGGGATGAGTGGAGAACAGTGGTGCTGGGTTACCCCTCTGGGGACATGGCCACAACACAGCCAAAAGGCATCTATTTGACCATGGAGAGAAGCGGAACGAGGAATGGTTTCCAAAGACACAGGCCTCTCATCTTTGGCAAGCAGCTTGAGTCTCCCTGCCTGGCTGCTGAGCAAAGGGTATGATTAATGAAAAGATGTCAGAACGATAATCCTCACTATCAGAAAACAGGGGACAGGATTTTCTTTTATTGCCTTGGCAAACTGGGGGGTGGTGCGAAGAGTGAGAAGAGAACAAGAGAGCAAAAAGGAAACAAGGAAAAGGTTTTGAAGGGAGAAAATGGTAATTATATCCATATATCTATACATATATATATAAAAAAGACAACCTCCCCTTTGCCCACCCTCTTTAATGTTTCTCTGGTGGAGTAATAAGATACCTTCAGCGTTATAAATAGCAGCACAGATGTTGACAGAAAAATGCTCCCTTAATTACCATACAAACTGCTTTACTTGAGTGAACCGTTTAAAGCGGCCTCCAAAGGAAGTTCACTCAAGCAATTCCACAGATTACAGCTAATGAACAATATTTCCTCGCTCCTATTTAGTGCTCATTAAAATGTAAAAGCCTTTCATTTTCAACAGGCATACAATAAATAATTCCTCCCTCTCCTGCCTGGGAGCAGCCAGGATGGGAGCAGGGAAGGAAGAGACTGGTGGAGGGAGGGGGCTGCTGCAGGAGGCAAGTAAGTGGGTTGGAGAACAGTGGCAAATTCATTCTAGTCCCTGGGAGCTGCTGCTGGCTCTTGTGAAAGGTGGTCTGTGTCTGGAGCTGGGCAGGTAGGTCTGGAGTTGAGCAGAGAGCTCATCCTGCCCCAACTGAACAGCAATGGGAATCAGCCCCAGCAGATCCACTGCAGGCTGAGAGGAGGCATGGATTGCACCCATGCTCCCATAAAAGCAACGCAGATAACTGGGAGAGGACAACAGATGAAAATGTTGTGACAAAACCCCAGCTCAGGCTGGGGTTTGCTTGGACCCTGTTTAAAATCTATCACCAGCTTCAACCTTGCGACTACCTGTTGCACAGCATCCTTTTTGTTCTTGTTTATAGTCTTACCAAGTTGAACAGGATATTTGGAGTGCTGAGATTTGCTTTGCTCTTTAGCTACTGAGATGGAGCATCTTACAGTGCCAGCCACACAAACTGTACATTGCTGAACGAGCAAAGTACTGGGAGGCTGAAGACTAGAGGGGTCTGTGTATATAAGAGTTGCCACAAGATGAAAGAGCCCATGAGTAACTATTCCCCCATTACCAACTTAATTTACACAATAAAATTTTACAGATGAGGTAAATCATGAACCAAAACCACAGCGAGGAAAAAACCCCCAAAAGAATCAAAGTCTGCAAATGTGAAATTATTATTTTAAGTAGAATTCTAGTAGAGTGGATGACACACAGAGGTACCCACTGGATTCAAGTTAGTCACTGCGCCTGCCTGCTCACAGATACAGGGCACACAGAAACAATCTCCCCCAGTTTACCTCTTTAAGTTCTCTTCTAAGCCAAACCATTAGGTGATTCTATGATTGCATAGGTGTCTTGGTTTAACTCCAGCTGGTGACTCAGTGTCAGCAGCTGCTCGCTCACCCCTCACTTCCCATACCCCTGAGCGGGATGGGGAGGAAAATCAATGTAAAACCTGTGGGTTGAGATAAGAATAGTGTCATAACTGAAGTACAATGTAATAGTAATAATAGTAATAATGATAAGAGAAATAACAAGGGGAGAGAATATAAAACTAAAGGGGAAAGGGAAAACAATAGCCAACAGTGATACACAATACAATTGCTCATCACTCACTGACCAATACCTAGCTCACTGCTGAGCAGCAATCAGTCCCTCAAGGCCAACTCCCCCCAGTTTCTATACTGAGCATGATGTGCTGTGGTATGGAATACCCTTTTGGATAGTTTGGGTCAGGTATCCTGTCTCTGCTTCCCGTGACCCTCCTCACTGCAGAGCATGAGACACTGAAAAGTATTTGATCAGAGTAAGCACTACTGCGCAACAACTAAAACATTGGTGTGTTATCAGCATTGTTCTCAAACTAAAGCCAAAACCCAGTTCTGAACCAGCTACTAGGAAGAAAATTAACTGTGTCCCAGCCAAAAACAGGACAATAGGAATTGGTAAAGAAGCAAAAGATCTAAAGTATACAGGTACCTGTTAGAAAACTGCAGGAAAGAAAACCTATTTCACCCTCGCTAAAGATGAATGGGTAAACCAGCACATTAATGAAACACAACACTGATGTTAAACTGGGGTTTGCAGTAGAATATAGCTGGAAGGATACAGAAACAGACTTTAACAAGCTGGAATTATAGATGGAAGCATGACTCTTGCTTCCTTCTGTGGCTGAAGTGAGGGTCTTCACCACCCCTTCCTGTCTTCTTCCTAGTCCACTGCAGAAGCCATGGTCCTCTCTGCCCCTGTAGCCAAGCCACGAGCTAGTTGTTCTATCCAAGCTGATGTATTCCTGGGGGAGGGGTTCTGTATCTCAACTTTGGCAGGGACTGCCTGGGCAAAATCCCTGATATTAGACTCCCTGAATGGAGGGAACAACCCGAGGAGGATAAAACCCTTCAGAGCTTCCTCCTGTCTTTAATTTCAAGGCTTAAAAAATTGACAAGTGTATTTCCTGCAGTGATGCTGGTGTACCCTATACCTGAGCCATAAATAAGACCGTAGTTGTATTCAGTAATCAAAAAGAAAGTGGGGAACTAAGATCTTATATTGACCTAAGTCTCAGACTTAGATAAACTTGTCAGGAATATCACTTTGTGGTGATTTTATCTTTGTTAAACTTGTGTATGGGGAAAGGGCTATTCTCACAGCTCACCGGAGCCACTGTGTCCAGACGAAACCCACTTGCTGCACTGCCACAATGCCACCCTCTTGCAGTAAAATAAAACCTTGGCTCATGGATGCAATGACATTTCTACATCAGGATAATAAGCATGACAATGTGTAGTTATTTGTAATTAATAACTGCAAAAGGAGCACAAAGGAACTATAAACCAGATCCTAGTCCTACCCATGTCCCATTTGCTTTCAGAAGAGGTGATGCCCCACTCTTACTGTGGTCCCACTGACCAGAATGTGCTAGGGTTTGTGAAGCCCTCACAGCTCTAATAAAGAAGGAAGTTTACAGCTCTGCAGTATTATTGATGCTTTCAACACTCTCTGCTTGGCTTTTAACTAAGGTAATTTGAAAACGGTCTTCAACACCCATCTCATTTGCTTTTTTATACTTGCCAATTTAGTGTTGTATTCACAGTGATTAATTAGTTTGTGGTGAAGGTTTATTAGGTAATCTTTGTGTCAAGCAAAAATCACAGAGTTTTCTGAGCAAAGAACTCCCAGAGATTTTATGAAGATAAGGAACTGATGTTCTTACCTTTGTGTATAAGAAGTAGGAGCTTAGCCTCAACATGTGACCATGCGCAGAAGACTTTAAAGCATGCTTTTTAATTTACCTTGGAATTACTTGGTCAGCCACAAAAGCAGTTTGATTCTCTCAGATATTATTTCTGTTTTAATAAGAATATAGAAATCCCTTTAACTGCTCTGCCTACAGCCCATGTTTACTGTCTGATGAACCTGTAGGGCTATTCTAAAAGATCAAGCAGTACACTTCAACAAAGATAAGATTTCTGGTTTTACCCCTTTCTTTATGCATGGATTGGTAACATCCCTTTAAGGGAGAGATGAAAGATTACATCAAATTTACTATTTCTAATCATGGAGAAACAGCAGCATTTTGTGTAAGAAGTAAAGACAGATTATCATCTGCCTGCTCTCTTTACACATGTTTTTACTGGCCTTTTATATTGTTCCCAGCATTGTGTGAGAATTTCCTGCAATCTGCACTGCACTGTTCTATTCATGAGCTTTCCTGTTGATGGACATACCTCAAAAAAGGCAGAAAATAGCAAGATTCTTCTTTTCCTTTTCAGATAGGTCACTTACCTAATCTACATGAACTTGGTGTTTTCCAGAAGATCTTGAACCTCACTGTGAAAAATATAGTGAAGGTAAATGGCTTTCTTGACCAGAAAAGGTATTATATTGAAGAGGCTGGGATGAGGGCTTGAAGATATTAGCTGATTAAATTACACACTACGTAAATGTACGTCATATTATGATTTTTATGGTATTAAGGTAACATGTAAAAAGATATAGATTAATACTAAAAATGTGACCAGCTTGCCACTTTTCAGAGCCATTACTGTTTAAATTACATAATGTAAAATCGTATATACCACTGTGAGAGTAAGTAGTAAGTTAACTGGACTCCTTCCTCCATCACCTCCTTAAGAAAGCTGTGGGTTATTTCTGTCACTCAGAAGTGATGAACAGGCAGCAGCAAAACCAAGCGATAAATTCAGACGAAATTATGCAGATGTACCATTCTTTCCCCTAGTTCAATTCAGGAGTTCTTTTCCTGGGCTTTGGGATTACAGATCTGGAGCTGGAACAGAAGATAAAGGACACACAGGGCCACAAATTGGGTAACTTTGACATAAGGACAGATAATATGGAACTATAATCTGTTGAATATATAATCAGAGTGTTTAAAAGCAGCTTTTCTAAATTAAAAAAGAAATGGGCAAGTATATGTCTGTGATAAAACAATTACAGCACATGTTGTACAGCCCTGATAAACACCCCCTCCCCACAGCCACTCTTACACACAAACCCAATATAGATTGACTCCGACTGATTAACATGAATAGAGACAGACAGGTTTTAGCCGAGAGTTCACCCGCAGACTGAGCTTGGCTATGCAAGTGAACTAGCTCTGGAGTGTGTTATTTTAGTGTCATGGATACAGCAGCTGTATGAAAATATGTTAAAAATTAGTCTGGAAGCCAGAACAATGTAATTTCAGTATAACTTTATTAATCACCATTTTAACGGTGCTATTTCTGTTTTAGTTAGAGTGCATTTTATTGAATTGGCTTTTGAGCAAGCTTTCATGGCTTTATCGAGAGAGGTAAGGCTCCATTCAGAGGTTTCCTTTCATGCCTGAGACATGAAATCGGAGTAACCAACAATTTGCACGCATAATTCCGGCGTACCCGATGAGGGAAACAAAGAGAGAGGCAAAAATTCCATCTGTTGCCATCCTGGTCTTATTGCAGGGGATGAAATGAGCTGTTTTCTGGAGGTTCCCCCACAAAGCTGTATCACCAGCATTTTGTCTATGGGTATGCAGGAGACACGGGGCCGCCTCACATGCCTGTGGTAGATGGATGATACTGATGGCAATCTAACTGGAACATCCTGCCTGAATATGAACAACAGATTTGTCAGTCTGTGACAGGCTGACAGCCCAGCTCCCAGCTGCTTGTCCACTGTTGTTAAATCAGTACCTTGTCTAAGTGTTCAGCAAAGAGGCAATCTGCTTCCTCCATTCGTACAGGCAGGTTGCCAGTTAAAAAACAAGTATTGGCTTTAGGCTGCAGTGCCATAATGCATTGGAAAGATGCAATCTAAACCTTTGTGTACTCCTTAGGCAACAAAGAGCAGGACTTGGAAGTACAGGCTTAGACTTGAGACTATCCTTTTCAAAACAATATGGAGAACTCCATGGGGGAACCATGAAAGAAATGTATGAGGATTTGAAAGCTGCGGATGACTTAATAGAACTTATTTAAGCAGGGAAATATGGTTTATTTTGGTACGAGGGATGCAAGCTTATGCTACTGTACTCAAGAATGCACCAGAATCTCTATTCTAATCCTATTTTTAAGCGGTTTATAATTCAACAACAGTAACAGTTAGCTCTAGGCTGACATTTCATATGCAAAGATGCAATCCAGAAGCACTTCAGGGGAAACAATTAGAGAAAATACAAAAAGATAAAATCCTCCCAAAACAATAAAAAACCCCAAGAAAAACAGGGAAGGAAAACCCCCACTAATATACACAGCAGCACTAAGTTACAGAACACAAATAAACAGCTTATTGGTTTCAGGAGGTTTTTTTCCCCTGTGACAAAGTCTGCAGCTGGTTTCAGTTCTTTAATTTGGTTGGTATTGGTTGAGCATACGAAAGAGAGGTTTAAAAACTGTGGCAATAATGAAATGAACTAAAGAAATTATAAATCTTAGTATTAATACTAATGTTTTCAACTTTGGGCTGTGGTGTGCATGTAACAGCAGCCTCCGAGGTGATGCTCAGTTACCCAAAAATGAAGAAGGATTGACATCACCAACTGCAACATCTTTTTTGAAGCAGATTCACAAGGTGTATTAAAGAGTCTTTAAATACAGATCTACACATCAGACCTCTATGGCACAAAAAGAGCTATTATAATCTATTGGATCAACAGCCATCATATTCTCAATTCATGCCCCCAATGTGAGCAAGTGGTGTCACAGGCACCCTTGTCTCTAGGTCAATGTGCAGTCAAGGTCTTATCAAGCCTCACATTTTGCACCCATTCTTGGCTGGGAGCCTTGCCCGGATCTTACAACAACTGCTCCTCCCTCAGGCAGAAATGCCAGGGGTTGTTTCCTACACCATGGGGAGCCAGCTGCACCTTCCCACCATCTATATACTTCTTACCTTGGGCCAATAAATCATAATCAGGTCTGAAGCATGCAGCCACAGCAACATAGAAGGTTCTTTATGTGCATGTAACTTCTTAAGCATCTTTTCCACCAGGCCCTAGGTCAGGGAAGTATTCCTGTTCAGGACAATGTTTATAAGCATCCATTTCATCTAAAGTTACTGAGATTTAATATGCACTTGTTACCAATGATTGCCCATCTCCATTAAAAAATTTCTCTAAAACAAGGTTAATAATAATTATATGCATAATGTATTTCAAGACTATATGTACACATTTACATATATTCTTGAAAATTACCCATTCCAAAGTAATCTCTAAAATACATTAGTTATCAATTTACCTTCTTCACAACCCATAGAAACCCTTTAGAAAATAAGGCAAACCTGAGGATGAAGGGACATGTAAAAAGAGCCACTGCAACCTAATAATCTGCTTGCAGAATAATATTTTGCAACCTGTGTGGCCTATGTGGAATATATAATGATTCAGAAAAAAAGACAGAGTTGGCAGGTTTAAGTCTGAATTCTCCTCTTAGTATGAAAACCATGTCTAATGAATGCTGAAAGAAACTTGAGGTCACGTCACACCATCAAGCACGCCAACAGCTAATAAAACAACTACATCTTATGAATAAAATGAGAAAAAATTAAGCCAATATTCTATTATCATACCCTTCTTCAATTCCCTTATAATTACCAAGTATCAAATCAGTTTGTGTCATGATGTTTCCCCTTTCTCAAGCAGATGCATAAGATTTAGCAGCAAGGTAAGGCACTCCAACCAGCAGGTTTAAAGAGAGAGCGCAATCTGTGGTTTCCAATGTAGCTGGAGACATTTTTACTGTTTGCCACAATCTAAAGAGAAAGGGGGCAAAATATTTATGTAAGAAATGCCTGCTCTGCATCTCATGTCACTGCTCTTCGGATGTGTCATAGAATTTAAATGTAATTCTGTGACAATTAGCTCCATAATAATATATTCAGAAATACAATGCTGCATCCTATGCCAGAAACTATTTTCTGCTTCAGTGTTTTACTGTGGCTGGACTCCTTAAAGGAGCCAACTATTTTAAACCAAAGCTGCTTTGTTTTCCTTTTCCATATGGAAAAGTAGGACATCAATCTATTCAATTGCTCCCCACTGGTTATTTTCCCATTTGTGGAAAGAAAGTTGTATTACCAAAAAAAATCACTAAAGCACTGCTAAGAAGTTCAGTCACCTCATATCTTTCATGTTAGGACATTAATAAAATAATGTACTTGTTTGTTTTACCAGCTTTCTTGATGATTATCTTTAATTAAATCTGTAATGTAATATTCTTCTTGTTCTCATTTTGTCCATCTTTCTAACCTGGCTGGTGGCGGTGATGTAAATTGCACCTTTATTTACAGCTAGTTTCATGTTTGTTTCTCAAGGATGATGAAATGAAGCGCCTTCAGCACAAAAGTTTTGAAGCAGCTGTGTAAAAAGGGTAATTCACATGATAATTAATATGAAGACACCATCTTATTTCTTTATCATGATGCTGATGCTAATGGAAAGTTACTGAGATATTGGCCAAAAACATAGTAATGGCAAAACATTTCTGACAATGTTAACCTGATCCAACAGTTACGCAAATCGATGAAAAATTTCTCTTGAATCCAATGGGCTTTGAATGTATTTTTAGGTAGCAGTTAAGAATACAAAAAATACTTGCATTATTTAAAGGATTTTTCTCTCCCAATTGCTAATCACACACTAAAGTATTACCTTCAACAGCCTGAGACCTGAGGAAAGGGAAAGGAAGTCAATGGGTCAGATCTGTGTCTCCAGTAAACCTGGGGCTCTGTCCCTGGCATTTCCTCTCTCTTCACTATATATAATCAGTAACAGCAAGGTACACCCAGAGAAAATATTCTCCCCTTCTCTCTTGTTTAAATTCAGAGGGAAGAGGGCTTTTGTATGTGGGTAACCATTTTTACCTTCATATTCCCCCATTTCAAGATGATTTTCAGTCAGCATGATATTATGAAACCTATTTAACTATCCTTAAGATCTCTCATTTAGAGTTAAGTGGAAACAGAAAAGGCAAAATTGTCTTTGTAGATCTTGAGAAGAAATTCATTGCAAGCAATCATCATTTAATATCCAGGGCTGACTTTCTGAACAAGTGCTTTCTCCAAATAATAAATCAAATGAGTTGGCACTAACAATAATACCCTCGAATATGAATGAGGAAAACAAGAATATTAAACCAATAGAAACATTATAATACAAACCCCCGCTATACACAGGAGGGATTGGCTGGGTAAAGCAGCCTGCAACAGATCCATGAGTGCATATGGACCCCAGGACTGTTGTATGCCAATGAGATCAGCTGCTAAGTATTGGGACCTCTTAAGGGTTATTTTACCTTTGCCTTTTGTTGCTGAATGTGTATTGGATCTCATACAGTAGGTTATTCTGTTAACCACAAGGTGCCACACAAGTGTAGCATATTGGTTAAGCAAACTAATCCAGGTTATGGATATGAAGTCTCTGTTCAAAGCTGATGTCAGTGTTTTTCAAGGTCTGCATGTTGGTACAAGGTCCACAGGACTTTGGGAACTAAGCAGCACTATGATTTCATAGGTTGCCCATGGAAGTTGTGGCTGCCCCATCCCTGGCATTGTTCAAGGCCAGGCTGGATGGGGCTTGGAGCAACCTCACCTAGTGTGAGATATCGCTGCCCATGGTAGGGTGTTGGAACTGGATGATCTTTAAGGTCCCTTCCAACCAAAACCATTCTATGATTCTATGACCTAGGTACACTTTAACAGCACTGCTATTTCTTTACATGTGTATGTTATATGTTACATTCTGGATTAACCACATAACTGATGAAAATTACTTTGCCTTATGAACTCTGCCACACTGACTAGCTGCATAAATAAAGTATCAGAGGAAATGACGAGTGAATTGGCAGGTTGAAGACACAAGTTCCAAACAAAACGAGCAGCAACTTCAAGATTAGTCATTAAGCACTTTGCTGGTTGAACTGTCTGTTATGATCAGTGTAGCCAATTACTTTGGACTATCATGTTCATGTATGGCTTGACTTTCACAAAGATATGTGTTATATCTTCTCCTAAATATCTGGATGCCGACAAATATAAAGGAAAATATTAAGGGGAGAATATCAATCAGGACTGACCTAAACCCACTGCCTGCTCTCGTATTTGGGTTGGATTAATGTTACACCTTGAAGCTGTCACAGAAAATGAGACACAAAGGGATGTGCAGATAACTAATGCATAGGAATAATCTGGGTTTTCTCTGGGAGAACAGCATCACAGAGAGACTAAATGACTTCACTGAGGTCCCTGTGAAAGCCTGGTGTCACCTCTAATTAAATCTCCAAAAGAGTCCTTTAAACAAGATGCTACCCATGCAAAAATGTGGTGGCTTTGAGAATAGGAATGCAAACCCTTATATGCTGCGAACTTGGCTACTCCTTGAGTGTTAAGAAGTGGGAAACTACTCTGCAGATAAGTGCCTTTTTCCTATACACACCAATGTACCCCGATCTGCTCCAAACACGGTGCTGCAGGAAAAGGGCTGGTAGGCATGCGCGCAGCCTAGTACCAGCCTTGTATTTCTATCTGACTGCCCCAGATCTCTCTTTGTTGGATCTAGCACAGGTGGGGAAGCTGAATCCTACCTACTCGATTGCTAACATAAAGATGGTGTAGTTTAAATTCTGTGTTTTAGTGACCGTATGCCAGTTCACAGTACAAGAGTGGTTTTTTTTCTTTAATAAACAAGTGATTCTAAGGACCCTTGAGATAACTGCACTTCATCTTAATTATGTATGAAGTACATCCTCATCCTTGCTATTATTTCAGCTCTATTGGAATTTGCTATGGCGCTCTCCTTGCCTTCTTGGGGTATTTCCTACACAGTCACACTTATCGTGGGTATGTCCAAAATAGGAAAAAAAATAGGGATTTTGAGGAAACTGCAACATTCTACGTCTGTTCAGCATCAGACTGTAAAGGAAGATGCTTTAGCAGCACATTCCTACAAGCTGATGTTCCAGACCCTACAATCAAACGTGAGGCTGTATTTGGAAGCAATTGTACCAGATGGCTGCATATTATGGAAGGTTCAGTGCCGCTAAGAAATTCAGGATGATAATAACAATAAAGAATGACTTCTTCATGATTTGCTCATGGCAAAACTATGGTTCTTTTTAAAGGTGATGACCAAGTATTATTTAGATTTCAACAGCCATTTTGGATGCTTGCTTAAAGCCAGGCGACAGCAGCATGTGGCTGCATCTCATGCTGCTTAGTGTGTGTAAAGCAATAGGAAATCTTCAGTCTGAATGGGAGTGGGGGAAAACAAAGCAGTGATTCACCAAAGCTGAAATCTTTGCTTTGTTGTATACTGTTCTTCTTCTGAATGTGCATGTATCATCACACAGAGTAACTGCTGAAGACTGGAATGAAACACTTCTAGATGGCATTCAAGCTAAAAAGCTGCTTTGTCATTATGTGCACATGTATGCACACAGAGAGAAAATAACGCAAGTCCATTTTTGGAACATCCCCCACATCATTTCAAGATGATTGAGACAACAATGTCTTTTTGTTGGAGAGTCACATTAGAAAGTCTGCTAAGGAGGGACACCGCAGCCCTGCCACAAAGAACAGGAAGAGAAGGCAATTCTCCTGGGTCAGATGCTGCTGTAGTCACAGATGAGTATTACTAGTCTCTGCTGTTCATAAGCACTGAATCACAATATTCAGAAGGGATTTAGGAGGTAAATTAACAAAAAATTGCACTTACTTAATGCTCTGAGTTTGAACTGGGCATTCAAAACTGTAGCAAATTCACTTGCTGCTCAGCCAACTGCAGCAATTTATCTTACAGATACACCTCCCAAGATATGCTTCTTGCAGCCACTCCACATATTTGCACTACTTTACCCAAAAACACATGATAAAACTCTTCTAGCAGAACAGTCAGTCAAAGCTAAAGTGGTAACAAAACTCAGGGGCAGAGAACAATGAAAGTGACTTCATGACAGTAACATAGAAAGGGTATTTCAGACTCTTCCAAAACACCTGCTGTAAAACCGTAGAATGCAATTCAGTTCATGTCATCCAGTTCCCTCTGACATTTTGACCAAAAGCTCTTCCACCATCGCCCCACTTGAAGTCATCACACAACCCACTGGCCACCTCCAAACAGAGGTAACAAATGGAAGCTCAGCTTTGAATATCCAAAGAGAGCATCTACTGCTGTCTCTCAGAGATAAGCCTTTTTATGTATTCCCTCTCCCACTACCAGAAACCTTGACCCACAGTGAAGTTGCCTCTTGAAATCTGTCAGCCTGTGCCATGTCTGGCAGGACTCCATGAGTTTAGTTCCCTTCAGGGACAGAGATGTCTGCTTATGGGACGAGGCTCCCTTCTCTGCCATCCTACTCTTGAAGCAACGGCAAACCCTCCCTGAAGTTGAGAATACAACACCTTGTGAAGATAATCTGGACACCAAGTGTTTATGAAGCAGACAGCTTTATAACGCAGTTTCTTTTCAGCTCTGTAACAATCAGGAATCAATTGCACAGATTTCTGCTACTTTAGGCAAATATTTTCACATCATTCCTTTCTTCATGCCTTCCTGTTGAGGAAAATCATAGAATGGTTTGGGTTGGAAAGGACCTTAAGATCATCTAGTTCAAGCCCCCGGTGGAGCTTCCCATATATGAGACAATGATTCATGCATGAAAGCTATTGCCAAAACAGCAGCTATCTGGTGTTTTGTCAGAACTTGCTTAAATTCATCATTTGCCCTGAAACTTTCTCTGTAACTGGTAAGGTGTTAACAGTTGCAATTCACAGTATATGCTCAACACCAACCATCTTTTGCTTTGTTGCACTGGATATCCAATAAGCAAAGCTGCTTCTATTTGTCTTAAATGTATAGTCTGCAGTAGGGTACAGCTGTGACATATCTTTCTCAGCAATATGGATAGCTTGATGCCTTTTTATAAATGAGTATATCAGAAAAGACTTAGCTCAATAGTCCTAAATGATTATAGTTAAAATACAGAAATTATTGAACTATTTATTTCATATATTTTTATGGAAACTCTGCTTATTTAAATTCCCTGCACATACTGAATTCCCTGGTCATGAAAAAAATGGGAAGAAAAATACTATTTGCTTTTAGGTAATCAGATTCTGTGGGATCTAATCCTATATCCTATTTATGGCTGTGCTAGCTATTCAAAATTAAAATGAACCTTTCATCCGTGTGTATCATAAATGGGCATTTATCAGGATTATATGATTTTGCAATCCATCTGAATATGTAACCAGAATTTGTTTTCTTTCCGTTTCACTATGTAATTACCATGCAACAATAACAAAAGTGACACGTTTGAAGAACAGATAAAATGCTGTAAATTGGCCAGTAATGGTGATATTTCCTCATCTTCTGAAAAACCCATTTATTCTCTCTCTCAACAAATCAAAGCATTGTCAGCCCATACTCATCTTGTGGCCAGAGGGGCCCTACCAATTTCCAGATGTAAGTGAATACTGGAATGCAGATGAGGGCTACTAACTAAGGCTTTCAACCCAGGCAGCTGGTCTTAGCTTGCCTCAATTTCTAAATCATCCATAATGGGGCCAAGACCTCCAAGGCACTAAAAAGAGCGAGCTGACATGCTGGACAAACTGTTAATTTTTTCCTGAAGAAGCTGCTATATTGCACATCTGTCACTGCTGTGCAGACAATTACTCACAGAGTGGGGAAAAAAACCATTTGCTGCTTGTTTCTGGTGTAGTTGTTAACAGGGGTAATGGAGAAACACAAGAGCATGAGAGCCACGGCAGGAAGGCTTCTCAGCCTTCTCCCTCCCTTTGTACAAGTTGGATTTAGGAATTAAAGCAGCTGAAAGCATCCATGCTCTGCAGCATGCAAGGGTCTGAATTGCTATGATTAAACCCATACCTTAAATCATCTGATACGGCAGTTGGAACTAGATGATCCTAAGGCCCTTTCCAACCTTAACTATTCTATGATTCTATGATTCTGCATCTGTATCAAGGGTGCAAGTTGCAAACATTTTTGTATTTCAACTACTAACTGCCCTGAAAATGTGCCTAAATTGTTATGTTGCTCTGCAACACACATCGCATCAAACACCATCACTGTGAGATGATAAACCCAACATGCAAGACAGATGAGAACAAACCTGCTGAAAGTGTTATTCTTCATGCTACATTTCTTAAATATCTATTTAAATTAACAAGAAAAGATCCAGTTGTTAATTGTAAAACATCCACAAATTTTAGCCAATAGGTACTCAAACAATCATTAATCACTGTTCTGAGCCAAGAGGGGAAAATGATTGCCAAGGGTCGAAAGCAGGAGCAGCAGCCAGCCTGAAGTCAGTCCTGGAGATACAGGGAGTAGGGCATGGCACCGCTCAGTGGACAGGAAAACTACACAGGTAGGTCCTGAGAACAATATCCATTGAAGCTAAAAGGATCCTTAAAAATTCCAACCTTCAACCATGATAGCCAAGCTGGCTATTAAATATTTAGTGTAAATTTGTTGTCCTGGGTTCAGCAGTAGCAGTCATTTTTTCTCCTTCTTAGTAGCTGTTGCAGGACTGTGTTTTTGACTTTCGGCCTGGGAACAGAGCTGATAACACCGATGTTTACCCTGACCAAGGACTTTGTGAGTCTCATGCTCTGCCAGGGAGGAGGGGAAGCCGGGAGGAAGCAGGGACAGGACACCTGACCCAAACTAGTCAAAGAGGTATTCCATACCACAGCACGTCATGCCTGGGGATGTAACTGGGAGTTCCCTGGAAGGGCACGCGCTGCTCAGTCGGACTCATTTTTGGCGGGTGGTACCGTATTCTCTTCCCTTGTTATTTCCCTTATCATTATTATTATTGGTGGTAGCAGTAGTGATTTGTGTTATACCTTAGTTATTAAACTGTTCTTATCTCAACCCATGGGAGTTTCATTCTTCCGATTCTCCTCCCTGACCCTCCAGGAGCGGGGGGAAGAAAGGGTGGGGGGAGGGAAGTAGACTGCGTGGTTCTAATTTACGGCCTGGGCTTAAACCACGACATTTGTATAAAGTACTCACCAAAGACATGCCTGTCTTATGGAGTGGGTTTAATATCTTAATTATTAAATCAGCATACAGAATGATGAAAACATCAGCAAGCACTGTTGCAAACCTTCCTGATGGCAGGAAAACCTTGGCACAGTAACCTGTTCTTGGTCTACAAAGCTTCTTCAGCTGGTTTAAGAAGTTGACCAACTGAAGCAAATGTCGGGTTTCAGGCTCAGGTCTGCCAAACTTTTGGAAGTCTTGACTTAGAACTCCTCTTCCATTAGTTAATTACTTCAGTTTAAAATCATTAAATGCATTAAGAAAATAAAGTATTGCCTTCACAGGTCTTTTTCCTCTCCTCTGGCACAGGAACATTGTTATGATCACAAGCACCTATCTGAGGTTGAATCCAACAAATATCTTCAAATCCATTTTGAAAGAAGATGGGTTGATACCAGTTTGCAGACCACCAACAGTACAAAAGCAGCGGTGGACAGTCCTGGAGGAAAGATCCTTACTGGGGGAGAATGGGCAGCCAGGACAACAAAATACACCCCATGTTCTGCAGGATAATTTAAGAACCATCACTAAAAGCTATTGTGTGGCAGAGTGAACTACGAACTGGAGGATGCTTTATGCTGTCTGACAGCTCAAAGGCAGAAGACAACTCTAATGTACAGATAAAACCAAAAGTGGCAAGACTGGATCATACCCTTGGCAGCAAGTGGAACTGACTGGAAAGAAACTGGGATCTTAAAATGTCAGGTGTCTGCTTAGTAGGAGACCAGCAGGAACCTCGGCAATTCACTTGCCACTGATTAAATATTATCATATTGATTACATATTATCATATTATCATAGCTGCTAAATGAAATGGTATTTATTACCAGGTGATTGAAAAAACCACCCAGCTAAACCTGACCACTTTGAGGATAACTTTTGATGAAAATCTTTCTCACATTAAACTGACATCTTAAAATACAATAAAGATGATGAACTTGGGTTAAAAATCAAAAGAAAGAGCATATTCATTTACAAAAGTCCACAGCAATGAGAAAGTGGCTGCTTCCGTTACTGCAAAACAGATCTTAGTATTTACTAGGGCAAGGTGTGAAAAGTGGGTGAAAAATGCTTCAGAATGGAACCAAACTTACACTTGCCCCCGTGGTGAATCCTGCTTGATCAGCAGGTGATGCCCATAGCATCAGGCTTAATAGGACACTAACTCTCTAACACTTCTGAAAACTCCTGCCTCAATAACATCCAAAGTGACAAAACCTGGTGAGAAAACCCAACATCTTGATTTCTGGGGGAGTGGGACCTCACATGCCTCACAAATCATACTTGGTTTTGCTTTTAGTTTCTGCGGTTTAATTGCATTCCTTTATATGAACAAAAAATGCATTTTGTGAATTGTGTTCAGTTGCTGTTAACAACTTCTCTTGTGAGGGATCCAAATGATCTCAGCCCACTGAGGCTGCATTTGTAATACCTACAGTAGCCAAAGAAAAGAATGGCTGAATTGGAGCAGCCAGGAAATTTTGGCCATGATCCCACGTAAGTTCCCTTCCCACCTACCTTCCTGACCCTTACTTTTTCCTTCTTTTCATCAGTATTTACCATGAGAAATAGCTGCTGAATGCGGCCCCACACAAACAAAAGGAGAGCTCTCATTCATTGTGCGCTTCAGAAAATGCTTTTTTATCCAGGGAAATTTCTTCAGACTATTTCTCTCTCAAGGTATTTTTCAGAAACAATTAGGATTGCAAGGGTAGTATATAAAGTGTCACAGAATTTTTCTATGGCTTGAAAAATAATTATCAGCTTATTTGCATTGTGAAATGTTAATTAGCTATGAATGGTAATTCTTTCTTCTAACACTGCAATACTTCAATTTCTCATTACAAAATAATTTCAGCTCTATTAATTAGTTCTAACAGTAACTCATAGTAATGGATGACACCTTAAGTGAGCCATTAAATGCACTTTACCACTGATTAGGAAGACGACAACTAAAAAAACCTGGCTAGGTTTACATAAAGACAGAATATGAAACAATACATTGCAGATTTATTGACTTCCATAGAAGCAACTGATCCCTTTTCAAGTAACGCAGGCTCAGCAGAACATAGAGGTTTTTGTCATGCTCCTGTGAGGTACGTGGGGTGACTGTTTAACAAACGGCCTAGCATTTAACTACAGTTCTCAAAATGTTATGTGTTATTACACCATTCTCTGTAGATATAGAATCATAGAATAGGTAGGGTTGGAAATGAGCTTAAGATCATCCAGTTCCAACCACCTGCCATGGGCAGGGACACCTCACACTAGACCATGTCATCCAATGCTCTGTCCAACCTGGCCTTGAACACTGCCAGGGGTGGAGCATTCACCACTTCTCTGGGCACCCTGTGCCAGCGCCTCACCGCCCTCACAGTAAAGAACTTCTTCCTTATATCTAACCCAAACTTCCCCTGTTTTAAGTGTGAAACCATCACCCCTTGTCCTATCTACATCTATATGCATGTATGTGTGTTTGTGCAGACACATACAGGCAAATAACTTTCTCAACTACAAAGTAAAACCCCCATTAGTTAAAATCATCATTTTCTAGTTTTGCCTTTTTGATTCACCATGCCCAAAGACAGTGCAGGGATGTGGTTCAGGCCAAAATGATTCAAACAGCCACTACTCTGGATGGTGACAGATATCACTACAGGATATTTCCCTTCCCCTTTAACCTTTTTGTCATGGTTTGGTACAATTCAGTCTTGTAGTGGTTCATTTGGAATGATGTCTGTCGCAAACCACTACAGAAACATCTTCATCTGTAACTGATCCTGCATGTCAAATGTATTAATCTTGAAGAGGAACCACATGCTCTGTTCCATAGCGACATGGAACAAAACCCCATACTTGTATCTACCAGACTCCATGATCAGCATATTTGACCCTTTTAGGAAGTCCAAGCTTGCACTTACCAAGATGCTACTGTCAACATGTCTCAGAAACTGGTTCTGACCCTTCTTTAAACCTGAAGCAATTAACCCATCGTAGTCAATGTGGGGTCAAAAAAGTGTCTGCTGGGGCTGTGGTGATCAAGAACAATGACAGCTTAAACTCAACTTGAAACCAAAAGTACAACATTGAAAATTTGCATATTTGCAAATACAACCAGAGGGATTCTTGTGCCCTCCACCACAATAATCTCTAAGAAAAAAATGCCAAATTTTTGCATGAGATAAACCAATGGGAGTATGGTGAACAGCAGTATGGGGCTTTTAAGAAATCCAGGATCTAAATGCAGAACCATCTTACGAAAGGAAACCCCATTTGTCCTGATTCTTCAAAGAATCACCTTGTACCACTTAAACTTGCCTGACAAGATACGTTAAATCCACATTACAGGCGATTTCCAAGGAAGTTGAACGAAAAACAACCACAGCTCATTAAAGCAGAAAATGAAACCCACAGAAATGGACCAACAGGGAGAAATCTGAGGTCCAGCATAAACAATGTGAGATGTTCAAGAAGATGAGGAAGTTTGAGAGTGGACAAGTATAGACTAAACTGACTCAGCTGACTCACTAAGGAAGTTTGAAGGATTCTAAGTGGTAGATGCATGAGAAGTTTAACTTAACTCAGGTATTAAAAGTGTCAGCATCCTTCAAAGGTGGGTCAAAACACCGAGTCTGTTTTGCCAAACACCTTTTTTGTAGATTAGAGAAAATACTGCTTGGGACATCTACATTTTCCTTCTGATGCATGTTTTCCCTTACTTATCTGCACACAAATTTAATAGAGATTTCACGTTTCTCATTGTATCACAGCCTCAGAGGTGACCTTGATCCCTTCCATTATCTGGGATTCTTACTTTGCTGCTATAAGATTTCTGAATTGATGAAGTTTTATATTCTTTCCCTTTTACTTGTTACTTTGCTGGAATGACAGCCTACATAACACATATAGAATCAACAACCCAGAACTAGACTGACTGTCTGATGGTGTTGACTGTAGTCCAGACAAGGCTGGTATGAAAAATGGCGATACTCTAGGTTGAAACAGCACCCCAAGTCCCACACTGCTAGGATTTACAGCATTTGAGACTGAAAGGATAAAGGGACTGACATGAACCTGTAAGTTACAGCAGCCAAACAGGCACTCTAAAGAATCTCAGTGCTGAAAATGGGCTGGCACCATCCAGCAAGACTCCAGGGGTCTGTGGGAACTCTGATGCCATGGAAAATTTAGGATCCATATCTTTTACAGGGAAGGACGTTAAGGCCCCAATCTGCAAACACTTGCATCCATGCTTATTTTTAGACCTATGTAGTACTTCACATCTTGAAGTCAATGGAGATATTTGTGTGCAGAAAGTACTACATATCTTCCAGTCTTCATTTGCCTGGGGCCACAGGAAACAGAGAGGCCAACATAGATCTGAAGAGGCTAAAGAAATGTCAAGTTTTCAGTGTCAAAATCTCTTGCAACAACTGATGAAGGCAACAGTAGGCCATTCAGAAAACTGGCCTAGGAACATACTGAAAGCCACTAGACTACTAGAAATGATAGAGAACCTTGAGAGGCATCACTTGGCACAGATATGAGATTACACTTTAAGACAGGAAACACTGGGTATTATCACAAAATATATACAGGGTTACACTTTTTCAAAAAATGGACAAATATTAAGGAAGAAAGACAACAGGAAGGACAAGGCACAATTAAACTGAGGACATCTATGATCAAATATTTTGAAAGACAATATTTTAATAAACTTGCCCATTCAATCAGTGTAAATATATTACAATAAAACATCCATCATAGACTAATAACTTATATTCACAGTTTCAGAAGTCAGACTCTCCAATACTTCCATTATCTGTTCCAAGAAGTCAGGCCAAAATCAGAACTTTCTATAGATGGAATACCTGTTACTAATTTGAACCACTTTTCACAGCTGTTACTAAAAACTTGGTTTAGTGTGAGGTGTCCCTGCCCATGGCAGGGGGGTTGGAACTAGATGATCTTAAGGTCCTTTCCAACCCTAACTATTCTATGATTCTATGAAACAGTTCTCATAGCTGCAGGGGACCAAGCTTACATAATCTCAGTGATTTTTAGCCTTTTACTTAAAGATTGAATATTCAAATACAAACAATACATGATCATACTCAACATATCTGTTGTTGAGTCAACCTCCAATATCTGTTTTGTTGTAATGACAGGAGAAGAGAATCGTAGAAAGCCCAAACAAGGGTCTGGAGCATCTTATGAGGAGAGACTGCTAGACCTGAGCCTGTTTAGTCTAGAGAAGAACAGACTGAGAAGATTTCATCAATGCAGGTCAATATCTCAAAGGTGGTGCCAGGAAGTTGGTGCCAGACTCTTCTCAGTGGTGCCCAGTGACAGGATGAGGAGCAACGGTCATAAGCTAAAACGCAAGTTTCACCTCAACGTGAGGAAGAACTTCTTTACATTGAGGGTGGCAGTGCACTGGGACAGGCTACCTGGGGCGTTGTGGAGTTTCCCTCTCTGGAGACATTCCAAACCCAGCATGGAAATGTTCCTATGTAACCTGCTCTAGGTGGGTCTGCCTTGGCAGGGGGTTGGACTGGATGACCTACAGAGGTCCCTTCCAACCCTAATGATTCTGTGCTTTCCATTAGATTTACCTACTACCAGTCAATCATGAAGCTTTTGTAGTTTTTCGCAATAACTTAAAGCACACTTACATTAAAAAGATTGTTGACAGAATTACTGAACAAACTCTCATATAGCTTAGCAGATAGTAGATATAGCTTGTATCAATCTATGTTGGTAACGATTTTACATAGTTCTTTTTAGCGAAACCTCTCACTTGAGGCAAGCAGAACATCCATGCTGAAACTGCTGCAACTCAAGACTTTCTCCAGTATAGAGGTCATTAAAAAAACCCAGGAAAATCCTTATCTTAAATCTGTACCTGTAAAATGAACCTGCTTGACCACAATGAAACCTTTTCCAGGGAGAATTCAAAGCAAAACCATGTAATAATCTTTAAAAATGCCATTTTCTCTTTTAACATTTTACATGAGCTTTACAGCTGGACTAGAGGTCAATAAAGAGATAATCTGGACTATGTTCTTTCAGACTGAACATACACACTGTTCTTAGGTACGGGACTCTAATGTGAGCAACTTGGTTATGCCGTTTCTGTGTGCTAACTATGCCACTGCTCCTGGAAAAAAAATCTGCTACATGTGAAAGTCTGATTAAAATGTCCCTTGATTTTAGAGTAAGAGGGAAGGGATCCCCACTTCTGATAGGCCTTTACTGAAACTGCCCTGGGAGCATGACGAGAAGTAAAGTAAAACAAAGGTTGTGCAAGTTATCCTTGGAGGAACGATTTTGGAGAACTGCTTGACGAAAAAGCACAAGGTCCTGTCACAGTTGTCTGAGTATGCCTATTCTTAAAGAGTCATGAAAATTTGTATTTAAACATGTTAGACAAATATGGTGACAAAAGTACTGCAAACATCTTAAATGAGGCATTTCGTCATGGTGTGGTGTAACCTTTTCAGCTGGACAATAATCACACAGAAAGAAGTACTAGTAAAAAGGTACATATGAGTATAGTAGCTTTAGCATAATATGCATCTGCTTGGTACAAGATACCTCCAACCTTAATTATATTTCACAAACAGCATGTTTTTGTACTTGGTTGTGCAATAACAATGCTATTGAAGAGGGCAGTTTAAAGAAAAGAACATACAAACCCCAAGAACAGAGTCTATTTGTTTTATTTCATCTTGCATTTGTGTTGTTAAAGCAAAGCATTCTATACATATTATTTAGCTATTTACTGCCATTCTACACCCATTATTGACCTAATTGCAGAAAGACAAATGCAGGGACAAACTTGTTCAAATGAGCATAGAGATAATGCTTCTCTGACTTGGACAAATACTTATTTAAAAATAAGACAGTGCTCATGGGTTTCTTTTATTAACAGTTAATGGCTCAATTCACAAAACTTTGAGTCACCATGGAACACGTAGCAAAATGCAATGCTGATAATACATAATGTCTCTTCACTAAATATTCTGCAGAAGAAGAATACTATGGTAACAGCTGAACTACTGATTAATCAAACACCTAAATGGAAAGAATCTGGCAAGATGGATGGTACCTTTCAGATACAAGATGATCCCATACTTCTTTATGTAGGTAAAACCCCCCTCAGTGTCACAGCCATTACGAATGATTATCTGAAAATACTTCTATATGTATTTTAAAATAATGTGAGCCAACATCATAGCAGGTATCATAGTTTGATTGTAGGTTAGGTATGGGAAAGACCTAAAGAATCCCTCCAATAAGTCCAAGTACTTCGACACGTTTCAAAGCCGACTAACAATGTAATGGCTTAACAAAGAAAAAAGTACAATTAATTTTTGTTTTGTTTCTTAACACTATTTTTAACTGTGAAAAATCACACTACCAGAATATCCTTAAAACCTCTACTATGAGATATGGAGAAAACAGAAACGAAATGAGAGTATGAGTCAGAATGGGAAATTTACTGAAACAAAAAAAAAATTTAAAGCACTACATTAAAGTATTTTAATAAATCACTTTGTTCTGCAGCTTAAAATGAATGAAGTTGACAGTCAGCTGTGGCATCTATGAGACTCCTAATCGTTTCTCACTAATAGACTGATCTAAAAAAAAAATGTTGTAAGATATCCAGTCAGAGTAAATACTTCTTCCATTACAGCTGTTTCCTAGGTTGGCCACTTCACTGTATGCATATGAATGGATGAATAAAATGCTGAATAGGCTAAAGAGGTTTTCTCTCAACATGTATCCATTATTTCCCTCTTATCTTTTTAAAACAGGAAAAATCTTTTCACGTACTTTCTGAGCCACAGACCCATTTCTTGAGGAACTACTGCTACAGTAAATTGCACAGAAATACTTCAAACAAGTGTTATATATGCCACACTTAGAATTTCCAGCCCAAGACATGCAGATGTTGCAACCAAAGCAAAACAATAGAATCCTAACAGAGAATGAATATTCATTTACAGTTTTGCAAATAGAGCAAAACCAACCAGAACATAAAGATTTACTTTCACAATTCACGTGTTGAAAGTTGCTTTAAGGAATTTTTGATTGTGGTGTACAATACAAAGAGGTCTTTAGAACTAACTTGCTCTCAGTAGCACATTGCACTGAAAGTACAGGAGCACGCAATATTAATTCATTACTGGAAATAACACTTATACAAGTGGGTACCTCTGCTAGCTGCAGAATTCCAGGCTCTTAGCCCTCTGCAATATGTGGCCCTGAAATTCTTTGGATGTGCAATGTATTTAACTTCGTTTAAGTGGCAAACTCGCATGATGCTATGCCTTAAAACCTTCCAATAAAAAGTATACGTGTTGATTATAAATCCCAAGTGTGTTTAAAATGTCTTATCATTTCCAAAAGCAAAACCACACAATCATATCAAGTATTTAAACAGCAATAAATAAATAGGTCTTCTGAAACTCAGAGAAGAGGTGCATTCAGCTACCACTAAGTCTACATTATTTTATGTCTATGGTGAAACAATGTACCCGTCCCAACAGTACGCACACTGGAAAGCATCAACATTTCTTTTAAGCAAATTCAAAGCTATAACACTGCTATTTCTTTTCCTAGTATTATTTTTCTGGGAAAATGGGTGAAGTTGAGAGAAAACAAAAAGTAGTAAAAGCTCTTCTTAAAATTCATCAACATATTTCACAGTCACATGAAGGAAGCTGTGCTCTGTTTATTCTAAGGGAATATCTTTGCAAGCATCTGGAAGTAGGCATTTTTCTCTTCTGTTTGGAAGCAGAGGGAGGGAGAAACCCCTCTCTTGAAGAAAAAAAGAAGACTGGACACTCAAATCCTGTTCCCTCTGCAGCCAGGATAAATATTGCCAGCTGCTACAGGGGTGGGCAGGGACAGGGGCAGGATTTTCTCCTTAGACCATCTGAACAACAGTTTCCTTCAGCCCTATCATTTAATTTTAAAGTGGAATTTGTTTTATACGTCAGACCAATAAGTACCTTAGGATCTTGATTGGTTGGTGCTTAATGAAATTGCTTCTGCTGACATTAGACACATTAGGATACTGATTAAAACACTTAATGATCCTTTCTGATTTTAAATTGCTAGCTTATATTTGTGAGATGCCATGAAAATATCCTTTTCCTTCATTTCCTCCACCCTAATCCTGCTTCTCCTTGCCCTTTTTCTGTTCATGATCCTTAGAGTGGTGCTCATTTGCACCAGCCTGATCACAAACCAAGTGATAACATGATGTTGAACACTGCATTGTTTAAAATATGCAACCCCCCAAAATATAAACACTAAAAGACAGTCATCAATAAAATACAATTTCCTGGTTCAAAGTTCAAACTGTTCCTAAATGTGGGAACACTGAGGATACTAATATAAAGTGAAATCCAAAGTCAGAACAAACTTCAACTTTCTACAATATTTGATGAAAAAAGATAATCCTGTGAATGTAAAAACAAGTATAAAAGCTTTACTTTTGAGCTTCAATGTGGAAGACAGTGGTATGTTGCCAGATAATAGTGTTGGAATGGCATTCCTATGACAACAAAGCCATTTTTCATGCTCTTATACAAAAACTGTATACCATATCACCTTCCAGTGGGAAACGTGTATAAAATGACAGCTTATCCTCAAATACTGTTAAACACTAGAAATACCAGGTTTGGAAACTATGCCTGAAAAGGGTGGGAAACACAAGAGCTGTAAAAAGTTCTATTTTCCCCGATGAATCTGATCAAGATTCTTGAGCTGAAATTATACTTACAGAAAGAAGAAGTAAATTTGCTTATATACTAAAACCTGCTGTGCCACAAGCTGTTAGGAAAAGAAGTGAATATATGGAATTTTATGCTGAATACAAACTTCAAGACAACAGAAACTAAAAAAGTAGAAATTTTTGTACATTTTAGCACCATTATAAAGTTAAGACTTGAATGCCGGGTCTGTCACTGTGGCTGTACCTTGCAGCTGGTGTAGCTAATGTGAAGCAGATTGACTTCATTGATCTTTGAGAGAAGAATAACAGGATTTGCTGATCACAACAAATGATGTAAGTTTACTTTTTCTTTTTTATTTTGTTTGTCTTTTAAAATTAATTTTTAGCCTTATTTTTACCAGGCAGCCAGAGTGCATTTCTGTCAGCTAAATCCAAGTCCGAGTCCTTTTGGTCTCTGGATAGCTCGTACTGGTTCTGCGATCCCTTTGCCGTCCGGTCCAAGGCCCGTACCAGGGGTCCAGCCCATGCTCTGAAGCATTCTGTTCCCAATGTTGTTTTCTGGGATTGGTTGGGTGTTTTCACCTACAAACCCTGAGATTAAAGAAACACACAGCATTAATCAGCACTGCCTGCCATGTGGAGAAGAGCAGGATAATCTCCCTTAAAGCTTTAAACCTGCTTTATTCTCCTAATTCATCTAACAGGTTGCTAGAACAGGCTGTCTTTGCACATGTTGACCTCCTAGTTGCATATGATTCTAAATAATACAGTCTTACGCTTTGCTTTATTTTTAATGTTTTTAAAGACTCAGTTTTCAAGAATGACAGATAGTGTCACAGATCTTTTATATTCCAACACAGTGGATTTTACATCTAAGAACATGCATCACCTGCACAAGTCTACCAATACATCTGCAAGATTACCTCTATTTCTTGTCCTATACAGTTACTCAGCTGAGGCACATCATAGCAACACGACCATCTTTCCATTATTAGCAATAAGTGGTCTACTATTCTGAAACTCAGCTATATTTTTACTCAGTTTCTCTTTTATTGAACGTTGTAAGAGAGATCTGACAAATGGAAGTTTGCTTTTGGTATTTTCAATGCCACCAAGTGTTGTTTATAATTTTCCCCCCATACTATTGAGATCTCTGAGAGAAGCTGCACATGTACAGCAGAAAACATCATCATGATTGCAGGTATTGATAGAAAAGATTAATTTTTTAATAACAGATTTTAATTTTTTCCATGAATGCATCATAAAAATTAAGCAACAAAGCAGGTTTTTTTTTCTCTTCATCAACCAAATTCCTCGAGCTAGAATTTGGAGATGATGCATGAATAAGCCTTCCCATATACAACTGTCTTACATGAGAGATACAGATGACATTTATTTCCAGAATCTGCATGAAAACTTAATCAAATGAGACCATATAAACTCTTTTAAAAAGGGCTGCAGCTTTTGAACTAACATAAGCAGTTGCACATGGGTAGCTGGATTTTGTTTTCAGCTTTGCTAAACATCTTCCTCCTCCCAATAACAGAACAAAATCCCACCATGTGCCCTGCTTCAAATTATATCTGTTCAACTTTCTACCTATTTATTCTGGCCTGCTACTTTCTGAAAAATATGGTAGGAGGAGACTATGGTTTTGGGGACTATAATGTCTTCAATCAAGACTTTGCCACTGACAAGCAGCTGGGTTATAATTGTATTAACTCACTAAAGAACACAAGAAAAGTTGAATGTGCACTTCTGAAAAGCCTCAGAACACACACAGAAGATACCACATTGAGACAGAAGTTCAAATTGAGAGGCGCATGTTAAAAACCTTGCAATGATTGTGATGATGAATTTACAGTATTATCAGTAAGCACAGTCCAGAATTATCCACTATAGATCTGTTCATATTCAGTACTGGCTACATAAAAGGCAGATAGCTTTCTAGTGTCTTAGTTCCTGAGTCAAAGTAAAAGGGAAAAGGACTGAGGGGAGGCATTCTTTAATACTGGTTTGAAGCTATGCGTACAATAAAGGCTTTTAAGTCAGCAGCTTCCAGTCCCCAAGAGGGTTCCTCTTGAACTGACCAGCACAAAATTCAATGTCCAAACTTCCTTTCTTTTCAGGCCGCCACAGGCAGATGCGATTTTCATACACACGAGTCCCTGACGCTGACTGGCATACACAACACAGACTTTGCAACCTTCTTAGTTATACTTTCTAGGTCAAAGAAGGGAAAGAAAAAAGGTCACTGTTCAACTAAGGTTCTGGTAAACCTCTCAGGTAAAATCCTGGAAGTGTGTTTTGGTCCACTTTTTACAACACATGATGGTAAGAAATGAAGCATTGTTCCAATATACCTTCTTAGAATAATTAAGGGATAAACTTGGAAAAATGATCCAACAGCTGCCAAGCAGGAAAGAGCAAGGTTATATTTCATGGCATCTAAGAATTGAAAAAATTAAGCCATTTGTAATGCTGCTTAGGCACAGACAGCCACGCTGCTGGAATGATATGCAAGGCATAGCCTGAGAAAACTTTAGCAGCTTTTTTGTTAGTCTATTTAGAGGAAAGATCCTCAGACCTTTTCTTGTAACAGATGTACCTTTCTATATGGATTTGAATTCCCAAGACAGCCAGAGCAACCTCACAAAAAAGATAAATGAAAGATTAATCTGTGTCATTTAATAAACTGATGTTTCTAGTTTTGATATTTTTTGAAGTAGCTCAGCAGGTTTTTTCTGAGACTGACAGGATAATTGGAATACTTTTTGGTTTTAAAGACATTTAATTATTTCCAGAATGTATACTGTTTCCCCCTCCACTGTACATACTTTTCTATCTCCTGTTAGAAGACTGAAAGCTCCCCTGAAGAGTTCTGTTCTTATTCATCACCAGATTAAAAAACAAGAAAAGGAGCAGAAACCACCATAAACTTGCTTCACAACCCACTTTTGAGCAAACAGTCAGAAAACATACAGTGTCCAAAGGCTGATGTGTTTGGAGGCTTTGTATTTCAGCAAGAATAAGGCAAAATCAAAAAGCCACCCAACTTGCCTATGTTACTTATTGACTCTTACTCCTTCTCTTACTCCTTCATTTGCAAATGAATACGGATAGCTTTTCATTTCGAAAAATATTTAATATATGCAGACCACTCCTTTTCAATACAGTCAGGTTCCATATAAATATCTACATCTGCCTTTAATATCCCTGCAATTTTCAATCATCATTTGAAAGATTTATCTGTAATGCAACATATTTCACTTGAATCAGAAGAATACGGACAATGGTATTGCCCTCTTCCTCCATTCCACCACCAATCGGCAATTGTAAGACAAAATTTGCATTGCTGGTTGACTGCCTGACAGGAGAGAACTGCTAAAAATCACGCTACACTGTGTGCTATTGCCCTGACCCCAATTCCTGTGCTTTGGGCTTTTATTTTCTAATTAAAAGCAGTAATTGTCCTTTCAATATTCATCTTCAAGTTCAGTTTTTAATTCATGCCTATGGCACTTCTTGGACTAGCCAGTAGGGCCTGTTAGAGAGAATGGTCCAAGAACACTGGCCTTGAAAGTGGCTGTTACCTCTGGGATGTGATCAGTCTTGACCCACCCAGGAGCAAGAACAAAATAACCCATTGCACTGTCCCACAAAACATAACCATGCAAAACCCACGCAAGAAAAACATGCTTCTAAGTTTACTGCCGTATGAGGCTCTGTGGGGTTCCAGGAGTTATGTGGAGCTCACAGACAAAATATTTTTAGCAACCGTAACAACTTGATGCTGCAGATGAGTAGTCTGCATGGAAAGTGCCTGCCGTTACACAAGTGAGGAGCAAACACTGAGGAACAGCAACTTGCTTGAAAAGGCAGCACTGTAAAATGTCCTCACTTATGTTCCTTCTCTTTGCAATACTGGTAAACGAAAGTAAGAAAAAAAAAAGACAATCCTTAAAACCTTTGTGTATACAAACAGACACACTTCAAGGTCTACACGTATGACCTTACATACACGGAAGAGGGAAGCTCTGAGTAGAGAGGCAAAACTGCGAAGGGAGAAAACAAAAAACCTCATTACATTTGTTTAATTTTGGTATGATATTTATGACGGCATTAAAGGCATGTTTCAATGAAAAATGAAGGTATGTCATTTTTTCTTAACAGCTGTTGAGACAGGTATGTCCTGGTTAAACAGTACACTAGCATTCAGTGCCATACCCTTGATTTTACAGTGATTGCCATGAATTAATTTAATTCCATCTGTAAGCTAAAATCAGATCAGAGGTCTAATGCTGCTGCAGGCTCCACATCTGTTTAATCATTTTTGGAAACAACAGCTTGCGAAAGTTCAGGTTTTAAATTTGCTTCATATTTAAGGAACAATGTTACACCAGTGTGCAACATCTCCAGCAGGAAACAAATGAGCCTATGCACAGTTTGGATCTGACAGATAAATTTTATTAGCAAAATGCTTCTAAAAAAAAATAAGTATCACTATTTAGGTTATCATTTATTACAGAATAATAAAGGAAATGTGACCCTATAAGCCATTATTGTGACAATATTTGAATGGCCCAATTGCTGGATAGGAATAAAACACATTTAGTTTATACTGGGGTGACTAAAATCAGAGTACGGCTAGGTTCAATCTCTTAACCCTTATCTAAGAAAATGTGGGATTTTTTTGTTTGGTGGTTTTGTTTTTTTTTTTTTTTAAACAGTTCTGAGAAAATGAGACTGTACATAAATACAGTCTTGGCCTTTCATCTTTCTTTTATACGATTAAGACTTGTGAGCAGAACAGCAATGACTTTGCAGAGCATACCACAACTATTATTTCCTCTTCTATCACTCCCAGCAGCGTTAAATCCTTTAAATCCTTTCCTAGAAGGATCTCTTTTTGCCTGGGTAATTTTTGCAATACAAGGCCTGCTAACCCTTACCCCCTACCCTGGATCTCACTTATGTCTATCACAGCAGAGTCAGTCTTTCTACCTCAAATCTTCCAAGGAGCATTGTGGATGGTAATTCACTTGCGTAATTGGCTCAAGAGATGAAAATCTTGTATCTGCCTCTCTTAGCCACTAATCTATCCAGCTGACTGCAAGCCTAATTGGCAGCTTGTTTAGTAATTTGGCTCCTAAAGTGTTGTATTGATGTTGGATAAACAGCCAATGGAAGGAGAAACGATACATGCTGCTTCATTTTAAAAGGTAGTGCACATTCCCCTTCATTTTCTGAACGCATTTAATATTCCATCTCTCCTTCTGCTTTTCTGACTCCTCACTAGACAGATGAGCTCAGAACAGTAGGGACTGATTCTGAGACACAAGACAATTTTACAAGGAATGTAATCAGAATAACACATTGCTGCATCTTCTTATGCCAGCTCTAACTAGCAAAATGGGAATCACACTGCCTGGATGTTTGTACTGTTAAAAGTGGTTTGGATAATTGTGCAGTCAGCATCATGAGCACAGCGGACAGCCATACCGTGATTTCTAAAATCAGTTCTTTTTAAAATTCAGTATACTATGGCTGCATAGCTAAAAAAACATGTTATGAAAATGCCATATTATTTAGCTAAATATTTGAGATTGCATTTTTATACCAGACTTTAAGGTATCCCTCACACTAGGCTATCTAAGACTGTGCCTGAAGAATAACCCCAGAATGACTATAGCTCAGGTGCGTCTGCTTGCATTGGATTTTATTCTAGCTAGCAGAGAGATAAAAATTGCAGAGGACAGAGCTATAACTGAAGTAGGTGTTACGGAACTTCCATATCTACCCAGCAGCCACAGCAGGGTTTTGTTATTGTCTGCATCGCCATGGTTTCATTCCCCAGTACTGCCCCATTGGAGAAGGCTCAGGGGGGATCTTATCACTCTACAACTACCTGAAAGGAGGATGGAGTGAGGAAGTGGCTGATCTCTTCTCCCAAGTAACAAATGATAGGACAAGAGGAAATGGCCTCAAACTCCACCAGGGTAGGTTTGGACTGGATATTTTGGGGAATTCCTTCCCCAGAGGAATGCTCAGGCACTGGAACAGGCTGCCCAGGGCAGTGGTGGAGTCACTGTCCCTGCAAGTGTTCACACACCGTACAGACAAGGCCCTCAGTGACACGGGTTAGTGATGGCCTTGGCAGTGCTGGACTAAAGGTTGGATTTGATGATCTTAAAGGTCTTTTCCAACCTGGTTGATTCTATGATTGCAAGGACTTGTTGCATAATTGCAGCATGGGTAAATGCATTATTTCTTGCAGCATAGATTTAAATCAATTTTCAACTCTCCTGAATATATAAACATAAATCCACACACTGATGAAAAATTGAGACTCTGAACTTTAGCTTCAACTGTTCATCCAGAATCACAGATTACTTGGAAATGGGATTGCTGGTGCTCTTCTCCTTCCATGCTCTATTGGACTACGTTGTGTGTAAAGTTAACTTCTATGCCCATTCAGCCTTTACTACTACTAAAATTGGTTGGGAAGATTTGGAATGATTAGATTCACATTTATCCCTCAGGGGAATCTCTTTAATAACCAAGAAATGATTTTCACTTGGGTCCAGGGGTGGTCAGGTTTGATGGCTTGGCTTCGCGAGCGAAGATTTGGGAAAGGCATTACCCACACTTAACTGCAAGTATGATGACTAAGGGCAAGTGGAATAGGCAAAACTGACTGGAGAAAAGCTGCATAGGCAATCAGGAAGATTTGGCATGAGACCATCATCTCGTGGATCAAGCTCAAGAGACCAAAGGCCTGAACTGCCCGCAAGCAAGGTTGGACCTGCAGCTTCCAGTGCACCTTGTCACCTGCTGTTTCGACCCTCGCCTGTCGCTACAGGGCTTTGCAAGTGTGAGTAAACCCTTCCAGCCTGCGCAATGGATTTTTTAGGTGAGGTGCAGCGTGTGCAGAACTGGCCCCACCCTTTACACCTGAGGTTTATCTGCCACAGCCTAGATAGCTGCGACGGTGACAGCAAAGTCCTCAGGTCGTAGGTTTTGTAAGAGTGTCCTTCTCTTAGATGGAAGAACTTACAAGGCTAGACGAGCTCCATCAGCCCCAGTTTGAAGATACAGCTTTCCTTCTCCTACGAGGATGGCATGCCTTCTCCTACGAGGATGGCATGTCTTCGCTAGCAAAGATTTGGAAAGGGTTTTACCCTTGCATTCTGAACAAGACTGTCATCTCCTGGGCCAATCTCAAGCGACCAATGACGCAATAGCACAACATCAAGCGTCTAGGCGGGATTCTGACTTAGAAGCGTTCAGTCATAAGCCTGCAGATGGTAGCCTCGTGCCAGTGGGCTCCTCAGCTAGGTTTATGCCTTGGTGGTCAGGTTTATGCCTTGTCTATGCTGACAGACCACCACTGGATGGCATTTTGGGAGTAGTTTTCTTACTGGGAACCCTTCCAAACCCCTCAAAACTTGTCAAAATTGCTCCCTTCTGATAAGCATTCCCTGACTTTTAAATTAAGACTTGTAACCTTACACTGAAAGCCACAGGGAAAGGATTTAAATCACAGTAATACTCTCAAAACGAACAACGCGTTTATTGTTAATTTCAGCAGAAAGATTGAGGATTAAACTGATATTGGAACTATGTACATTATAGCAGCTCTATCTGACCCTAACTCAATTTGGGATGGATTGTAGGGATACTGGAGATGAAGTTCCACTTCTGTTATTATATAATAGAAGTTCCACTTCTATTCTGTGTCTTTGTGGTTGGAGTATTATCTGATATCAAATTATCTTCATTTAAAAATGAAGATTAATCCATTACAGCTCAGCAAATACATCTGCATATTTTTTAATATGGGCTAAATAACCTCTTGCCTATTTATTTATGCAAACAATGCTCACTGTAATCCCTCTATCACTAAAGAAGGCATCAGAATATAAAAGTTATTACATTAACATTGGCAGTGTCAATACATAGGCTGAAATCCATCAGCAAATTCTCAGTATAAGCTTGGTTCTTGTTGCACTGTGGCTCTTCTGAAGTTCCTCATTACTCTGCTATTTATATGTAAGGGGCCTTGTTTGAACGAGTGATCTCAAGCTCAACATGAAAAGTCTATTGCTTGGAAGGGACAGCGGTTTCCAGTACCAGATGGCACTCTGCAACCTTTTAAGTTTTGAACTGATTTAGTAAGACGATATGGTAGTAGAAACAAAAAAATGGAACAAATTTAATCTGCTGCATAAACCAACCCAAGGAAGAAGAGTATCCATAGGCCAGACTGTCAAGGAGATATGTATGCCAGAAAGGACTTCGGTAGACTAAGGATAAGAAATACCACAAGGCAATAAGGGAAAGCGTTCATAACACATGCCAACGTTATATTACCCTCTGAAAAGAGATTTCTGCCTAAGGAGTTGTATATTTAGTATAAAAAAACCCCCAGCGAATCAAGCTAAAAAGAAAGTAGGCATATGTTTGTCTAGAGTTTTGGTAATAAACTGCCAGTTCATCCAAGTACACAAAAGTCTACCCTTCTTCTCCAAATACCTCACTAAGTTGACCTTCACCACAAACTTAGCCTCAGCCACCTCTGTCACCACAGTGCAATCACCATTTTTTTCAAATCATCATTTTGGTACTGCAGATATTCAGGTCTGATTTTTAATCATTGACATATTAAGCATCAGCAAAATAGTTTGCTTAGCTGTTCCGTTGGCAATTTTTAAAAAGGAATGAAAACATGTACCCTTTTGATTACCTTGTTAAAGTGAGTCATGATAGCATTATTGCAGTGCTCAGTATTTCTGCTGTAATTAAGAATCTGTCATATTTTTCATTAAAACACATTCTTTAAAATGAGACTTTTAACTTGGTCATTTCAATCAGCACCAGCCTGAAGTGTAGCATGCCAACGAGATAAAGCAAATGACAGCTGAAATTTGCTTTTGCAAAACGTAAGTATTAAAGTCCCCATAACATGCAATAATTTATATTTTACATGCACAGTCCCTGTATCTTAAACATTAGAGCAAAAAGAGTGTTTTCCAATAAAAATAAATGGCTATTTACAAGGCACACCAAGGAAACTTAACTCTTTTCTTGTTCTGAATCAAAATTTCTACATTTGGTAAATTACGTTATTAACATCCCACAGATGTGAAACAGAATTGGATGATTTTTCCCAACGTTTAAGATCTAGAGGTTTCTTACTAAAAACCAAACAAAAAGAAATTCAGAGGTCTTTGGGATTTAACAGGAGCTGACTGAGAAAAAAAGCTTGTACAGAAAAAGAATTAGTAGGAAAGGAACTGGGCTAAATGCATATTCAATGTATGAACATAGCATCGAAAATTTTGTAGGATCTACTGGTTTGCTATGAGTCTAAGTAATGTAAGACTGAGATTACTGTAAAACTTTCTCAAAGCATGCATTCCAGGTAGTAATAACACTTTGCAGAGAATGTCCTTTCTCTTCCATAGAAGTTCTTTGTTGTTTTGTTATTATTTTCATTAATAGAGAACCCCGTTTTGGTAGGACTATTTCCATGATAATGTATTAGCTTGTCTAAGAGGTTTTTATACAAACTTCAGGGCAGTGTATTGCTGCAATGAAATATGTCAGGGTGTCATATGACACAGCTCTGCCACTCAGGTAGTCAGAGAGGGCACAAAGTCATTGAGAGTGACCTGGTGACAGATCTGACTAGAATCACTGAAATTATATTGGTTTCATGGAAGAAGCTGTGCAAAAAGTACATTTTTTATAATGCACAACACCTAATTCTTGAAAGAAATCATAGGGAGTAAATGATTTTTACTAGTATCTTTTTTAGTTGATGTACTAATGAGCTATGTCCAGTAATGCACAGATGGGACTGTATCAAGTATCCACAAAACAGAAAATGTATCCTAGTAAAAAAGGCAGAATAGGACACCCTTGCCTCAGTACTGTCAGCTCCTAACAATCCACACTTGAATTATCTCCCATTTTCTACACTGATTCGAACACAGAGTTTCCTCACCTTTACAAATGACATTTTTGAAACTATAAAATGCTCTGTGCTGCTGAAATTTTCTTGCTTCAGTACTTTCTCATTGCTGTACAAGTAAATCTACATCCTTTGTTACTAATATACACAAACCTATTGGTATATGACTTTGACTCTGGACTGAGAACAGGCTATAAATTTAGAAATCAATATCTACCTCTATCAATATTCATTTTACTTTTTCAATACAAAATACTAAGGTGAAAGAGCAGTAAATAAGCTGGAGTACTGAAATAAATTGGGTGTTCTTGTCACAATTAATAAATGTTTAACCAATCACACTGCTTGCTACAGAAGTCTATGGCTTTGTAAGGTGTCTGAAAGTAGCAGTGGCTACCCTTGTGAGATTCTAAACCGGAGAACAGGTTTTGATACTTTATCAGAACCCCCAGTCATTCTTTTCAGTAGTGCTGAAGCTAAACATATAAATTACTATTTTCAACACCACACAGTGTTATAAGGACTAGTTTAACAATGGAAATTATTCAAAAAATGCAGGAAATAATTTTAAAAATACTATTTTCAACAGATTGGCTCATATTGGGTGAAACTTTGCTAATCTGTAGCACACACAGCTCAAGAAAACATTCACAGTTCATGACTCATTGACAGACAGCCTGTCAGGATTTGCTATGATGTTAAATAGGGACAATTATTAGCAGAAGGTTTCTTTCCACTTCCAACTTTTGTTCATGCAAATAATTTTGCCTTTTTTCAAGAAAAAAGGTTTACAAATTCTTCTCCATAAAATCTAGTCCTTCAGTTCCTTTATGTTAGCTAACTATAACTACTGAAAGAAGAATAATCAAATAGTGATCTTTCATTTTAATCCAAATGGATTTCCATTCTAAAACAACACCCTGTTTCTTTCATTAAATGGCAAGAAATACTGACAATGACAAATAAACAAGGACTGTGATGGCTAGACACTAATTCACCTGTAGGAAGGTTAGCTTTTGAGAAAGCTGTAGTAATTTATACACTGTAATTTATAAACATTATTTAATTTATATAAGTAATTTATATAAGTAATTTATAAACATTACCTAAACGTATGTAGAAGTTTACTCAAAATTTACCAGAGTTTCTTTTTGCTTAAAAATATACAATGATGCAATGTAGAAAAAACCTTACATAATGACCATAGGAAGAAAAGAAATCACAGTCCTCCTGCCCAGAACAAAACTGAAAATATCACCTTGAACTTGAAAAAGAAAAACTCACACATTAGTTACAAGGTACCTCATATGACACCGTTATCCACCACCATTACCTGTCACTCTCCACATAAAGGCACATTTGGGGTGCAAAAAAATCTCTAAAATTGCGAATAGATAGATATAACATTGAATGACCACATAATATATTTGCCTTAGTATCAAAATATTGGCTTTGCAAAGTTACGCAGAGGAGCCAGCTCATAAAATAAAATACCTAACTTTGAAAGCCCAAGGTAAAATGAATAACAAAATTAATTTCATGATACTTCATACCCTTTCAGTACAAAGTGACATCCTCTAGTACTTGAAAGTTGTGAAGTGAAAATCACCTTGTAGAAATAATGATATTATTCTCTCTTCAGCCATTAAGTATTTTTCTTTCTCACTTCACATATGTTCAGAGTCTTAGACACTGACCCACACATTCTCTTTTTCCACACTGCTGCCACTGAGGTGCTTTTATAACATTTTTAATGTTATTCTTGGTCTGTTGCTGCCACTGAGGTTTGAAACAAAGAAGTTTCAGGAGGGTGAATTCAGATAGAATACAAATATTAGGCTTCTGTAAAGACACCTATTTAGAATATACTTAAAAAACTGTATGTATTGTCTATGTTGCTATAGTAATTAATATGACGAGGAGATGCAATCCACAGTTCCATATTAGCAATACACAAAAAGCCTCACAGAGGCACACACACATCTAATCTGTCCAGTATGAACATATATAATTAATACAACAAACTGATGAGAGTCCTACAAATCACTCCTAAGTATTGAAAAAGTCATTTCACAGCTGTGACATCAGCAAAATGCATCCAGTGGTGGTGACCTCCCATCTGTAAAAATCTTCCAGGAATGTGCTTGCAAGTGCTCCCTATCTAATCCAAAGCACTCATTTTATCTCCTTAACATTTCTATTGTTTGCCCAAGAATTCACATACTATCTTTATTGTGAAGGGTATTTATATAGTATTCATATGCATTCCTCACAGAAAAAAGATACCTCATGTCTTCTACCTTGTAATGCTTCAACAGACATAAGCAGTAATCTTTACTGTCTGTGATTCTCAGTATATGAAAAAAAAGATGTATTCTCTTTAAAGGCTTGAGTACAAAGGACTAGAAAACAGAAATGTCTGAAGGAGAATTAAGAGACCCTATTTATTTCTTAATCTCTATTAACAAATAAAGATAGAACATACCTGAAGTTATATGGGAAGTTACTGAATTTATCAAGCATTTCTCTGGGTCACTGACCTACTGCTTTGTATTTAGAGATTTAACATCTTGTGTTTTGTGTTCTGTCTCAGGGAAATTGGTTACCTGTAGGTCCTGGCAGGGGAGCAGCTTTCCGTCTCCGTTTGACGTCTCCCATGCACAATGATCCTAAATGTACACTGGTTTGCCTGCAAGTAATTACAGGAGAAAACTATTAACAAAGGAAGAAAACCACCACGTAAATGCACAGCTTGTATAATCTGAACCTGTATCAAAACATTCTCAACTGAGATGAAGCTGAACAGTCATGCCACCAATCTTGTTTATATCGAAGTATAATTATGTTTGTTGACAAGCACTCAGTATCTAAATGCAGCATCGTAAATTGTCGCTGGAATGAATAATACAAAGGGAATGCTTTTTAATTTTCAAAACTGGCAATCTTTCTAGCTCAACATAAAACAAAAACACTGCTGCTCCTAACAGGAAAATAGCTAAGATTAATTATCTACAGAGATCACAATACTGTTGGTAGGTTATCAGTTGGCTAGTAACACCTCACTGCCAGAACATCATTTATTACATGAAGAACATTCTCACTTTAAGATAAGTTGAAGAATGAATGATAAAACATGAAAGAGTAAACTCCTTGAAGGTGCATGGAATAAACCTGTAGCACAGCAATTTGTCCTTTTCTAATTCACTGGCAAGTTGTGAGAATGATAACATAGAAGCACAGTATCTGTTATACACATTAAAAAATTATGAGCTTACACTTGGAGACTGGAAAATTGGTGGAGCTGCAGAGGATGACAAACAAGCAAATCTTATTGCCTTAAAACCAGCAATTAGAAGGCAGGTACCACAGAAAAGGGTACATTTCGAATTTCCAAATATTGAATTTTGGAATATAACCTTAAAGGACAGTTAGAGTTATCTATCTTCAAGTAATACACAGTGCTTAAAGAATGGAATATATGTAGCTGGCATTTTTTTGGAAAGAACTAGAACAGAAGGGAGGAAAAGGCAGTAATTTCTATACTCCACAATCTTAATATGTCTCCATAAATGTTAAAGAGAACTATGATTCTTACCACAGAGGTGCAGTGAATGTTGATAAAATTACAAGCTGAGAATTGCATCTGACAGTCTAGTGTAGCACAGTAACACTCTGTCACTCATGGGATCTGGTTTCAGTGAGGATATATGGCTTATCCTTCACTGCATTTATAAACTTTTTAAAGCTGTACTGCTTCTAAATGAATAACAAATGGTCATATAATGTTGAGAGACCTCAGATCTACTCAATAATGTAAGAGTGACAACAATTCCTTGATGAAAAAGATGACAATGTACAATCCTCGACATGCTTTGTCTAAAATGTTACACTACATTAACAAGTACCAGAGTGCTTTTATTTAAATAATAAAATATTCCAAGAAACTTAAGTTTCACACAGGAGTGCATCTCGCTTCACTTAATGAACCCTTATTTCAACACTTACTCAATTCTCTTTGTTCTAAACCACATATTTTCCTTACAATTCTTCTACACTGAAATTGCATTCTATTTTAACATCCAGATACTGAACACAGTTGAACTAGTTTTAACACAGTGATAAATTTCAGTTCTAAATATAGAAAGAAACCCGTTCATAATTGACTGTACAATATTCATATTTAAATATAATATGGGGAAACAATTCTTAGAGAAAGAAACATTTGAGATGTTTAATTATCAATAGATCGATATTTAATACCAATATTAAACATGCAGAATAAGTTGTGTGGTAAATTCTATGTTAAACAGTGTGCAACTCTTCATTTTCTCTTCCAAATGAAAAAGGGAGAAAGTCTCCAGAAATACAAGTAGGATGAAAGATAAAAATTAATAAAGTCAGGCAATTGAACCTGAAGACCTGAGCTACAGCAGTAACAGCACCAGAGTTTGAGTTATTTACCCAGAATTGATTATCTGTTACACTACATTGAGATATCTAGATTATTGATCTGTAAGATTATGGTACTAGGGTCTCCCCACTTTTCCTCCAGGCACACCAAATGGAGTTGCAACAAATAACACTAAGTAAGGACTACTTTGTTATTGTTGTCACCCTTCATGTAGAACATAGCAGTTACTTTTTAATTTAAAATCAATGAACGTCTGAAAGGCAGCCTTGTTCCTTCAGCATAAATGAATCATTCGCCTTTGCTGAGCACAACAACCCCGTCACCAGCCAAGGTGAGAGTGGGTATTTCTTTGTTGTCAACAAAATCTCCGTACACCACAAATAAATAACAATATACTAGAGCATAAATTAAGCTTTGTCAAACCTGGTTTTATGGTCACTAACATCAAACATTAAGCTAGCTCGGGATTCTAAAGCGGCATTTGCTTTTGACAGGTCTCAACATTCGATATGCGCTGCCAATGTAGATCACAGTAAAACAAAAAGCTTTTTTAAAATGATTTTTAAGAGGAACAGACAAGAAATATGACTGCTCTGGAACTGGCAGCTTAGACAAAATGAAGTAGTGTTCTGATGCTGAACACTACATTTTGAAATGCTTGCAATGGGAGTATTATAAAGCAGGGAGAACTTCTGACTCTCAATCAGACTAAGTTCAGCATTATGTTTCTTAGCATTAAATCAGAACAGCACAGATTACAGACAGGAAGAAAGCTATTTGCCTGACTTTTCCCTACTTACCCCTAGCTTGCTTCCAGCTATTGTTTATAAATAGTGCTCCGGAGGGAAGCTAGGCATTTTATTAGGGAAAAAATAAAACTTGTTAAGACCACCTTGCCTGAAAACTTGGCTTTTGACGTGCTGGTGACAGGGACTGGAGCAAGCCGTGTCAAATGGAATAATTTCTAAGGAAAGACAACAGGAACTTGTCGCCTCATTGTATGCATTTACAAATAGAGGATTTTCAGAGTATTAGTCCTAGTTAAAGCTGCCCTCTGGATAAAAAGTGTTCCCAAGCAGCCTCAGACAAGCTTGGGAGACAAACAGATGTGACTATGGTCCCTGGCGTTTGGCAAGAACACTCACTGTCAATAAGAAAAATATGAGCATGGACAGGGCATCAGCTGCACCGCGGCCGAGCAGGCCTGCAAGTGTCATAGCAGTGGCAAAGTTGTGGCAGAGGGAAACGAGAGGGTTGCAAAAGCCAGGCTGGTGTGAACTTGCACTGGCGTGCCAAGAATTCTGTTGTTGTTGTAGTGTCGTGCCTCCCTGTATTGAGCAAAAAGACTGGAAAAGCCACTGCCAATTTGTGTTAATTTTCCATCATGTGCAGTGTTGAGATTCTCCTTTCTAGATGGTAAATAAGAACCTCCAAAAATGAAGAGAGGCTGGGAAGGCAATAACAACAGAATAGCAGTTGGAATAAAAAAAATAGTAAACACTCTAGAAAGGGTTTTGATATAGTGAGTGTTTTTATAGAAGCAATGAGATGTAAAACAATTCACAAGCATCTATGCATTCCTGTGACAAACATTCACTGAAAGAAATTGTTACCTCCTTCTTAAATAGTTGCACTCTCCCTATAATTTCTTTTTTCAAGGTAATTGCCCTTAATATGGTAACATGCCTAGAACTGCCTCTTTAAGCTCCCCCAGCATTTCTATCCACGCTTACATGACAGGATCTCTTTGTCTGTAATTTCCATAGCTCAATAAACAAGTATTTTTGATGAGTGCCTTTTCTGCAGTTACACACATTCACCTCCCCAAGCCATTTTTAGTAAGCTATGCCAGACTTTTATCTACCCTGACCTATGCAGTCAACGGACCATTTGGTTACATCCCAAAAAAAGCATCTTGTTCTGTAGGTGAACCTACAGCTACACTGCTCCAATTGTAATCCACCTTCTGAGCAACTAAGAACAGAAAGTGGTTCTTAACTCTTTCACGAGTAGTTATAACTTTTGCTGCTGTCAGAGGTCTAAGTTCACTGGTCCAGTCATTGAGAAAAGTAATACAATAAAATGGGTGTAGAACAGCAGATACTCCTGAAATTGAGTTCTAGCCCTCTGGGTTATCACATGGGCTGGAAGGGACCTTAAAGCTCCTCTGCCATGAGCAGGGACACCTTCCAACTAGAACAGGTTGCTCCAAGCCCCGTCCAACCTGGCCTCGAACACTGCCAGGGATAAGGCAGCCACAGCTTCTCCGGGCAACTTGTGCCAGCGCCTCACGACCCTCATAGTGAAGAATTTCTTCCTAATGCCTAATCTACATATACCCTCTTCTAGCTTAAGGCCATTCTGCCTTGTCCTATCCCTACATGCTGTAATGCAGCAATTGTTCCTCAGTCTCTTCAGAAAGGTGCACTGACTGCAGTGTTACACAGCATGTAGTTTCACATGCATTGACACAATGGCCTGAACTACCAAGGCCACCACTGCACATAGGGGAACTGGCTACTAACATATTAAAACCAAAACATTTGTGATTTTATTTTATATGTCTCACTGTAACATGTCTGTGGTTCACTTTGTCTATCTGCTGTCACTTTCTTTGCAAGCTGCAATCCTTTATTTAGTATCAGTGCAGTTGCTTCTGCTGATGCACTGTAATTGTGCCAACGTTTACATCACTGAAGACAAACTTAATTTTGTCCCTTAGTATATTTAGTGTCAAGCCACTTACCAGATGACACTACAGCATGGCTAAGATAACTTGTAAGTAATGGAGGTGATGGTTTTATGTTCTGTTTGTGTCAAAAATGCATAGAAGTACTGATTACTAACAGGCAGAGGGTGTGTTTAGACTGATTTCTATTTCATAGTTAGGTAAATTAGTAATGATCAATACTTCCCTATCATTACATTCCAATTAACATCTCTCTCACCTGAAGAACAAACGCACAGTAAACAGTGACACACTGTTCAGCCACAGTATCAAGGGCATTCCTGCAGATGGCTGTACAACTCAGCAAGTTTATCACTGCTGAATGCTTCAGCTAATGGAGAGGTTTGATAAAAGCCTTTAAGTGAGCTTCTTTCACAAGACATCACAATAAGGCAAGAGTTGGCTGTTGTACATTTTAGAAGGGACCTGAGAGAATTATTTTGAAGGCAAAATCTAACTGTCAGTTCTCAGTCTTAAAATATAGATATGAATATGGATATGACTAAAGAGAGAATGCAGTGAGGACCACGAGTCACGTAAAGCTTGAAATGATGAAAAATTTCCTATAAACTGAAACTGAGTAGGGTGTGTGTGAAGCAACATTCACAAACAGCAGACAAAAATGAAAAACCAGAAGAACTCAACAACTCACAATTGCATAAGAGAAGCAAGCAATAAAATGATCAAAAAAATGGCATGTGTGGAACACTATAAAATCAAAGAATAATCTGAGTAAACACCCCATTATTTAAGTTTTGTTTACACAAAAATGTCACAGAAATGGTTCTCATATCATTAAACAGAATGGACCTGTAGTACATATTATCTCATGTCTTAAATGGCTTAAAATGCAGACACTGCTGTGTCTGGTGGCCAATGACATCCATTAGCACTGCTTAAATAAGAGAGCTTGGGTGAACTTCAGCTTTCACTGTACCTTCCGAAACCTCCACAAGTGGCAAACAATGGCTTCAAGAGCATCTGAGCCCATGGAATAGTTTATGATCAGTTTAGAGGTAAACACCATAAAACCTATTATTTCTACATGTAAACATAAATTCCAAATACATGTAGTAGGTAACGTGTTGTAAATTTGGAAAGACTATTCTGTATTAGCAAGGTATAGCAAACACTTCTAATCTTTGCCTCTGGAATGTATCTCAATATAACCACAGAAAAGATGCATGATGACTTCTTAATATTACACTGAAATATGCAATACAGGTTTGGTTTTGAGGAAAAACAGATGAAAAACAATGACTAAGAATTTCATAAGGAAAGATTTCCTCTATTCTTTTGTAGCATACAGCTTGCCCAAAACATGGACACAGCCTCTGGTCTCCATTTGAATGCTCAGAGAAGAGTAACATATACAGAAATGCTGTGCCCTGTGGACAATTAGAGAGGAATGGCTCCTTATCCATTCTGAAGAAGGAACATATATTCTTTTGCTCTCTAAAATATGCACAGCACGTGCACTTCCCGTAGATGCACAGGACACTACTTTGAGGTCAACATTCTTGGGGAGTAGATGAAGATAGATGGGTGTGAACATAACAGTTGCTTTAACAAGGAAGATTTGGACTTCACATCTTAATATCAGGAGCAATTCTGAAAAACAATCCAGCAATGTTTTATTAAAAACATTTGAGCTAAACCTCACTCAATACAAATTTACCTGACTCTAGGTCATATCAATGTCTGAAAGCACTTCTGTTATTAGTATATTTGTGACAGACAAAAAACGTGTCAAATGCACATGTATGTGCCTGGTGGCAATCTAGGCACTCAGTATATTAAATGCCAGAACCTTCACCATAGTCTACATCAAAGCTGCTGCAACAGCTGCATTCTTGGTGAACAATTCTTCTCTTGTGCCTTTCTTCCAGAAAAAAATACATACTTTTGATATTAGGACACTGAAATATGCTCACACTGCACACAAGATCTACCTCTACTTCCACCAGACCCTCTCAGTGGATGAGAAGAATGTCACAAGCTTTTATGAAACCTGTGAAAGCAGCACTGGTGATACACAGTATTAGGAGACAGATTCTTAGAAATCAGAGACTTAGAAATCACTTCCTCTAGTTTGCTTGGGTTCAGTTTTAATGTGTGAAATAATTCACAAATACATGCATATTCCTCCACGATCATCCCTGATGTTCACAGTATTAAAAGTATTTCTCTCTTGGCTAGGAGTTGTAGACCAGTACTGCTGTAAATTAGTCTTGTCTACAAATTACATGAAAAGTCCTTACAGAAACTTTTCATTCAGTGCTAAAGAGCTAGCAATAGAATAATGAAATACGATGCATGTTCAACATACCCATCAATTTTTAATGCTTATGAAGATGAACATATATTTCTTCTTGGTATCAATTTTCTCAGACATCATTCAGGTGGAATGGTGAAATCAGTTCCACACCTGATTCCTCCACATCTTTTACAAATAGTAAAGCTTTCCTTCAGACTTGACTGAATGACATCATCTACACAACAGATTGCTTCACCTGCCTCCACAAGTATGAAAACCATTCTATTAACCAGAAGAGCTATGCCCTTTATTTTCCTTTTATTACATCTTAAACAGATGTGATAAAACCATGCAACTCCATCAGACTCCTTTCATACTATGCCAATCTGTTCACAACATAACTTTAAACATAAGGATGACAGACCTGTGTTACTGAAAGTCCTAGTGCAATGTTATTATGAAAAGAATACAATCTTCCCCTGGCCCTATCAGATTACCTCATCACCTACCACTATATCCTAATATGTTCTTTTTTGTTATCTCTTTCAGCACTTTCAAGTGTCATTCAGACACAGCAGCCACTCAAAATTTACCTGAACTCTACGAATATACACATTCAACTCCGTCCTGTATAACTTTACCAGACACACTGGAAAATGAAAACTTACATCACTACGTATGTTTTGACACTCAATCTCAAGTCATGTTTGTACTTCATTTGTGAATTCACCCTCTAAAAAATGTTTCCCCTCCTAGATGCCTACTGCCCTCAGAAAGGATAATGCATTGTGTTTTTTCTTGTTTCTAATTAGTAATTTAAACATATGTTCAGCATTTAACTCTAAATGTTTGCCTTTTCCCCAAGCTCTAAGACAGCTGTCCAAGATGTGAATGCCAGAAAACATTTAAATATCAACATCTGCTGAATTATGTTAATTTAGTGTAATATAATTGGGCATGAGTTGGAATTGATCAAAAGTATATGGATTACACAAAGGCAAATCCAAACCAGTATCTTGGTGTACAAACAAGTCATGAAGGAACTCTGAGGGAATAAATCCCCAAAATCCACTTTTGTTAAAAATTAAATAACTAAAACTTACAGTTTTCTTCACAAATGACATGATTTCATATTTTCGAGACAGGAAATGGGTATTTATACTCATTCAGAATATAGATTTTATATTCATTCAGAATATTTCTAAATGGTTTTTAACAGCAAGTTCCATTAGTGCTCTGTGTCAAGCAACACCTGATAAAAATAATGCTCATATCCATGTAATAGTGAAACATAGCTAGAAAATCAATTGTAGTAATAGAATACCACCCTGTTACATGACAATATAGTTTTATAAATTCTAACGCAAATATTCTTTGGTTTCTTCTTCATCTCATGACAACATTGTTGATATCCAAGATACATGGGCCCTGATCCAGCTCTGAAGTGATTTGGAAAGTATCTTTATGACTTGAGCAGTCACCATGGGCTTGAACAGATCAACAGAAGGACTTGACAGGTCAGCTACACTATTTCTTCCAGGTATTTCTGGATACATATTTGTTTACTAAGTATGACATTCACTAAATAAACTCAATGCAGGACAAATGTATTTCATTGAAAAGAATAAAAAACCCACATCTTAAAGTTGTGGATTACATTTGTATAGAATTAGGATAAATTATTGCAAGCATTATTATCATATTAAAAATCCTTTATTTTTAAATCAGGTATGGAACAAAAAGCAACGCTAAAAATCCAAGTATCTATTATAGAAGCTCCAAAATGGAAGAAAGAAAATGTCTTATCAGGTTGAAAGCACTTAACACTCAGCCTGTATAGTAATTTTTTTACCTCTGTGCTGAGAAGGTGAGCAAGCATGGCCCACTGGAATGCATTTGGTGCACCATAAGAGACCAATAATTCAATTACCATATGAAAACAGGCAGCACAATGTAATGATTTTTAACCAGTCATTCAGATCTAGATCTGGACCCGTGATTCATATGCTTTTTGTCATATTACAACTACTGTGATAAGTCCTTATCCTACTGCCTTCCAATTAGTTCCAACAAAATAACAGCTCTGCAGCTGGACCCCAACATCACTCTCCTCCTTAGTCCCTTTCACTTTCCTGTTTTTAATACTAGAGAATCAACACTTCAAACAATATCATTGGGCAAGATAGTACGGTTAAAATTCAGTCAATCTGATAAAGAAACAATTCTATGCAAGTAGTGATGTGAGGGAGTAAAAAAGTCCCTAAAGCTGAAACTGAACATTAAGCTAATTATACTTCTTAACACTTTGCACCCATTCCCCTCAGCAATCGTCACAGAGCTCCACTGAGTACAAGGGGTCTGTCTGTGTAGGAGTGAATGCAAAATTTGACTTCCTAATAACAAAAGACAGCAGGTGAGTTAAAGAAACATTGACTTTTTGGTCTTTTTTAGTTTCAAAATTCTTTAATAGCAAAAGATTCACTTATGTCTATATGCTCTATATTTATTATTAATTAGCAATATAAATACTTCTAAAATATGCATATACAAAATCCAGAAATCAGCAGGCTGAACTGTGCCCTTTGCTTCCCTTTGGCTAGGACAATCACTGAGTGTTAGCTTCCAGACATCCTGAAATGTATTGTTATAATAAATGACCAAAATCTCAAAAGAGCAACAAAGAAAATACACATGAAAATTACGTAATTTGAAACAAACTACTAAAATTTTCTCCAAAACTCTTTCTCTCGTTACACAAAACCAGTCTGAATAGAAGACAGTGTGTCTATGGCTTTAAATTTTAGTGAACATGCACCAGTGGATGCTGCTTTACGTATATCACATTCAGAGCTCCCTTCAAAGATTAGTAGGAACTCAATGTAAAAACTGCACTAGCAGTTTAATTTACAGTAAGAACAGAAACAGGCAAACCCACACTTCCTTCATGCATGGCTATTCATCCTTATGTCTGTGATATGCAGCCTTCATGTGCTTGTGTGGTGAATCGCTACTGAAGCTTGAAGTTTTCCATAAAATTAAAGCATCACATACTGGCTCCATTCCGAAATAACAATCAAACTGTTATCACCCTGTCCCCCTCTCCTAAGTGAAAATCTTGCTGGTACCTTAAAAATAAGGCTACAGTATAGCAAACTCAACCAGGAATTGCCCTCTTCCAAAATGGCACCACCTTGTATTCTTTCCAGAGAAGAGAAATACCAAACTGGAATAATGTTGTCCCTGAGGGTGACAGCAGGGGAGGAAAACAATGCGTCCTCAAACATTCATATAATTTAATCTGGAACTGCAAATATTATTAAGCACCAATAATAACAGTACAGTTACTGCTTCATGGCACTCCATAGAAGAGATAAAACTGCTTAGTAGTTAATTTCTAATGATGTAAACACATTTGGATTTTAATGCTATATCTGAATCTCCTTCATTATTAGCTCTGGGGTTACAAGATATTAACTTACTACCATTAATAATTTTACACTTGAATTAAAAAGCATGTTTAAATATTACTTCATTTTAAAGTATTTTTCTTGAGAATACGTGTTTCATGTGATGGCAGAAGAGAATCACCCAGTAAACTGGCTCAGCATTCCTCAGCTTCACTGCAGTGTGAGTATGTGCACTTTTTCACGTATCATTTTCAAAACCTGGCTGAATTTACCTCCTCTGGTATTGCAATTTCATTCTGCAAAAGCCACATTAAACAATTACAGTTCTTGTAATTAACCAGTAGTCTAATGTACAGTTTTCTTATCCCAATCCATTAACAGCTGCTCAAAAAATGTAGTAATTAATGGTTTCATTTATTTTTGGCAAACCTGCAACTCGACAAATAGTTTCGCATCAGCGGCAAATTAGGATTCTTTCCCAAACAACAGATGACACGGTGGGAAAGAGGGAGCAGATAGAATCCTTGCACATCTTTGTTTCTTTAGAAGATCAAATAAAGAGCAGCTGTAACGCTGTCACATCTCTGTAAAGAAATATCATGATCTGTATCATCAGATGAAAAGTAACCAAATGTACAAACAGGGGTTCCCCCTCCAAACTGGGACAGACAGAAGGTTGTATTTCTAACCAAAGCAATAACACGCTTTTGAAAAGCTCTCATCATCTCCTCACCATTTAGTAGCAATCTGCACTATTCTCTTTATGTAACCCCCATCATACTGCTTCTAGAGTCTGCTTTCTTGAATGTCTCCTCCAGATGTGCAAAGATCCGCACTGCAGTCTGTGCTGTTCACCACGACAGGGAAGACTTCAAAGTCTTCTTGCCACCTCAAAATAGAGAAGCAATAGGCGACCACTGTATAACTGACACACAGTCCTCCTATCGCTTTATAGTAATGGCTGAGGAGGTGGCTCTTGATGTTTTTTAAAGACATATCAAGGTACCACACCTCTTCTTCAAGCCATAGTCTTCTTTGCAGCCACAAGAAGTGTCTGACTTGTTCATAGTAAACTGCTGATCAGATTGTTAACACAGCATCAGTTAGCTAGTAGAAACCCAACTTCTGTAATTCTAACTCCAACTTGTAATCACTTTTATGAGTATAACTTAGCCTTCTTTCAAGACAGAACTTAACTATGTAAGAATTACAAATATCTGCTTTTTGTTTTAAAGACTTATGGGGGAGCATTTGTGTTTGGAATTATCAATTATCAAGAATTACCAGAATTATCAAGATATGATCCCCCAAAAATTATAAGTGGTGAAAATTTGGGCACTGTTTTTTTTTCAGTTTCTCAATTCATGCATGTGCCATAAATTCTACTTACAGTACAGTAAGAAAAAATAAGTATGTAGATAAAATAATTAATGATACTTAACAGGAACACACTGTAAAAGCAATATGATACAAGGCCATTATGCACAGTAAAAGAAATAATTACACAAGGTTAACTTATTCGTAGTCTGCTGTTATCCCAATCTGCAAATCTCTTGCTTTTAGATTACAGCATAAATTAACCAGTTATGGCAACAAGTGTATGACCAAGGGCAAAATACGAAGTTGCTTAAGTATTCTGGTTATTCTGCCAAATGAGAATAAAAGTACTTCCTAACTTCATAAGGGTATTGTGAGGAAAAATACATTAAATATTGAGACAGGCAGACAGTTGTATGATGGATGTGGCCCATATACTTACTAATAAAATCACATGTTCAAAATCATGTTACAGCAGCTCAGCTAAATACCATTCAGTGCTGTCTCCATTGCTGACCAAAGGAATCTCGTAGCCTTGGGGAATCTTCTATAGGTAGGACTCGTTTTCATAACATTTTACAAAGGTGACTTCAGAAACTGTGTTTTACCTCATGACAGGAGCAGGCAAACAGTGAGCGCATGATCAGCTATGGCAGTTCAGCTGCCAAGCAGCAACTTGTTAACTCACCATAACTCAATCATAGTCAATTGTTTGCCCACAGCCTCGGGCTGCAGACAGACATTTGGTCTGCTAACAACTGTGCCAGATGAAGACATTACTATTCCAAGCTATTTTTTATCACACATCTGCTGGAGATTATCATCTCCACAGCTCTGCTGGAGGAAGAAATCATGTGAGCTCTCACTAATATGGTTTGTACAAAACCAGCCAATTTAATTTAAATAGGTGAGTTGAGCTAACCAGGCTGGTTTTGTCTGAAGCATATTAAAACATGCAGACAAGAAAACTTCTTTAGTGGTGAAAGAGTACAGTGAAAACAAGGAAGAATTAACACCTTTAAGCAGTGTAGCTGGAATGGGGAGGGGAGTGCTCCTGTCCTAATGCAGAGATAATGTAAATAGAGAATTTTTTCAAGGCTATAAGGGAGAAATCAATGCAGCTTCTAAACCAGTATTATTTAGTACTGGTTATATAATTTAAATAATGGGAAAATACATATTTTTAGATTAAGCCTTATCTCTAAAGGTATCATAAATAGATGTATATTTTTAAATATGTCAGATACAGAAGAACACATGTGCTGACATGCATCAGCATAACATAATCCATCTAGGTTCTAAGTTTTGTGGTGCAGGACTGTCCCCCTCCTTGGTTCATGAGTAGCCATATCAACAGTTCTCAACAATCCTATTATCGTGCCACTGGTAAAAGTTCATGTTAGTTTATAGAGGACTTGCTCATTATTATTAATTTTGACAGAACAAACCTAAGACAAGCAACCCAGTATAGTAAAGCTCACCCGGAAAGTATCAGTATTATTTTACCAGACAGCTGCAGACCACTACCATGCTTAGAGCTCCACACCTTTCCGATGCTTTTGCAGAGCAAATTATTCCACAAGTGACTGATCTAATGTAATATGGGTATTTACATGTTGTCTACATGCTGAGACAAGAACTGGGCTCAGCCGTCCAAAATGGGTAAGAAAAGTCAAGGAAAGCATAGAAAAACATGTGTGTACATATGTATCTCTTACACACACAAAAACTGGATAAAAGGTCTTCCAGAACAGAAAACTAATAAAGTTGTGTGAAAACTATACAAAGAAAGACCCAGAGAAACTCAGTCTTGCAATAAAAGCAGATTAAACTGTATTGTGGAAAAGTACAATAATTTTATAGAATGTCCAATACTTACCTGCTGCTGCCATTTCTATCACTTCATTTAGCAGGAAACAGTGAGACAATATAGGGTCACAGCTATTACTTATTTATGCATCTTTTTAAGGGGTTGTTCACCTGAATTACTTTGACATGTAAACTGTAATAGTTCAACATACGCAAGAACTAATTTAGAGTCAGTTTTAGAAAGGTTCAGACTTTCAGGTGTGAGTAAATACTTGCTTTTAAAAGAAGATTTAACTGCATATGCATGTACTACACTAAAATAATGAAGGATTTTCTACAAAGTTACTTAATTCCGTAACTTCACCTTGTGACATTTGACTGTTATCATTGTTTACCAAATTAAACCCAGTTTACTGGGTTTTAAACTATTTGGGCCCATGCAAAAATCTAAATGACGGATTTCCATTTTAAGATTTCATACAAAGTAATGAAGATGCACATTTGCAAATGAGCTGATATTCACCATTTTATTAACTCTGTGAACATAATTTGCTATCAAACCAGTAATTTCTATGGGTACCTTGTTAAGCAGAAACATTTTCCTTCTCTGTAATGTCTGCTGAAACTAAGGTTAACCCTTTTGGTAGAAGTGATGATTTAAAATTAAGTCATATGAAAATCAGCTTTCAGTATTAACCACAGATAAATGTGACATATGTCACTACGCGCTATGAATTTCTTTTGTAAGGAAGAGCTTCACAGAGTGGTTAGGGTTGGAAAAGACCTTAAAGATCATCTGGCTCCAACCACCCTGCCAGAGGAATTGTCTTGAATCAAATGAGGATAGGTACTATGAACATACGTAATTGTCCTGTGTTGTTCTTATATGTCTGAAATTACCTATTTTGAATGTAACAGCTTTTGATAAAAAGCAAAATATTAGATTATAGCACACAAATTATAGGGAGAAAGTAGTCACGAGGCATGCGACTGACCTGAGAGAAGGAATGTTTGCACATTGGGCAAATTAAATTCTTATTTTCAACAGCTAAACTGTAGAAAGGATTTTCTCAGTATACGCCTTGTAAATAAGATGCATATGACTCGATATTCTAAGACAGTAGATGGCCTGGTAAAAATATCATTATCATATAAGTCTGAGAATTTTTCTTTGAGCCACTTTAAAGAACTATTAGTGAAGTTTCTGTGGTAGGCAGAGAAAACAGTGGTTTCTGATATACAGAAAGCACAAATAATTATTTTGAAATAACCTGAATCCATCCAGAGGAAAAAGCCTTTGAAAACAGAGATGATGGTACCAGGAAACATTAGCAAGTGACCTTGCTATTTTTAAGGGTATTGCATTATTATAAGATACTGTGGCTTTATGTACATTGTAACAATGGTTTATGTAAGTCTTACTTTAATATTACAGCTATTTTATGGAAAAGGCCAGTCTTCAGTCTTGCATTTGCCACCTATTGCTTTTACACCACCTTGCCAGGTGTTTATTGGGATAACAGTCTACTAACGTATTGCTGATTGGGCATGAAGAAAGGCTGAAGATCACTTCAGGTATTTAATGCCACTTTAGAAAACTCAACTGTTTGTATAGGTAGCAATAACTTCCCAAGAGCTTCACTGATCAGAATAACAAACACCGAAGTTATGATTTCAAATTCTTCAGGCACCATTTTACATTGCTACAGCATAGAAAAGATCCTAAACTGACTTTAAATATGATCTGTTTCTAACTGCTCTCTTTTTATCTATTTTATACTCTCAGTTTCTTGTAAGCAGACCAATAGTAAGAGTGTATTTACGGTGAAGGTTTATACCTGAAGTGAACTCATTCTAAAATTCTGAGCAAAAATATGATTTAATTTTTTGGCTTAATATAAAAGGTTTAATAAATGAAGATAACCACAGTTTCTGAAGATGAATGACCAACACTTGCACAACCAACATTTTAGAGTATGTAACCAAAATCTATACACAATAAACTAGATTAATATTTAATATACATATTTTGGAAGATGTATTGGTCTCCCTTTCCAGGTATTCATCAAAGCAACATTTAACAGTATAAAAACCTTAGTATATACGTGATCATCCTGAGAAAAAAGAGAAGTGCCTGAAAGACAAGTGTCTGTCTCAAAACTGCCATATTACATGATGATAAAGAATCATAGAACGGTTTGGGTTGGAAAGAAGATCATCTAGTTCCAACCCCCTGCCGTAGGCATGGACGCCACACACTAAACCATGGTGCTCAACACTGTCCAACCTGGCCTTGAACAGTACCATGGATGGAGCATTCACAAATTCCTGGGGCAACCTGCTCCAGTGCCTCACTACCCTCACAGTAAAAAACTTCCTTAGGTCTAACCTGAATATATAAACCTATTGTAAGTTTGTTCAAAAAGTAATTTGATAGCACATTGCCATCTTTACAGAACAATAAAAATTATGTCAGGTGTGTGCATAGCCAAGGAAACACTTCTGTGGTTTCCCGTTTAAACCAAACAAACCTAGAATTAAATAATTATTTGGCAGAATAGATTCAGTGGATAACAAAATATTCCTCCAGAAACAGACTCCTAGACCAGTGTCCATCAGTTCAGCGCTGAATATTTTGACTTCTGAAGGGGTGGAAAGAAGCTGGAGGATAGAACTAGAATTGTTTTTAATAAGTCTTCACAATGACATTTTTATTGTCAAACTGTGATATAAGAACAATTTAAGTGTTACAGCATTTGAGTTATGTTCTTGATTTTAAAACCATGTATGCATAATGGTGTTTTTATACATTTTCAGCGCTTAACTTACATGCCAGAAGCACAAACCTTACTTTGGCATCCATTTAATTCTGATGTTTACTAAAGTGATTAAGTTTAGTCAGTGTAGTTGGGTATAGTCACCAATAAAGTCTAACACCCATGTTAGGCAAAGATTATGTCATATAAAAGAAATCCTTTCAATAAAATCACACAAAAAAGACCTCTGAAAATACCTCAAAAGAATGGTGTAATTTCTTATATAAAATGTTGAGTAACAAAGTCAACAAGTTAATGCACAGTATTAATGACTGCTGCAGTATTAACTTACCTGCTTGCTGTTTTTCCAGAGCTGTTTTTTTTGTGTCCTCTCTCTGAGCGGTTGTCTCGCAAGAGCTGAAGCTATTAAAAAGAAAGTTCAGAGGAGTCTCACAAGCAAAGCCTTTATTTCTTTCTAGAAATTTTATCCTGACAATGCCATTCTTTCCACTCTTAAGTAATCTATCAATAGTTTTGCCCCAAGACTCTAAAACGGATGGATATGAATAGGATTTTACAGTAACAGAGAATATTTCAGGATACATCCACCAAGTAATTGAATATGTAAAAATTAAATCATTCTCAAAGCATATTAATATGCAACTCACAATTTCACAATCAACACATCTGCAAAATTTTATGATTTTCACAATTTCAATTTTCAAAATTTTATAATCAAATATGTTGAAGAACACTTAAATTATGAAAAACTATTCAGGCTGGCACTTGTACCTAAGCAGTTATGAAACAGTTATAAACTCTTCTAAGCCCCAGGAGCTTTTGTAATTTGAAAGCTGCAGAATTAACAAAACCAGGGTATTAAAGCTTCCCAGAATAGTGGGGGAGTAGGAATAATGAAGGATTCATTTAACTGAAATGGTGACTCAGCTTCTGAAACAAGCTCCTATTTATTCTTTTATTTATTTTTAGACAAGGATGGCTTTTCATTCAAACTATCTCCAATACTGAGAAATCTATTTCCAGCTTTATATTTGTCAGCATGAGTAAAGCAGCAGTAACAGTAAAGAACAACTTTACTGTTGTTGTGTTGTAGTGTCAAATTTACACCAAAGAAATTAAAACTAGACAGTATAAAAACTACAAATATTTCTTGAATCTATATTGAAGAAAGTATAGACTGAAAGACTGTTTTAGAAGCAGATTACAGGTAAATGGATCTAATATTCACTGCAAACACATTTAAAAGTCCACTGATAATTAGGAAATTATGAACTTTATGACTTGGCCAATGTGTTGTACGTGAGTATGGACTCCAAAAAATTTACACCTAACTATAAAATTACATTTGATTAATTTGTACCTAGCTCGCTATAGCTAGCTTGCTTGTATAAGGAATGCTCCTCATCATTTCAACTATCTAGTTCTCAGATGCAGTAAAATTGTCCAGTCTGGTTTTCAAAGGCAATCTGAAGGGTATATAAAGGTAAGGCACCTTATTCTGATATATTTTTGTAAAATAACATTTCTATTTTCTTAACATCAATGAATGAGAGCACTTAAAATTGATATTTAAATGTAGTCATGATTTTTTACCCATACAAAGATTGGCTAAGAAAATCAGGGCTGTTCAGTCTGGAGAAGAGAAGCTGCATGGAGACCTCATAGTAGCATTTCAGTATCTATAGACCTTTAGTCTTAAATTTCAATGCACTGATGATATATTCAGCTACTTTTACTGAATAGTTAAAGTTAACTATACATCTATGAAATAAAGCCAGACTTATTTTCACATTTTATAGTTCCTGGACCGTATGTTCTGTTTAGACCAAACTACCATCCATAAAGTAAGGTATGTCTCCATGCCTGAAGACAAACTAAAGAAATAAGTGCCATGTTGCTAAGCAAATATTAAATATGCCTTCACATTCCCTCAACCACATTTCTAGGCTTGGACCTTCTAGGGACTACACTGTAGGGACTCAGCAGACAAACTGGTGACTTGGTTTCACCACCATCTTCACCATGATGGAGACTTTACAGTTCTTTTTTATTGCTGTGGTCATTTTAACCAATGAAACACAGAAAAACGGAATTGAAGATCTTCCTGTAGAGGCCTGCCTGCTCTTGTCACTGCTCTGCATTTCTTGATTTTATGAGTCAAATGTTTTGCTTTCCAGCATTTTGAGAAACACAACATTTGGAGACCTTACAATTAACAAACTCATTAAAAAAAATAAATCAGACTTTTCACTTAACTTGATAAAACTCAAAAGATACTTAACTGGAATTAAGTGACTAATTAAAGATTTTTAATTAAGGTACTTTCTGAAAGGCACTGCTGTTAAAATGCTTCCTTACAAGAAAATATGAAATCATATCTGGTTTGTTTATAGTAACTTGAAGCATTAGCCCACTACCTCTGGAGTAGAGGTAGTTAAATTCCTTTATGCATCTCAAGTAAAATGTTCTCAATCAAAGCAGTTCTTACCTGGCTATGTTCCTTCCTAGCCCCAGGGCTAAACCAGTGGCTGTGGAAGAAAAAGAAAAGACAGGTTTAACAATATAACTAACAAAGCACATGCTGTCATATGACCAGTCTGTGCGTGCTTTTGGGTATTTTATTGTCTGCCAGGAAAATACAGCCTTTGGCTATGCTTTATTTTTATGGGATATTTTTATTGAACTCTCTAAGTCCGTAACAGTTTTGACAGAATGCACCACAAATTTCATTTCTGAGCAGCTATTGGCTTTACAGGTAATTATACTTTGTCGAATAAGCCAAAGTTTTATATAAATGATAGTATTTTAAGACACTGTAATGAATGTGCTATAAATAAAAGCAATTACATATTTAGTGCTGAAGTGCTACTTATTAATGATTACAGCTGAAGAGATCTTTAAGAATTGTGGACTACCTGGTAGTTACATTGCATTACTTCAAAAACTGAGGTTTGAGTTTGAATCTGAAGTGAATTCAAAGTCTGCAAGTTCCGTGGATTAATATCTCTATGTAATTGCACAATTTTGACTATTGGCAGCCTTATTTCATAGACACACTGGTGTGCAGGGACAAGAACTCACAATGTGACTCTTCTCTCAACAGCAGTAAAAGCATATTAATACTGGTTCACACACACACTGTGATCACATAAAACCGAATTAACATCTGAATGTAGCTGTACTAAGCGTTATACAAACCTGGGGCAAATCTTGACACTTGCAAAATGAAAAGGAGAAAGAAAAAACAATTAAAACAAGGGGGATCTGAAATTACATATTGCACCTATATATTACTCATGTGAGCAATAAGTTTTGGGCAATGGATAAAAGAATTCCAGCCATTAAAATATTGCACAAAAAGACCATCACATTATCTGCTAAGCTTTTATTGTGAGTGACCCAACAAATAAAGTCACAAACATCCAGAAGCTGAAGAAGATAAGAAATGTAATAGGCTAGATCTAAATTCCACATAGACAAGTATCCTGTCTCTGAGCAATGTCAACAGCAAATGCTCAAGGAAGCACAGCAACTGGGATATCCTCTGTAAAAGCTCTGCTGGTTTGTGGCAAATTAATGGATCACAGACTAAATTAGTAAAGCATATTTCTATTGAAAAAAATATATTGAAATAATTTAAATGCCTCTCATATTTATACATTAAAAACCCTTCACAAAGAATAAGACCTCTTGTAATGAGAAAGTGATATTCACATCACGCTGATTTTATGATTTTGTCCATTAACTTACTTACAGTATTATTTGCTTGTTTGTTATAATAAAATCAACAAAAGTAAACCCCATAAAATAGCAACTGAATTACCTATGGTACAAATAGCTTATGAAATCACAACTGCTTTAGTTAACACACACATTAGCAAGTTAAGTGGATTAGTAGCATAAAACAGTTTTTACTGATGATTTGCTTGTTTGTAGTATCTGCGCTTTGGCAAGTTTTGTTTTAAACAGTGGATGCTTTTAACAGAAGTTAGAACATAAAGATGTTTCCCCAAATATATTATTTTCTAATCACATGTGTCTGTGTTTTAGATTTCGGATGTGGAAAATATAGGAAAATTTAATCTTATTGTAATTATTCAAAAGACACAACCAAGAAATAATGTTACTAAATGTTGTCAGCTGAACAGAATAAGAGTTTACAATAATGGCACACTGGAGTAACTAAACAAACTGAATGACATTGCCTGTTTACATGTGTCTAAACAATTAATTCAATGTCATTTTGAGAATTTATCATAACCTTGTTCCTCTCATGATACATCATGTTTAAGACTCAAATATGTGATGCTTGTTCATTTTCATATATGCAGGCTTGGTATTTCTGAATTTCCCTTCGGAGAAAAATAAAGCAGGTCTTTTTAAAGAAACTGTATTTGTTATCTAGCCTTAAGAAGGCTGCATTTTAGGAAAGTATACACCTACTAAGTTAAAAAAACACATTTGCAAAGCACTGAAGTTCATGCTTCCTTAAGAAACACAAAATGAATTGCAAACTATTATAAATACTGTTATTAAATAAAAATAAAGATTGTAACTGAGTTCAGGCTCTTTTATCATGTTCGTACAGTTGTAAAATGTGGCTTCAGGACAGAGGTAATACTGTAAATCAAACAATAACAATAATAATAGTAATAATAGTAGTAACACTAATACTGCTGCTGCTACTACTACTACTACTACTACTACTACTAAAAAAACCCATTATAACTCCCGTCACTGATACTCACTCATGGTGAAGACAATCCTGGGACATGTGAACTGTTTTCCTGCTACCGCCTGGTCCTGGAGTTATCTAACGACAAAAAGAAAACAAAACTTTGAATCATGAGGCAGCACATGCACACAGTGATTGTTTATTAAGAAAACATCAGAAATACTGAATATAAGCCAGACACAGTACACTAAATACAGTAAATGCAATTAGAAATAGCTGCAATTTTTAAGTAAAGTCTGAATGCAGGAAGTGCTATGCAAGATTTCCCAAAATCCTTTACGTGCAATCCGGATTGGATGTCAGACATCAGACACTGACAGATGTCAGGGGCCTAAGTTCCTTTTGAAAAGTTCACAAAGGATTTTATCTTCAAAAAATGAAAGTTAGATGTTTTGAAATTCATTACTTACGGATAATACAGCAATAAGTTTATTAAAAACCTTCCAACCTTTGTATTCCAGCACAAAGCTTCTGAAATTCAAGTTGATGTAGGATAGAAAGCAAAGATAAAATACTGTTTACCACACTGTACTGTAGTCCTTGTCTAGTGCTTTATATATACTGAATCCAAAAAACTGTAATATGTTCAAATGAAGAATGATTTTAAGAATGCATGATAGCACATGCAGACTTTTGCAGATGATTATACTTCAGTATTGCTCAAGAATGCATAAAAAGAGCTTTATTTTTATTTTTACAATCTGCTTAAATTGTCTGCACATACAGGTAGGTAAAAGCAGCAGAATGAGGCTACCTGATGAAACTCATGCTTGAAGAAACAACTATTCCTGTTGGAAACAACGCAGGAAGAAATTTTCAATTCCTGGGAGATATTTTTGTCAGTTGATGACCAGAGGTGGGAATGAAGTCAGATGTTTCGCCAGTTTTGAAAGGAGACCACAAAACCTCAGTAGTACATTTGGATGGCTCAGACTTACCAAAAGTACATAGGCAGAAGATTCACAGATCACAGAATCACAGAACATTAGGCATTGGAAGGGACCTCAAAAGATCATCTAGTCCAATCCCCCTGCCAGAGCAGGAACACCTAGATAAGGTTACACAGGAATGTGTCCAGGCGGGTTTTGAATGTCTCCAGAGAAGGAGACTCCACAACCCCCCTGGGCAGCCTGTTCCAGTGTTCCGTCACCCTCACTGAGAAGAAGTTTCTTCTCAAGTTTAAGTGGAACCTCTTGCGTTCCAGTTTGAGCCCATTACCCCTTGTCTTACCATTGGCTGCCACCGAGAAGAGCCTGGCTCCATCCTCGTGACACCCTTTATATATTTATAAACATCAATGAGGTCACCCCTCAGTCTCCTCTTCTCCAAACTAGAGACCCAGCTCCCTCAGCCTTTCCTCATAAGGAAGATGCTCCACTCCCTTAATCATCTTTGTCGCCCTGTATTGGACTCTCTCCAGCAGGTCCCTGTCCTTCTTGAACTGAGGGGCCCAGAACTGGACACAATATTCCAGATGTGGTCTCACCAGGGCAGAGTAGAGAGGAAGGAGAACTTCTCTTGACCTACTGACCACCCCCCTTCTAATACACCCCAGGATGCCATTGGCCTTCCTGGCCACAAGGGCACAATGCTGGCTCATGGTCATCCTCCTATCAACCAGGACCCCCAGGTCCCTTTCCCCTTCACTGCTCTCTAAAAGGTTATTCCCCAACCTGTACTGGAACCTGGGGTTGTTCCTACCCAGATGTAACACTCTACACTTTCCCTTGTTATATTTCATCCTATTTTTCACAGCCCAACTCTCCAGCCAGTCCAGGTCTTGCTGGATGGCAGCACAGCCTTCTGGCATGTCAACCACTCCTCCCAGCTTAGTGTCATCAGCAAACTTGCTGATAGTACACTCAATTCCCTCATCCAGGTCATTGATGAAAATATTGAATAATACCGGCCCCAGCACTGACCCCTGAGGCACCCCACTAGATACTGGCCTCCAACTAGACTCCACCCCATTGACCACATTTTCTCTAAAAGCAACCTACTCTTCATGAGAAGAACAATCTGATCAACTTTTAAAGGAAAAAGTCCCTATTCATCTGGTGTCATAACGGATAAAAGCCAGGGCAGTCGAAGCGCCAAGTCTTGAAAACTGAGGACACTCACTGGATAATTTGAAAGCTCCACATGGTCAAAGTATTTGACCAAAATCAGCTCCTTTGACCTGAAGAATGATGTCACTTGGGGCTGAACTGAGAAACCCTAAAGTGGTGTCACTTTTCTGGCTGATGGTGATTGAAAGGAATTTGTAATACCTTACTGCAAAAAAATCTATGCAAACATACAAATCTCCAGTAGAGGAAATCATGGCAGATACATAGGAGAAGAGCATGTACAGCTTTACCTGCCTTTGGAATTTACTGTTTGATTAGACTTACTGAGACCTTACAGAGACACATAATATAATAATAAAGTCATAAAGAAATAATAAAACAGTAATCAAATATTACTATCTCAGTGTCATAGTTCTCTAATAATGAGAATGAGAAATGTCATTCATAAAGAGATGTAGAAAAATGAACAAGTATTTTAATATGAATTTTCCAAATTTTAAGATTAATAACTAAACTGTTACTTTAACGCTATAGGTAAACATGTAGCTCAGCCCTTGCGAGTTACATCCTGCATTAATCTCAAAATGAGGTTTTCATGCTATTCCAGTGGGTATCCCTGGAATATAGTAATCCATTTTCTACACTGTGGCTATAAGAAAAGCCAACTGTGCCTATGTCATGCTTTGTTAGAGGTTCATGATCACATTATCTCATGGTGGACCTGACACTTTTATTCAGTTTACAGTATGTTCTATGTAGAGGCAACTTATTTCCTTTGCCAGGGCTGCTGACAACCTTTTCCACACTATATTAATCTTGTTTACAGACTTTATCTTGGTACAAATATCAGAAAACTAAACTTTTTATCTCAGGGAGAAAATAAACAACATGTTGACAGAAGCAAAAGCTATTTTCTAGGCTAAAATTGGTTGTTTACCTGCAGCCATACTTATGGAAACAAGTTTAAGTTTCCAGCTTACTCAAAATACATAATCTGAAATTTAATAAGCATGGAAATTTCAAGAAAAATCACTTGATAAATTGCCAGTTTTAAACTAATATCTAACCCACAGAAATATGTTTTTCCACTGAATTATAAGAGAATATGAACTTGCTTGGAATACAGTTATGACTGATCAAAGTATACTGCTCAGGTTTCTCTTGCACACCGCAGATCTCTTCAGTTAACCAAACAGCCACAGTATATCTATAAAACTAAAGTTAATAATGCATAAATAGACATCTTTGCATAAAACTGAATGCTGATTATTGTACATTAATGCTAATGAATTTCTGTTTATAAAACTTATCTAGGGTATAAAAAGCCAAAGCAAAACCTAATATCCATCTTCATCTCCTAGCTATCTCACTGCCAGAAAAATCTACTCCAAAGATCTGCTGAATCTCCACAGCAGAGAGAAGCAATTGATTTGGAGCAACATAGAAAACTAAGAAAATAAAACCAGCTTTCACAGTATACATTACTGAATCGCTGCCATAGCTTGACATTACCATTACATTTTTATTCCCTCTACAAGCACACTCTTGCTGAAGGGCCCAAACTGATCATTCCAGAGAAGCACATCTTGAATGCAGAGGTTACCTTTAAGTGATGCTCAAACTCCACAAAGTCTTCATGTAGCCATGCTTCGCTGGCTGAATAGTTCACACATGGTTAAGAGTTTTCTCTACATTTCTTTTCACAAAACTGATCAAAATATCTCTCCTCATGTACAGTTTCCTACTGAATGATTAACACATGGAAAAGAAAAACTATGGTATCAGAGATTAAAAGAAAAGTCTGCTATTGAGCACTGCTCTTTCAGAGAAACAGAGAAGATTTAAATCTCATGTTTTAAAGCAAAACAGGGAATTACTTTTTAAATCTTTACTATAACACAGTTTTTCTCAGCTGCTTTTAAGATAGCTATAAACGTAAAACAAAAAGGACTATTGAAAAGAGACTGGCCTGGATGTAAGCTTGGTTGCTTGTTTTAAATGGCAACACTAGCAGAAAATATCCATGTTTTGCCCTAAATCTTTTTCATACACTAGCTTTTATATACTATAGAATAGGCAACAGAATAAGTTTAATGATGCATTGTAATGATATACATTAGTGCATACATACTACCCTTAGGTATGTAATACAGTAACAATGGAGGAGTTATTAAAACAGAGAAAATAAATACTAGTGGATAATGGAAAAAAATTACTTGGCCTGTGGAGAAAGCAGCAGGTAAGGCAAAAAGTGCATGTGTTCTACCTGCAAGGAAGTCAGTAGGAGAGTTTCTTTTGAGATTCCTAATATTTAATATGAAATAATACTATGTGGCAGCACTGCTCCAACAGCAGCTCACAGCTCCTTGATAAAAGGTGAAGTTCCTCAGGACTGGATAAGCACACGCACACAGCACCACTACTTCGATGTTCTATATTAGGTAAAATGGGGAGAGCACCTCTCTGAATTGTATTAGACAACTGTCTTATGGCAACAAAACAATGGCCAAAATTTTGCTACTTCATTACTCTGTAATTAGCTAACATTAACAAATTTTATTGAAATGAAACCGATTTTCCTTCAGTACAAAGAGCTACTAATTAAATCCTGCAGCAATATGCTGCATATAAAAGGCATTTATATTATCTATTATATTTCAGCTGTCCGTTTGGATATAAAATTTATTCTTAGGGTGACATCGTAGTTTCCCCTAAGTGAACAGGATTTTGATTTCAGTAGTGCTGTGACTGTATCCTTATTAGTAAAGAATGATCTAAAATACTGAAATAATGTTTTTACTTGTAAAATTGTCATCAAGTTACCCACCCAGTGATACAGACAGAAGGAAACAGCAGAGCACTGATTAGGAGCACTGATTAGGATACTAGCCTTGACCTGAGATACAGGTTCAATTCTTTGCTCTGCTGCAGGCTTGCAGTTTTGACCTTGGGAAGTTGTTTTCTACAGCTCAGCTCCTCATTTGGGAAACACAAAAAAAACCCATACAAACAAGACACCTCTCTGTAATCTGTAATAGTTTTTCCTTACTTCATTAATGTAATATAACATCAGTAAAGACTGTACCAACAACAAAGGATGTCATCAAAGCATTTCCTTTCAACTGATTAAGGTATGATACTGAAGGTGATTTTTATTCCTACTGCCACAGGACTTATTACAGGAAACAGAAAAAATGTCAATACTAAATGCATTTACATATATAAGCAGAATAACTCAGAACTCTTTGCAGGTACAAGTTATACCCTGACAGTTCAGAGCAGCATAAGCTTGCTCAGAGTGGATTAAAAAAGCTATGCAGCAACAAACCCCCCATTTTCAAATCACCGCCCAGCTTCAGCAGCAAGCTATGAGTGGCCTCTACTGGCTGACCAAAGGCTACAGAAGTCACTAAGCTTGTGCTATGAGTTACAACTGTGGCTATCAAACGTGTGAAGAAATGTTAACAGAAAGAATCTTCTTGTCAGTGCTAAATAATTCACGCTATGGCTAAAAATTAAAAGCAAACATCAAATGAATGAGCCAACAGACAATGCCTTTAATACTGGCGCTTCTACAATTTGTCAAAATATATTCTTGTGAATATATACATGCAGAAGTCCATTTCCTAAAAGCTGATTATGGAATTCAGCAGGATATATTGTGCTACCTGTAAAGGTGAAACAAACCTTAAACTCAAGTATTTTATAATTTGCTTATATAGCATATACTTTGATTAATACTGAATTATTTCAATTATGTTATCAATGGTTTGATTTCAATGCACAGTTAGAAAGACTGTTGCATCATCTGAGATGGTATGAAAACAGAGACTATGTAACTATAACATTCATAAATGTGCCTTTTCCTTATTTATAAAGTTGAAACCACTAAAATACAGAATACTAAAAACCTGAACTATGGAAGTCTACAATTTCCTCAAAGTACATAAAAATCACATTTTAGTAAGGAAAAAAAAAGGAGAATAAACCATAATTTTTTTTTTAAATACAATAATTGTGGACAGCACAACTTGGAGAGTAGAAGCTGCGCAAAACATGGAAAAATAAACTTATTATTGTGCAGTATCTGTATTCAAATAGAAAAAAATAGATAAAAAAAGGATAGCACCAGTAGCAAGGAATTGTTTTACTTCCCCTTTCTTTTCTATAGGAATATGTACCTGATTTGCCATTCTCCCACATTTTAATTGCACTCTATCAAGTAGGATTATTGTCAAAAATAAGTGACTACTGATGCCAAAAGGTGACTGCCTTCACAAGGAGTCGCACAGTGCTCACGTATGACACTATACTCTGATATTACTAGCTCCCATTCTGAGTTCTGCCCCATTTCAGAATTCTACCTCATTTCAGAATTCAGTCCCATTATCTCCACTGCTCAAAATTGTCCACAAGGTTATCTAGCTGACATAGAAGATAACCCTCCATCTCACTAGACACCACTGGGATATGACATGCTGACCCAGAGTAAACCCTGATTATTAGCTTGAAACATCCACCATATAAATGGAGCTTCGAGCTAAATAGTTTGTTTTAAAGTCTTTTCATTTTACTTATACATCAAACCTCATTTTAAACATGCTGACACCAGTTCCATTAATCTATATAGCCATGAATATAGACGTGTTAATGTTTGACTTGACTATTATCAGAAACCAGAAGAAAAATACTATGACTAGAATGCAGACTGCAGTGATGCCTTTTTTCATTTCAAAAGAGAAAGGGATTTCAGTTTAATAAAGTCTAACTAAATGACAAACAAATGGCCAGCCACACTGCACTGAAGCCCACAGTCTTATCTCCCTGAAAACACACAACAGACAGAAGTACAAAGAGGTCTCATTCTTTCTGCCCCATCTTTTCCATACTACTACACTTCCAGCGACTGGAGAAGCAGTTAGGATCAGCAACCCCAGACTGAGGTGGGCAGAACTCATCTCCTCTCCTAGCTGCAGAAAGGTCTCCTACTGTAGCACCTATAGTTCTGCATGGTCTTAAAGTCATGAATCAGTCACGTGTCATTTGCATGAGAACCTCATTACCTTTTGTTTTTCAAAGGGGCACCCACATCACAGCCTGGACAAGAAAACCCAGATGGTACTTAAACTATTTTCAGGAGAATGATTCAATAGGAAGGGAATACTGATAGCACTGTACCTAAGAATTACCCACATGATGCAAATAATTCAGGTATCAGAAAATTTTGCTTTTAAAGGTTACACTTGGGTAAGATTTGGAATAAAATACCTTTCAAAATTTATAAAGTTTGGCTAATGGAGGCTTTGGTTCAGACCTTATGAAATTTACACATTTATGAAGATAAAATACAAATAAATGTAAAAGCATCACCTTTTGCCCTTTAGGTTAGATAACATTTAAATAATTAGTACCCACAATGAAATTTTTTCTTCATTTCAAGTGAAATTCCAAACAGAAGGACTCACACCAGTGGGCGACACTGCAGGAAAAAGGCTTTAGGGGAGTTTCAGGTACAAAGGTGGCCCTTTTCACTGTTGACAGTATTTGCATACAGATGACACTTTTATTTTGAGCTTGCCTTTTACCCTGCATCTTAGGTAGATTTTAGAAATCCTTTTTTGTTTGCCACTTTCTCTGCCATCTGAACTGCTAATGTGTAACTATAACCATTGTTTCAATATGCCAGTAAAGAAACAAGCAGGAAGGTCAGAAATCAACTTTTCGTTGGGCATTTTTAAGGACAAGCTAAATTCAGGCTTAAGGTATCTTTTTCATTTTTTTTCTCCCAAAGCTAAATGACCTAGAAATAAAATAGATGTTAAAATATTTTACAATAAATATGATTTTTCTTAACAAGACATTCTCCAGCTTTTCCATCATCTTGCCTTCAAATATAAATAATTCATGACTTCTATTACAGAGGAAATGGAAACAAGTAGGTTCTAATGGGGGAAAAGAAAAAATCAAAAGTGGGAATTCCACTCATACATTTTAAAAGCAAATGTCGGGATTGTTAGGCTTTAATAGCAGTCCCACATCCCACAGTGGGATATTAACACTTGGATAAGGTAGCATTGCATTGCAAAATTTCTAACATAACACAGATACCCAAGATGTATCCTACCAAAAGCTCAGGAATGGATTGTGTAAAGGCACCATTAACTTTGATTTCAAACTGTATTATCTTATTCTCAAATCCCTCTTTATCAGTAAGAGTGCTCCCAGGTTCTCTTTGTACAATATCAAGCCCTAAATAATGGAAAACATCACAGTGCGCTCTTGAGAGAGAGCCTGGAGTTCCTTACAGTAATTTAAACTTGCAATGCGTTAAAATGATGGCTATCCCAAAACACTAATTCATAAAGGAAGGTGAAGCCTATGTTCTAGCAGCAGAATGCTGCTTCTATCTGCTATTGACTCCCCCAGCAAGATAAAATATCATCTATATATCTAAAGCTATGTTTTGTTCCATGTTTTTCACAGCACACAACATATATTTCCCTGGTTGTTTTATGCTGTTTTGTAAAACTAGTGGATGTTTCTGGAATTGTGCTGCCAACTTAAACTTACTTGTACAAACAATGTTTCTGTCAGAAAGTTGTACTTTTGCCCCTAGAAAATTTAAAGCTATGTACAGTTTAACCATTCGCTAAAGAAGTATGTGTGACTGAGGGCAGGGAAATGTGTCTGACTTGGTGGCTGTCGCTGTTGCAAGACAGAAATCAGGGCACTGTTCTCATTCACAGCTCTTCTGTCCCTGGGATCAACACGGGGGAAAGACAATTCATCTTCCCCCAGTGTCTCTGGTCGCATCAATTTTATGTTTCCAGCCTCTTCCATGAGACTAAGTTTTGGTCCCTAAGCAACATATTCTGCAAGTCCTGATAAAACCATGTACAGGCAACTTTCAGCTACCAAAAGCATATCCTCTACTTATGAAGCATCACTGTAAATATAAGGACAAGAGGAATAACTGGTTTGTTGGGTCCTAGTCAGGGGATCAAGTAAAGAACATTCTATTCTCAGTTGCAAGTGTTCGATGTGTTGCAGGGCACAGAGAACAACATTAGTTTTCAGACATGAAGCTGTAAAGCCCATTTTGTCAGGTCCTGGAGAAGGCTGACTTTCCACTCAGCTTCATACATCGCAGAATTATGGCCTGTGGCTATCAGCAAAATCCCAAGGGAATTTTAAGTTGCCTTTGGGGAGTGAGAAAGTTATTTTCCCTGTTATTACAGGAGGGGAAAAAAATCAGAAGACAAAAAGAGGATCTTTGTCACAGAGAACATCTTGAATCAAATACCAACATTTTGCATTTATATGGGTTCGTTATTCTAGAGCTAACGTAGTCCCTAATAAAGACGAATTGCCCTAAAAGCTCACAAGTTGTGTAACGGTACGACATGACTTACCAAGACAATGTCCAAGACAAGCAGATGGAAGAACATTGACATTGAAGTACATTGTGCCCAGCTAATTATGAGTGATGCTTTGCTGCTAAAAATTTCTGTATGTCCAGAAGCTTTCAGAGGCTATTTGTGGTACAATCTGATAGTCTCTAAACAGCAAACTTCACTTCCAGTCAAGGGAAGTATTTTCACTGCCAACATAAAAGTAGGCATTCGCCTATGGGATGCTGGAATATCTATCTGATTTTAGTTTGGGAAGGAAGGGAGGAAAATGAACCATAATGAAAGCAGAAGGTACTGTGTGTAATGATTATCCTTAAAAATATGGAGTATTTGGAAAAGCACACCTTCAATGAAATCTACAGCGAGATCAAAATTAAGAGACTGTTGACCGATAATACTAACTATCCCCTTAAATCATGGTGCTTGGGGAATTCTTTGAATCTCTGCTTTGCTCAATACTAAAGACATCAGGTTAATATGACCTGATTCATCTCTCCCATCCTCATGGCGGTTGAACAAATACCACCAACACAAAGCCGTGTTGAATCCACTACAACATTCAGGTTGGTTGTGGTACAATCCTGGGCACAGTTTATCGTGTTATCAAGTTTGCATTTCATTTGCTGCCAAATGCATATCTGTGGTGTTTGCTTACTAAATGCAAGTTTCAAGATCAGTACCTTTTATTTAGCTACTGAAGCAATACCATTCTGATGGCTATTCCATATCCTATCAAATATCCCAAAGACTTTACACAGTAGCAGAATGGAAGCTGAACTGACGGCACTCATTATACTATTAGGCCTGGTTTGGTTTGCAGGCAGGTTTAAACACTAGAAAGCGTGGTAGGCTCCCGACTGTTGGTAAGGTACTCAGATTGCTCCTACAAAAGTGAAAATTTCTGGTCAAAGGAAAGCTCATCTAGTTAGTTATTAACTGGACACCAGCTGGATATTAACTGGATAAGTACTGCATTCACAGAGTTATCTGGAAACTGTGAGTTTAAGAAAAGTTATAGGAAAATAAATAGCTCAAGTTATTGGGAAAAACCCCCAAAACAAACCAGGTACACCTATAACTCTGTCTGAATGTCTTAAGAAATTGCATTTGATGGCAGTGTTCAAGAAATTGTAACATTGGCAGAAAGTGCTGTTGTATATATATATCATACCCTTGACAGCGTTAAATTGTTTAGGTGGTTAGCAAGGAGAATATAAGGAAACAGCCACTGGAACTTGGCATTACAACCCACAGATATTTAAATAGCACAAAAAAAAAAAAATTCATTCTGAGCTTTTAAAAATGATTTTAAAAATCATATAGTGATCTATTACTTAGGAGGAATGCTGTTGTCAAGAAATAGATGTTCACTGAAAAGGTGCCGTAAGTGCCATAAAATATATGGGAACTTTTTCCAGTTCTTCCTGCATATAGTCATGTGCTGAGGAAAATGATCAACTGGACAAAGAAAAGTTACAGAAAACTCTGAAAAGTTATCAAAGCAGTTCATACTCAAAAGGAATGATTCCCTTATTATTAAATTGGGTCATCTGTCCAATACGGGATCAAAAGATGGCACCTACTGAGGGAATGCCCATTCCTCGGGGTTGGAGGGGAAATGTAGTAAGAGTTATATGGTCCAATATACCTTCTTGGAAAAGCAACAGACACATCAAGTCTTTGCAGCTCTTAAACTGAGTGACACAGGCATATCTGCCCTACTCCAGTTTTGTTTAGCTTACTCTTAATGTCAACTAAATCAGGTTCAAATGATACCAAGTGTCCTCAACCTTGGAAATTTCATATTCACCTAACTTGATACACAAAAAAATGTTCTGGGTTTTTTTCTTAAGACACTGTTATTTACCTTAACTCCTTCCACAGCTAAATAGTTTATCTGACTCTTTGGTGGTGGAGTAGAAGTGGGTAAATACTGCCTCTGAAAAGGTTCCCATGGAACCTTTTCAGAAATATCCTGGACTTCTGTCCACTACAGGAATTCATTTTTATTTCCTACTTTTACTTGCAGGACTGTGAGATCAGCTTTGGAAGCTTCTGCTTCCAACAAAAGCCCTACTTACTTCTATCATAAGATATGGGGAAAGAACTATGGTTTTCATTCATACAAAGTGAAAGCCTATGAGCTCCCAAACTTTTCATCTCCAACACTTAAAACAGATTTTGTGGCTAGAATTAACAAAAGTATATTTTCCATTTGTACCTTAGCTTAAAGTTTCTTATTTCCCATAATTCTGTTTGCTCCACAATTGTAGCACCACTTCACCCTGAAAAGTGATTCCTCTTTCTTATTCTGGGACTTTTCCATGCCCCCTGAATTCTTTGAATGCGTTCGTCTTCAGGTGAGATCTTAGTTTACCATGTGCAATTCCAGTTCCAATGAAATGCAACATAAGCAAACAACAAAATACAGTGCTCTGGATTCAAGAATTAGGGTTCTGTTCTACACAGAATTGCCCCTTTTTTTGCATCCTCACAAAAAGCTCCTTGTGCGTTTGGTTTTGATTAAAGATACTTACTTTTTAAACCAGGTACAATATTGTGAGAGATCTATGGCAGGGTTTCAAAATTACTACTGATGAAAGTAAGCAAAATATTACAAATCTGGGACCTCAGTAAAGCAACTGGACACTTAAGGTTGGTGTTAGCTTCCCATCATCCCTCAGTTCAATACAATTCTGGAAAAGCAGTTCCTAAAAGGTTAAGTTTTCACAGTTCCTCAAGAGTCCTCACTAAGTAAACTGATTAACAACCTTTGAGCTGAAATATCTTACCTCTAAATACAGTGGAGCTCTTTCAACTTCGGAAAGCAATTTTTCACATAGCAAAAACATAATGGTGCAGGTAACAAAATGTGTGGTAGACTAAAAAGACCAAACAAAAACCAAACCGACCCCCCACTAATTCTTCCAAAGCTGCAGCTATTCATTTTAATGGAGCACTTGGGTTCTTACTAGATGCCTAAAAATGGAATAGACACTGGAGAGCAGGGAATATCCCTCACAATTGTTTTGAGAGTTTGCCGACAGAATGTATTTACCACACTTTACATGCACTAAACCAGTCCTCCTCTCTTACTGAATCATCACTTGAATTCCGCTTATAGAAATGAAGATCTAGAGTTCAAAACATGAAGTTTTAAAGATGCCACACAGCAGCAGAACAATAGGATGAGTAATCTTTAAGATATTTGACAATGGAAAGCATTAGAACCTTAAACAGCAAGGTCATTTTTACTTAATGTATGAAGTACACATCTTAAAAGCTGGAATTTTCTTAATAAACAAAACATGCATTCCCACTAAGAGCATTTAATTTCTCAGCCATATACTCAGATACATAAATAAAACTGTCTCCAGTTTTATTAAAATTTATTAATTTATTAAATTTATTAAAATTTATTTAAAACTGTAAGCTCTCAAATCAAACTTTGTTAGGTGTCTTAAATTTATCTTGATGTACTTCTTTAGGGGTGGAGCAAATATTAACTCTATTTTCTGAATCCTGCCCTTCCTGCTGACTGTCTGGAGTGACTTTAGTTCAAAATGTTGCAATCCATGTGTCAAGACAAGCCTCTTTTCATAGCAGAACTGGTATTTCATCTCCACCTGCCTCTTATTTGAATCACATGTGATGATTGATTTGAATCATATTTGAATCAGCTGTGATATCAAAACATTCCCAACATACCGAAGTTTCAACCAAAGCATTTTCTCATGATGCAATTCAGCATAATACATATTTTTCTTAACAGGAAACTGAAAATCAAATAAAGCATTAACAAATGTACTGGGTGCACCATCACTGGAGTGTTTCTGTGTTTACCAACCTGAGAGTAAGAATGTGTGTAAATGACAAAGATGCTGTTCTCCACACAGCACTGTGCATCATAGCACACTGTAGACTGCTATCACTACCTGACCAACAGGTAAGGACGTGCATTCTATCTGAATTTAATTACCTTAAGTTCACATTAAATACAACATGTTTATTCCAAATTACGGTGCAAATATCCTTAAGTAGTAAATTATGGGTCTTGTACATTAACACCTCAGACTAAGCCTGCAAACCTGCCAATTCTGACATTTTAAAGTGTAAATAGCATGTATTTGACAAACCCCCTACCTTTAGTATTGCACAAGAAAGTGAACGCTGCTACAAAGACTCGGTACAAATACATTACTCCCAGTTCTATTAGTTCTAATTTTTTTTACTCTTATTTACTTTTCTGAAGGGACTAGCCCTTCAGCTGGTATAAATATGCCCATTAAATGAGCTACAATTAATTAACTGATAAAGCTACTATCCTTCTACTAGCCGATGAGCCAGTTCTAAAATGTATATTCATAAATATTTATGTTTCCAGGACAGTAAACTTCAAATAGACTTAAAAAAAGGAAATGTTCAGATCCAGAATACCACGTCTTCTACCATATTGCTAGACTGTAATATTTGTATGTAACAGTTAATTACCTCATTGAGAAAAGGTTCATTGGCTTCTATGTTCAAAGGAGTTATATATACATTTAAACAATGACTATCACTTGGCTCTTCAGCAAGAACAGAATGCTAGGCATTTGAAAAGGGCGGCTGCCACATTGTTCCCTGGGTGCAACACAATGGCAGGTCAAACTTTTGTTCCTCTTGTCCTACAAACAATTTTCAAGCCCATGCTCAATAAATAAATTTGGTCTCAGCACTCCCAATCAGGGCTGCACAATCCCCTCAGTAGCAGACCTATGATAAATGGACTTATTTTCCCAAATCAAACACTTGAATTTAAATTCAGATGAGTTAATGCAAAGGTCAACATTGTAATCAGTTCTTTTGATCTTTATAGAATTTCTAGAGTAATACATAATAAATCTGAAACAAGGCAATTTGCAGCTCTGTATGTGTGGCTGGCAATAAAAATCTTAACGATTAGAGCCTTTATGTACTTAGGGAACGTTTTATAGTAATAGCTATAGTGAGAGCCTCAATGCATGGGAAATGATGGCAATAGATAACACTGAAAGACATGATTGCTTGATTCTTTATATAGTTTATACAGTATGTATAGATTATACATTATAAATTAAAGCACAATGTAGCTGGAAGAGTCTCTCAATGTTTTTCTAATATTCTAGTTTGGATTTGTATTCTCCACAAAACATGGTCTTGATAAAAACTTGTGAATTTAACCATGATCTCATATATTGGGAATTTTATTGTTTCCCACACAAGTACGTTACACTTCAGCTAACTGTAAAGAAAAGAAGAAATGAAAGACTTTGTGCACAAAGTGTGCACACATGTCTTGGTGTCTTTTAAAAACAGATTTCCTTTCTGAAAGCGTGTATCTAAAAGCATAGTATGTCACATCTTTTATGGAAAAAAAATACTATTAGACAACATATATTCCAGCTGAAAGCTGTAACATACAATCCTAGAAGTAGACCAAAACCTTAGCAATCATATGAGGAAATTCTTAAAATCAAAAGGGTAAAAGCTTTATTTTTGTAACATAAAAGCTTTATTTTTGTAACAATCCCTTAATTTTTATCCCTTAATTTTAATTTTAATCCCTTTACCTGATAATAATCAGGTAACTACCCAGACACTAAAAGCTGTAAAAACATTTTCCTTTCCAATGTTCACAAAATAAATGAAACATTAAGAACTGGTGTTCTCTGACACTATCATTTATTTTGTCATATTAGGGGTACCTGAAGAAAAAAAAGGCAGCAAGATGAAATTGTCATCTTAGTACCTTGTATGCAGAGACATATGGCACAAGGAAAAAGAAAGAAAACCCAAAGCAACAACCAACCTCCCCCACATCTGCATTCCTCAAAAGCAAGGTGTGAATCTTAAACCACATTTAAACTGTACTGGACATTTGGCTACAAAAACAAATATGGAAGGATGCTAAGAGAAAGAAAAACACCTTAAGTTTGAAAACAATTGGGAAAGGGAATGCAGGGGAAGGATGATACTGCAAAGACATTCAGCTAAGTAAACAAGCTTTGTAACCACATTTTAAATGGATATGAACAGGCAAGAACGGTTTTGTCAAGGCTAGACAAGAAAATGTAACTGAAAACACAGAAAGGTGGGAGCCTGAGAGAAAGATTAAAACTGTGTGGAAAGACAGAAAAAGAAAGGCTGTTTCTTAGCAAGACACCCAAATAACACTATTTAGAAAGAAAGCGAAGTTAAAGCTGACACCCACTACTGACTGATACGACAAAGGCTAGGAGCATTCTCCAGTGATTAAACAAGGGAGTGCCATATATATTTTAAAATAAAGATAGCTCAGATGGGAAATTGAATATTAGAGTGAATGTAAAGAGGAGTTATGGATAACATCTTGTTATAAAACTGTTTTTGTGTTTTGCTATAACAATTAAAACCCAATACTGCAAATTCTTTCTACTATTCCATCTGCTGGTATATCCCTATCCCATCTTCAGCTACGTTGTGATGAATATTTCTCTTGGACAACCATGCAGTTATTTATGTTCAAAGTAAGACCACCACAACACTATACCATCACTTTTATGTTAAATATATTTAGTTTAAACATAACTATGTTTGTAGAATGCTAGCTACAAACTTGCTCTCACCTGGCAGATTAAAGCACCCGCCCAATAAGCAACTATAATTTAGTAATTAAACATTTTGGTAGTATAATTAGTGCAAATATATATAACTTGCTAGGGAAGAAATATAATGATTAAGATGTGCAATTATACAATTATCATGTGTAATTAGACAGGCTTTCTAAAAACTTTGCTTGAAATGAAGAGAGACCATTTTAAGAGATTCCAGAGGCTTTCACAATTTATCTCGTGGATTACACCCAAATAACCAGTTCATGTCACATATTCAAATGATAGAATGTTTTTCTTCTAGTATAAACTGTCTGCAAATGGAACAGTAGAAATGACAGAGCAGCCATGTAATTAAAAATATCATATATTAATTAAAAGTCTGAGCTTTATAATGAAACTACATTTTCAAGACAGCTCCTGGTGTAGAGATGCTCATATTATAAAAGGTGGTTTTGCAATATGTCTGTGCAAAATGGGACAAACAAGGTACTACCAAAACTATTTCGATCTATTCTTTGGTTAGAATTATTTGCTTTTTAAATGTAACAACTACTGGAACAAAACAAACAAATAAAGCAGAAGTACACGGAATTCTTGGATTGGCATGATACCATGTAAAATTGATTCCACTATATTAACAAAGAAACTTCACCACAAACTAAATGCATTTACTGATGCAATTAAACAGTACTATAGTTCAGATTTCTGATGCCAAAGTAACTGTAGAGTATTGGTGGAGCTCTTTCTGTTTGTGGAGGTTTTTTGGTGGTGGAGGGTTATCAGAGCTATAGGAAAGTTTGAAGCTCCTTTAAAGGCATCAATCCAGACTACTTTTCTTTCTTAAATTAGATATGACTTGCACTCAAAGTTTAATTGGAAAAGAACTTGGGAATTTCTTCCTGTCACAAAGTGTCACACATCCATGACTTTAAGCCAGCTAATTTGCAGCTACACAGGCACTAACTCTTGAATTACTGTGCAAAAAGGAAAGTAACTTGCTTACAAGCCTGCTTCAAACACCTAAGCTCCGCAAGGAAAATCAGGTTTCAGTCATATCTCTACATTTGCTAATTCTGTGCATTTCTGTATGTGACTTCTTTTTGGCCTAACCTTGAAATGCCCAGTGACCTACATATGCACTGAACATGACAATAAGGAAAAGAACAAATTATTTAAAAAATATTTCTCTCTTTTTGTCTTGTTTCTATTATTTTTATATTATTTCTAAATCAAAAAAGTATTTATCGAGGTGTAGTTTGTAGGTGTTTACATCTTTTGAGACTTGCTGTCCTCTTAGTAGTAAATGAGTTGGACATTAGTCAAAAGAAAAAATAAAGCCACCTTTTGGAAACTTACTGCTGCTAAAGCAATCCCAATACTTGATCCTCTAAATAGTGCTTACTTCATAGATTTAGTAGGTATAGAAAATGAAGACACATAGAAAAAAGAAGGAAAAAAAGGTAGGGAATAAAGAGAACTACCCTTCAAATACAAGTTATCCTTCTTCAAATGTAAGTTACTCTTCAATTTGGCCAGATACAGATTTTAAGAAGCACAGGTATACAGAGAAACGTTTTTGTAATAGTTTTTAAGGTATTAGACTACACTAATAAATATTAGGTAACTATAAGTAGTTATATCACTTCACATTCCCAGTTACTGTCACAGAATTCTTAGTATCACCTGCATGCCGTTTGCTAAATCACTTCCTTTAGGGAAGAAAAACAGAAGTGTTTTTAAAAGAATTCCTCTTTTTTACCTCAATGTAGTTAAATTCAGTGACTTGTCTTCACATTCTTCTTCTCTTCACATTCTATTTTTCTATCCTTTGTTTCTCACACACTTGCCCCTTGCTGTCTTCCCTCCTCCTTCAATTCATGCTATCATTTTCAAAACCCAACCCAATCTTACCCAAAAGCAACAGAAATAAAACCAACCCATTGCAAACACAAGGTATCGCTACTTGTGAGAGAACCCCTTTTTGCTCCCTTCTCCTACTGCTCTAGGTATTTAAAATTGTAAACTTCCCTGAGTCTGGGATTACTTTTATTTTCTATTTCTGTATTACCAATGAGAAACTGAAGCTCTGGGGTCTCACGATGCTCATGCTCATCTGTGATTAGTTTATTTGCTAAAAAATCCCAAATTTATTTGTCATTTTTCAGATAGAATACACACAAGAAATATCTTACTGCTTTTAGAAAGAAAAAGCACAGAACTAGGCTGACACCATGCTAGACACACTGCTGAATTCAGCATACACAAAACTAAATAGTACTCTAAAATACCTGTCTTGGGAGCTTGTGTATGGGGGTAGCATCCACGTCCAACAGAGGATTTCAGCGGGACAATGATGAAAAGTCCATATGTTACAGTGCCACCATAAATTATGTTGGAACGTATGGTCAGGCCACAGAGGGCCTCCAAAAATAGGTTAGAAACAGCTCTCTGACTGAAAACAAATTGCCTAAATTCCAATATGAGAAACCAGTGTTCTTGACATATATTTTCATGTGGCTACTGCTGTTTCAAGTGAATTCTATAGAGATAGAATACAATATGCTGCTACTTTAAATTTTTAAGTTGTTATTCCATTAAGACACTGAAGTGCAGTGAAATCTGCATGAGTCCGATGCCTTCAGGCTTAAAGATTCATTATGAAATAAAGAAAAACATGAATGATGGTATGTCATTTGGCCTGGTCATCAGCTATTGAACCTGCGTTATGGCCTAATCATCATCATCAACATTAAAAAGTTGTAAAATAACTATTATCACACAGCTGAAGCATGCATAAAATCTCACAGTTTTGAAATAGAAATAGAAGAACATAAAAGCTAGAATAATATTCTCCCATTGCACTTAATAATCTTAAAATTAAAAGAACACCTGACTCTTCATATCTATAAAGCATCACTTCACAACTTTGAATCTTTTAAAGCCAGGATTAGGCTTTGTAAGAACGTCCCCTGAATGCAAAATAAGACATCTCAAAAGAAGAGACTGCTGTTAAGCAGCTTGCAATCCTAGGTGCTATAGAATTCTAACCTCTAATAAAATCACCTTTCTTTTAAATGCTGACAATCAATGGGATATTTTTGCTTGCAACTAAGTATCTTAAAACAGAAACACAAAACAAATTTACAAACTGCAATTATATTGCCTTCATAAATTAATATTCAATAAACAATTGTCTTCTGTTGAAGAAGCGCTATACCTCTAAGGCAGGGTGAATCAATCTGGGATTTGATGATTAACATGTTATGTTGATTAATCCTATGATCTCACTGAAAAGTCTAAAGATCAAACGAATATTAGATAAGCTGCCATGTTAAACTAAGCACTATTCAGTTTTCACAGTTTATTCCTGGTGTATAACATTTTTTTGAATAATCCTTCATGCTTGTCTGATAAATACATTTGAAAGCTAAACATGTGATGTAAACCTAGCAGAGATGTACTTAGCAGAGAAAAGTAGCAAGTTAAGATGCATTAAGACAATTAGGATTTATAGTAATTACAAGTAACTTGCCACGGGCTAGGCAAGTTACCGCTCTTTCTGTAGTAGCTTTTATGATGTTTTTGCATTATCACCAATTTCTGTGTTCTATCTTGATATTTTCAGGTATTCTAAAGTGTGCTACTGTGAAAATACAGACAAAAACCTCCATTGTGCATGTATTTCTAATCCATTTTCACCACCTTAAAGTTTTTCTGTAACTTGGTGTTCACTGGTCTAACTTGACTTCCTGACTCAAAGAAATACAATGCTCTGCAATGTAAAGACAATTTCTTAGGATCACGTTTGGATAAGGCAAAATATAAGCTAGAAATAAATGAAAAATTTAGTTATTTTAATTGCCATTGCTGTACCAAACAGCACAAAGCCATATTGTCCCACAGCATGAAGTGATCAGATATCTGCCCAAAATGATGGACAGCTCTGGCCCAGTGAACAGGCAAAAAAATCCCATTTACTCTCTGCCAGATGGGACCTACTGGACGCTTCAGCGCAAACAACTCATCCTTCTTCAGACCTTCTTGTCCGACTTTAGAGCTAGCTCCAGCTGATAATGATGGATATCAAGGCTGCAGTAAAGTGGGTGACAACAGCAGCCTTGTTATAACTGCCAGTCTTTCAGTCTTGTCATTATTACACATTGAAGATTTATTTGAGTTTATTGTTGTGCACTGGGTCTAGCCATTTACAATTCATCACCTACTACAGAAGGTTCAAGATAGTGGCCATAGCTATAATTGCCACCTCCACCTGCTTCTGGAAATTATGAGGTCACCAGCTAGGGCAGCCCAACATCCACAGAGCTCTGCAGTGAACACCACCAATGCTACTCCTGGCATATTTGGAACCATTATCCTGTACATTTTGGAATGAGATTTTGCTTGTAGTTATGGTGTACGCATGCTTCAGGGCATCCCTGAGTTCTAATTCTTTAACAACATAACAGAACTTTACACCTGCTTCACAATCCAGTGAGTCAGCGTCATAAGCATTCTGTATTTGTAAACTAAAACTTATTTTATGTATTTATAAAGACTTAATGTTAAGTACAATAGGAATGTACTTTTCAGACAGCTTTCTTAAGGCTACAAAACAACACTGTGTAAGGTACTAATGTTAAAAAAATCAAAAAATAAGTAGCTTAAGACAATAATTTCATGCAAACAATCATGCATTTTTACCATGGGTTTCTTACTGCATAAATATCTTAAAAGTGGAAATTGGCTACTCACTGTTGAAGTTTTCCTAAGTACTGGTATTCAAGTGGACAAATGCTGTACTGAGAGAACACCAGTGGTTCCTGCATCAGCTCCTCCATTCCCACTACTTATTGAAATATTTTCTGGTTTGTTACAATTCTCCCAATATTCACTTTTTTCATTATTATAACAATTACCTTTATCTAAAGTGTAAATCTTGTGACGCATGGATATATGTTTTATTAGCAACTGAAGATATTTTATTGAGAAAACCTGCCAATTTCTATAGTGTCCACAATATTCTAAACCCCCTAAAACTCAATACATGGAAACCAAAAGTAGTGCTTCTGCTGTTCAATACAGGCAGTCTTTTAAGGCAAGAGGGAAGAAGTCAAGGTTTTAGTCAAGCGCTTGATGAAGGAAAGATATTAAAATTCTGTTCAGGCTTAAGCTGGGCTGAAGGTCATCAGTAAAGAGGGTTAACCAGGACCTCAGAGTAAGCAGTGAGTAAACACAGCAGAAATGCTTCTACCTATAAGTCATTAAAAAGGTGTGGCTTTCAGAAAACAAAATACAAGTCTGACCTAGTTAATGGGTATATATGCTGCTTAAACCCAAGTAAAAAGTTGTCTGATACTGGTATATCAGAATATCTCTTCATTTCCTATGTCAGCTCTATTGCATGAGGGAGAACTGTGCTCTATTTATGAAGAATTTAATAAGTACAAACTTACTATGCACTTTCAGATCTATAGAACTATCACCTGAACATTGAGATTATTAAAAAAATAGTTGAGGATTCAAGTCAGTCATTAAAAAGGTATTTTCCAACAAAATCTCCTACAGAAGTGCAAACATACACCAAATGATTAAATTATAAAGAACTCAACATGACCCAACATTATTAAAATATCACGGATGGTTTTGCGCATTTCACTTTCAAGTAACTCCTTTCATCCAGGAGAAGCTCTCTGATTTTCTGTTTCTCTGATGTCAGACAAGCAAGAGAGAATTGTCTTGGAGTAGTTTCTTCTTTTAAGCAGCATCATTTAATTTCCAAATGCAGAACTACCTAATAAAGTAAAATGATTTAAGGTCTCAGTCATGAGGTTTCCAATAAAGAGGAGTGTCTTTCCTACACTACAACATACAGTCTGCAAAAGCATGTCAGTATAAGAGAACACTGAAGCACCTTTCAGGTTTTTCATCTCAAAGCAAGGCTTTATTCTGTTATTGCCTAGTATAAAGCAAAATAGGAGACTGTTTATTTAGCCAGTCTTGAATCATTATTTCACTTATTTAAAAGCTAAGTCAGGGCTGAACTTCATGTCCAATGATACTTCAAAATATAAAAATAGATATTTAAGTTTAATAAAAGATCCAAGAACAGAAGTGTATATTTTCTTTGAATCCTGATTAAGTACAGGGGTTTAGCAAACAAGAAGGTCTCAAGTTATTAATCTTCAATCAGTTACAAGTTAGAAGTATACATCTGAAATTTATTTAATGCAACACTCAGTTTGGTTTTTCATTTTACAATTTGTAATCTTTTACTATATTGAATTTCTTATAAAATACTGATTAGACTACAATTAATCTCCTGGTAAGAGTCTGACTGCTCTGAAACACCAGACAGTCATTACAACAGTACCAAGCTTTCCAAATTTCACTTAAGTACAAGTTGTAGCTGAGAGGGTAAAGTGTAGTCAATATACTAAGATGACTTCAGACTAGATTCTTTGTTAAACACATAGCATACATTTTACAAACAGTATTCCCAAGTAATGGGCAGGAACATGGAAGTCCAGGCTGCTCCTTTACATTAGTGGAATGCAAAATGAGCTGTTTATAAATAAACCGGTTTTGAGAATGTAGCTGGAGTCAAAAACCCAGAGATCTTGGAAAGAGACTCTACTGCACCTATAGGTAAAGCAGAGACTGAGCAGACCAAGAAGCGTCAGGCTAAATGGCATTACCCTTCTCTTCTGCATTGACAAAGTAAAGTGGCCGGTTGCTATTCATGAAGCCAAGAGGTAATGGTGTTTTTACTTGCCACAGCACCCTTGGGCTTCTTTGACCATAAGGAAAAGCTCTAAATTTAGGTATTTGTTAACTCAGACATTTATTAACAAAAATTATTGAGTGGCATTTCTAAAAAACAAGAAGCCCAACAGAAAAGTTAAGCAAACTTACTATATTTGGGATTAAAAATGGCTCTTTTATAACGATCAAGAAGAATGTAAAAGTGACTAGTACATGCGCTCTGTGCTTTAAATAAAGGAAGGCAAGTAAATGGATGTCAGGAGTCTTAGAGGAAGAATAAATTAAAGCTGAAAAATATAAATAAAATAGTGTCAGAAATGCAATGCTACAAATTGCTAAAATAGCTTTAAAAAGTTTTTTAATGCCTTAATTTGACATGTGATAAAAAACATCACTTAAAAGAGATAACATCATTTGCAAATTGAGCAAGAGGACCTGATGATAGCTATATATAATCAGTTGTCACCTTCCAGCTCAATTAGCCCTCATGTAAAAATGAGGCATGTAAGGAGAAATGAGGTTTTGACATTATCTCTGCCAGCAAGATAATTACACAGCCTTCATTTAACAGTAGGGCAACACTACTGTAGCAACAAATTAACTCAGCTCCATTTGCAATTCATGGTGTGTTTTCTCATTTAATACCATTTGTCTTACCCCAAGTGAATGTTTCCATTAGTTTTCTCCAGCATAGCAAAATACTCTTTGACTTCATACATTACATCACCAACTACTTCAGTTCCAGTAACTTTCGGAAAGCTGTATAAATTTGATTTAAGTGGTTTCCCCCCTCCCCCAGTTTTAAGTAAACCATTCTTCTTTTGGTTTACAGCCAAATAATAATACAGCAGGTGCCTTTGGATTTAATGAGCATGGAATCAATTCCATTCCACATTCATTTCATTCCTGTACTTGACACCAAAAGCCTGTTTCCTTTGTTTTATCAAAAATGTATGAATACACATGGATCTGTTGTAAGTCCAAATGAAACTTTACCAGCATTGTTAAATAAAATGATACATGTTGCTTAATGTATGTATTATTAAATACAGCAAGTTTGTGCAGGAGACCCAAAGACTTAAACCCAGATTGATTGTCATATCTGTCATGTTAATGTTCAGAAAATGTGCACACAGAGGATTTTTGGGTTTTTTTTTAATGCATGTAGCTTCTTAAATGATACTAAGCAAGGGACTGTGGGCCAGAACTAACTTCTCGCAAACTTCTAGTTTACCTTAATATTTGCCAGCTCATGGCAATAGTTAATGTTTGAGTAAAGCTCTGAAGAGATCCTTAGAGCATGTACTAAACATTAATGTACAAAAGCTAAGAACACCCTTCCTGGCAGCTATCAGCGAGCTCTACATGTAGCTTCTGTAAGTCTGAAGAATTCTCAACAGTCACCTGCCTGCGGCTTCACTGCCAACTAAGCAGAAGGTAGCATAAATGTCTGAAAATTACCATGCTTTGTAGCCTAGGAAAGTGTTTACATCCTATTACATGCTGGTTTGGAAAGATTTTAATTGCTCATCACCTTTATAATATACACAATTGCTAAACTCTTTTCTGAATGCAAGATCAACAGTTTAGTCTTTTCTGTATCTTTAAAAATCCGAACCTTCTAAAGGAAGGTCCAATCTGCATTGGAATGCCAAGTATACTGGAACTAGGAAATGCATGAGGACTATCTCTCCTATTTAGCAAGATAGAAAGAAACTCTTTATTTCCAAAGCCGATTTCTCAGCGTCTTCATTTTTTCCTCATAACCATCCCTTCATTGCAATAAAAGCAGCTTTTTCTCATGCAAAACTCCAAAATGATTTATAATTCCTTGATCTTCCCAAGAATTCTTACTATAGAAGCCTAAAAAACTACTACGACTACCATTGTACTGACAAATACATAGAGGAGGTAGTAGGGGATCGTCCATCACAGTGACAATCCATCACAAAAATAACCCACCCAGAACATGTAGGCCTGAAACCTTGAAATGGTCACTGCAGCTAGCACAAATTGTAGGAGCTTTGAACAGCCAGCTTTCTCTAAAGTAAGTTCCCTCTTTGCCTACTTGGGAAGTATAGGGCTATTCCCCTCTGCATCAATAAACGTATCCTGAAAAGAAGATATGCATTGGTTTTAATCACCTACTGTACAAGATTAGCCAGGTTTTGCACCAGTCGTAGGTCTGTTATCATTCCCATCATATTGAAAGCTTATCCAACAGATGTCCTCCTCTTACCCTCCAGTGGTCCTTTGTGCACGCAAGATTAACACGCTAACACAATTTTTTTCTGTATTAACCAATGCAAGATATTTGGAGGAGTCTTTGTTGCCATAAAATAAGGGAAGTTGCATTAAAAGCATCCAAATTGTGTTCACTTGCAAGGAACAAGAGCAAAGTATGATGCCAGCACTTTGTGTAAGGTATTCCATGCAAAAACTAATTAAAGGGTTTGAAAACTGGTATTATAGATTCTCTTTTGAAACTTTACTTCATTTAAAATTGGCCAGCAATTATATGCTGAATGTCACCTTTTTCTAGTAAGAACGAACAACCTCTCTGATAATAATCTAAACCACTTCAAAAAGCATAACCAGGGTTTTCAAAGTGCTTAACAAACATGAACTCTGTGCTTGTCAAAGCAAAGCAACAACTATTTTCCAAATTAAATAGAGTAACAGCTAGAACTGACAAACTATGATTCTATGGCACACAGATGATTTATCTAAATGAAGTTCCCATGATATATTTAGCCTATAGTAAAAAAAAAGGGTGTCACTTTTTGTTACATGATTCCAAGGTGACTGCTTGCATTTTGAACTGCTAGGCTAATGCTAGCCTGAGCACAAATCTGTCTTTTATTTCGTAATTAATTCTCAGTGTCAAAACCAGTAGATGTCTTTTTCTTGTATCAATGTGCTTTGTCCATGAAAATCAGGCTTGAAAACAGAATAATGCTGTGACAGTATTAAAGCACAGAAAGAGATTTCTGAAGGAAATACAGAATTCAGGCTCAAGCAAGTAAACAGGCAAAGACAGCTCCTAGACTCACTTGATGAAAGACTCAACTTCAGAGAAACACAGGTTTCTTGTAATACAATAACTGAAAAAAAGAACATTCTAAATGAAACTGGCTTATGCATGCTTAATATGTAAAAGAAATGGTATTTTTACATATGCAATGGTTGTATTTTATATCATTACTCAAAATATTTGTACACAGAACATGGAACCTCTACCAAGAGAGAGAAGTCTGTTAGGGGTAGAACAGTGACAAGAGAAGGGAAGGAAAATTGCTGGAGCATACAGCTCACATCAGTGCTCTGGATCACTCTTTAAAATCCTGCTGTCTACACATGTTCTTAAGAGTTGAGGCTCTAAAATTAACTTCTTAAAGGTTAGACCCTATGAAACAACTTCCCCAGTACCAGCTTCTTTACTACTGTTGGTCACAATCTCCAATGCAATGAATAAAGCATAGCTGTGCACATCATACAGGAATTTGGACTTCACTACAACAGTGAGCTCTAAATGTTTATTCTCTTTGAACTTTCTCCAATGTACAAACTCTTTAAGTATCCCTGTGTGTTCAGCAGACTGCTCCTAGGTTCTGCCTAACTGAAATGGGAAGTAATTTCAATGACACACTGAGAATTCTCCCTAAACAGTGTTTCAACTTATTTCTGTTGTGGCAGGATCAAATGGAGGGGGTCTTGCTTTCCCAACTACCCAAAGCACCTGCTGGTTTTACATCAAGCTAGGTTGGCACTCCAGGGGATGTTTAGCTCTGCAACCTGAAAAATTTAGAGGTAGCTGAGGATCTGCAGCACAGAACATCTGTGTTGATGGCTCCCAACGTGCCTATCTTCCATTTGTTAGCTTTCATCTAAACCAGATCCCAACACCTTTCCTGAAACCTCAGCCAGGTATCTCAGGGTGAGTTTAATACTAATATAGTCCTAAAAGAACAAATGAAACACCAAACCACTTGTTCCTTATTCCTATTTCCAAGACCTTTTAATAACCCAACAGAACTACGACCAACAGTGATACTGATGTCCCAACTCTTCCTCCTTGCCTGCTATTTTCGTGTTAGGCTAAAGTTCAGGTTTCAGACTCAAAGATTACACTATTAATTGAATTCCACTAACAATATAACAAAATCTAAATCAACCTTTCAATCATTTTTCATGTCCCACACATTTTCCCATTTTCTTTCCATCTCTTTCCCTCTTATCACAGACATCAGATCCTGCAGTACTTTTTAATATTCTGTTTGTTTAATGCTCCTAGCATCAGAGGTTATTTGACTTCTTCCTGCCTCTTGTGCACAGAACATTTTTCATGAACTAATCTGTGCAGGTTTCACCCTTCCACCACTTAATTCCCTTTGGAAGACCCTCATCTGCCATGCTGCACAAGAGAAATCCAGCCGATGTATACTTACAAGCTAATTGCAAAAAACCCCAAACCGCCTCATTCTTGTTTAGCAGCCAACAGTCCAATACCCATCTATACTATTTCCCCTAATCTCCTTTGCATGTATGTTTTTATCTCCTTGGAGCAGGGACATGTTCTATTGTGAGACATCCCTGACCATGACAGGGGGTTGGAACTAGATGATCTTAAGTTACTTTCCAACGCAAACCACTCTACGACTCTATGTCAGTGTATCTAACATTGGGGAAGTATGTATTACTTTGTGAGAACAATAAAAAACAAGCACAAGTATGTCACACACAAGTCGACAAGGAACAAAAATCCCAAGTTGTAAATGTGTTAGAAGTGACTGATGAACTCCTCCAATTCAAATAATAAAATTTAGATCTCCATTGTTTCTGCTTTCTTTCACTAGTTACCTTTTCTTGATTAGGCTAGGTCTAGCCTTGCTCTGGAATTCTATTTTCTTCTTAGCGGAACTGCTTAAGTTAACAGGACACCGGAGAGGGGGAATGGTTTTATTAATCCATCCTTTCCTACATTCCTCTAACATTGCTTGGCACCTTCCACCAGCTGTGACACCTACTGAATTCAGTGAGCTGATTCAACCCACTGAAATGCTGAGGAGTGGGATTGTGCAAGCTAGCGGATAAGTTCAAGTTGAACTATTCTACTAGGTGAAAAGGAGCAGGATCAACAGAGATTGTGCATTCTCTTATCCTCTCTTCCTTTAGGGACTGCAAGCTGTAAGCCAGTTCAGCTGTTCCATTTAACTTCTCCTTAACACACTGAATAACTTGTTAACCTTCAGGGAAAGCTTACAATTGTTTTAAGTTCTTAACTGAAACAAAGGCCATACTGCTGACTTCACCTATTCTACCTTGAACAAGCCAGATGGAAACAGAATCCCAAAGCCAACAAGCTCAACCACAAGAAAGTCTAATACATATTAGGAAAAAAAACCCCACAATAAAACTTTTCACTAACGAATGGCATTAGTAAATTCATTTCACTATGAATCATCATAGTAGAAGTTTTTTATTTTTTTACACTGTTGACATTAAGTCAAAAAGCCTTTTAATTTTATAGTTTAAAACAATGTTTCATATTAATTTCTTCAAGAGCCTCATGCATATTAAAGAATTCATAGAATTTATTGACAGAAAGATGTTCATTTTATAATAAAATACAGGCTAACCTTTAAAACCATTTATTAATTTACTGACTCACTTTTAATGAGGAAATACACACACGTGTATTAAAACCAGCTTTGTTCACTTTCTAGGAGACCCAGTTACATTCTATTGTCCATCTGACCACTAACTGGATAAAAGTAATTTAACAAGGGAGTTGAATGTGTATTTAAAAGAAAACGTAATTTGAGAGATATGATGTGGTACTTCCTAACATAATAGGATCAAAAAATGGAATCATTGGCTGGAATAAATTAGTAATTCCAGTGGGTAGAGACATCAGGAGGTCTCTAGTCCAATGCCCTGCCCCTCAGATCTGAGGTTAAACCAGATTATTCAAGGCTTCTCATTCCTGCCCCCTTCTGCTTTCTGCCTTTCATGGAGAAACATTAGGAGGACAAGCTAATCCACTAGACAGAGAAATGTTAATGGCTGACTTGACTATAGTTGGTCAACAACTTCACAAAGGGAGGGATTTGGACAGAGTATAAAAAGAGAGAGCTTTGATAAGGCAGTCAGCCAGGTTGGAGACTCTGGCTGGTTAACATTCCTTGCTGATTTAACAGTGGTAATTCCCAAGATAGGCATTGCTTCTGATGTAGGACTACCAAAGCACTTGAATTTAAATATTTCCCTGTAAAATTTAAGCACTTGGTCAAGTGCATAAATCTCTATCAAGAGACTGCCTGCACCCTTTCAATATTGAGTACTATTCACTTAGCCAAAAGACTAAGTGAGATTAAGTCTCTGCCAAAACTGGTTCTTAACCACTCAATTAAATCTGACATGCTTTAAGAGACAAAAGGTGTTTAATCAGTTGCTACGGGTTTTTCTGACAGCTTGAGCATATGCAGTCTATTCTGGTTTTGCTCAAGTCAATACCAAAAACTTCTGCAATGTTGCTTCAAGTCCATGAAAGGCAACAAGATATACTTCCCATTTCCAGACTGGATACACACTGGTGCCCAAAATAAATACGAAGCTTCGGGTAGTAGAATGATAAACTAAGTTGTAGGGGGTAAGACAGACTGTTAAGACTGATGAGTCTTAGCTCATCAAACCTACACAGGTTTCCAAACAGCTTCACAGAGCTTTATTTTTCAATTTTAACTTATAGAATCAAAACCTAAATATAAAATCCCACCAGGAAACTGTCCTAAATGACTTATTACTGCTAAAAGGGGCTGTTCTGCAAGCCCCTTTCCATCCTCCTATCAGCTTCACATTCCTGTCAATTGATGTTTCTGACCTTCTCCACATCACTTCCAGTTCACTAAAGATCAGAAAGTTAACCTCAAAAGAAAAGTCAGGGGGTTTTATTCCCCATTTTGGTGAATTGAAGCAACTTAGAAATGGGTCTTAGAATTTACAACTGTGGCAAGATGTAGGGGAGAAGCAGCATGGCCCAGAGCAGGTGGGAGAGGGGGTTAATTGCTAGGATAGAGTTAAAGAAAAGCAAGCAAGAAACGAGGAGGCAAGCCCTTTCCTTCCAGTGGAAGGAAACCACTGGATAAACTCAGCCAGGCCAGAGACCTTGTATTTCAATTTTTCAGATATGTTTTCCTTAAACATTGGAAACCTAAAATATCCATTTCAATTCCCATTAACTGAAAGACTGAAATAACTTGGAAAATCTCAGCAAACAAGCAATATTTTGTTTCCTTCAAGCTCCCAACATAATTTAGGTAACACATCATGCCTGCAAAGCGGCTTACTGAATTTGTGTGTGATGAACTACAATTCAGTAAACAATTCACATGCAGAACTGCCTCCCTTTGCATCAAATGAATTGTGTTATAATAGAATGAGTGTGGAGTGTGATACTTGAAAGAATTGCTTACAATTGCACATACAAGAGAAAAAGATAGCTAAGTCTAAATTAAGATGTTGGCTATGAAGTTTCCAATAGGACCTTGACATGACTGTTGACCTGCTCATGACATGATCACACCAGTAAGGATTTGGAATTCCATTAGTATTACCAGAGGAAAAAAGTCAAGGAGTCATCAGGAAAACAAATCTATATCTGCTACTCCATCAGCCAATTACTGTTGTTAAAGTGGAATTAGATGAGTATTGACAATGCGAAGGGGATAAGGATTAAGCAGATGACAGAGTATACAGCTAGCATTGCTGTTCTGGTTTTTTTTTCTTACAGAAAGCCTGAAAAACACTCAGATGGGAAAGGAATATACTAGACAGAACACAGCATTGTAACTCTGATCATGTCCTGAAGTAGCAGTTATATACAGTGGCCTTCCAGCCAATCACAAAAACAGGCCAAAAATCTAAATACTGTATGGAAGTGGGGTCCACTACGAGCATGATGTGACATTAACTTGACAACTCACTTCAACCTCGATTATCTGAATGCCATGAAGTAATGCAATTAAAGTATGTTAGAAGTATTTTTCCCAGTTCTTGAGAACTACTTTAATGTAATAAATGAATCCATAAAGATTTCTCAGTTAAATGCAGCCGTCTTCATGAAGTCAGTGGACTTCTGACATTTGAGAAGTTAACAGCCTATTTGTAAATCTTTTTTAATACTCCAGGTAATGGTAAAAGGGCAGCCCTGGAACTCTCTATGATTATTTTGACTGATTTAGCTGTCAGGTTGGAACCTGGCTTTACCACCACCTGCAATCATTAATTCCTTTTTAAATACAGACTCAACGTGCAAAAAGAGTGTATTTCCACATGGAACAGTAACAAAAAATTAGCGAACGATTTCCTGCTATGGTCTACAACTTCCTTAGTATGAGATAAGGGACATAAGTCAATCAGTGTAAATGAAGCTGCTAATGAACTTGTGATGAAGTAAAATAAATTCTAATTGCTTGTATTTCTCACTGAGGATGCTAATACTACTGACAAATATGGCAAATCCCCTGGACAGGCTGTGTCAAATTCTCTTTCGAAACAAATGCAGTATCTCCTAAATACCACTATTTTTAAATTACAAACATTTGTTCCAAGCAAAACTAGGAAATTCCTGCAGAATTACACAGCTGTAACATGGGGGTTTCCTCCAAGATCAGCAGTATTGAACCATGAAGTCTGTCTCTATGCAAATCAAAGGAAGAAACTTACAATATTCAAGAAACTTTGGAGCACTGTATATTCAGTTTGCTTATTTGGTCCAAATAAACACAAAGGATTGCCAGTCATCTAATACAGTGTAAGAGGAAACTGGCAGGAATAAAACCACCGAAAGTGGGGGACAAAAAAAATATAGTATGAAGATGCATGCACAATGTTCCAGCCTATTTGTTGCTTATTAGTGCTGATAGATGTAAATGTGCTTCATACACAATCCAATTACAGAGAATACTATCTTTTCTGATCTGTGCTTCACTTGACTACATCTAGCAGAAACCCAGCTCTTATTCAGGGCTACCAGAAAACAATTCTGCTTCCTCCTTGACCCATCATGCTTTGAACTCAAGAGACCTGCCCTTCTTGAAAATTTGCCAGGAATTGTCTTGGCAGTATCTTTTATCAGTACATATGAGGAAGATAACCTTAGACACTACCGAAATAGGAAAACACAAGGTTTTTAGAATATTCAGATGAAAGTTAAATTACAACTTAGAGGTCACGACGGCCACAGATCTAGCCACATAAAAACCCAACACTGGTATGGCTTCTCTTGGTAAAAAAGCTTCAACTGTAATGAACTGAAATATGAACAACATTGCCTGAAATAATTAAGGATAACAGAGGATACTTATTACTAAAACATAACTGAACTGGCGAGCAAATCAATAAAATCAGTGCTTCTGAAGCATTCTATTCTATTTCTACCTATTCATAATGTATTCAGGATAAAGGAAACTGGAAACAAATCAAGCAACTCAACCTGGATTCTTATGGCTTTACACCTGACATTTAACTGACTTTGAGGTCTAATGAAGGCACAAACACTGATCAAATGTTAAAGCATTAATAAGGTTACTCCCACATGGGCTTCCCTCATGCTAATAACTGAGCTTATACTGCAAGCCTTTCCGCAAGGGAGTTAATAAATTCAGATTTGTTACCTCAGCCTAGCAACTTCTTTTTGAGAAACTAAAGGTATTAAATAATCATTTATATCTGAATGACTGTCAAATTTAAGAGGATCACAGCCCTGGTTTCAGCTGGGATGGAGTTAATTTTCTGCATAGTAGCTGGTGCAGAGCTATGTTTTGACTTTAGTCTGAGAACAATGCTGATAACACACCAATGTTTTAGTTGTTGCTCAGTAGTGCTTACTCTGATCAAGGACTTTTCAGTCTCTCATGCTCTGCCAGTGAGGAGGGGCACAAGAAGCCAGGAGGAAGCAGAGACAGGACACCTGACCCAAACTAGCCAAAGTTTGGGTATTCCATACTACAGCATGTCATGCCCAGTATAGAAACTGGGGGGAGTTACCCAGAAGGGGCCATTTGCTGCAGGTGGTGAGCAATTGTATTGGGCATCACTGCTGGCTGTTGTTTTCCCTTTCCCCTTTTAGTTACATGTTGTGTCTCCTTGTTATTTGTCTTATCATTACTATTATTAGTATTATATTGTGCTTTAGTTATTAAACTGTTCTTACCTCAACCTGTGGAGTTTTTATTCTTTCGACTCTCCTCCCTATCCCACACAGTGAGCGAGTGGCTGTGTGGTGCTGAGTTACCAGCTGGGTTTAAACCATGATAGTTGTCAAATTAACTAGAAATTTCCAGAAAATAGTGGAATGAAGCAGGAAGGGGAAAAGAAAACTGATGATAGCTCACTTCAATTCCACAGAAAACCCAATGAAAAACGGCTTTCCACTGGAGAATAATACTGGATAACACACTCTTCTCCTGACAAAATATATTATACTGAAGAAAAGAGAGGTACCAATACCATAGAATATACCTTCACAAAAAGAGGTCATGCAATTCTACTTATTAATTTCAATTCATTATCATTCAAAAGTCTAAGATAAGATACCGAGAAACTGAAATGAACCAGAAGTGCGCGCTCACAGCTCAGAAAGCCAACCATATCCTGGGCTGCATCAAAAGGAACGTGATCTGATGAAGGAGGTGATCCTGCCCCTCTACTCTGCTCTGGTGAGACCTCACTTGGAGTATTGTGTGCAGTTTTGGTGTCCTCAACATAAAAAGGACATGGAACTGTTGGAACAAGTCCAGAGGAGGGCCACGAGGATGATCAGGGGACTGGAGCACCTCCCATATGAAGACAGGCTGAGAAAGTTGGGGCTGTTCAGCCTGGAGAAGAGAAGGCTGCGTGGAGACCTCATAGCAGCCTTCCAGTATCTGAAGGGGGCCTATAAGGATGCTGGGGAGGGACTCTTCACTAGGGACTGTAGTGATAGGAAAAGGGGTAACGGGTTAAAACTTGAAGAGGGGAAGTTTAGGTTGGATATAACGAGAAAGTTCTTTACTGTTAGGGTGGTGAGGCACTGGAATGGGTTGCCCAAAGAAGTGATAAATGCTCCATCCCTGGCGGTGTTCAAGGCTGGGTTGGACAGAGCCTTGTGTGACATGGTTTAGTGTGAGGTGTTCCTGCCCATGGCAAGGGGGTTGGAAGTAGATGATCTTAAGGTCCTTTCCAACCTTAACTATTCTATGATTCTATACCCAGAAGTTCAAATTAATGTGATTTGGAGAGGCAGAGAAAGCAGTCAAATTTTTTCCTAGGTGATATTGTCTCTATAGATATGAAGCAGCTTTGCTATACATAATTATTCTTGCCTGTGTCCAGCCCTCATAGCTTGCTTAGATGTTCCACGGCTAACAAGCTCTTGCAATCACTATCAATTTCTCCCTGACCAAAGAAACTACATACCCCATTTCCAGAAGCTTTTCTACAACTTCGCTGACAGATATCACAAAAATGAAGGTTTTCAATGGATCATGAAGATGTTTACACAATTTTCGTTTTCTTCTTTCTTTAATAGACTGTTTCCATTATGACAAAGTAGCTATTATAATCTGTTCTTCCAAGTTGTTGCAAGTATTCAGATCAAAAGTAAGTACAGTATTAAAACACATATTTGCTTTTAAAACTTAAATAACATGCATGTTTGATACCAATAGACACACCCTAGCCAGACCACACAAAGAGAGAACTTTTACCTTTTAAAAGTGAAAAAAAAATTACTGCCAGTTTCTTTTTCAGCAGGGAAAAATCCCTTACCTGTATCCATCACTACCAAAGAGAATCTCTTAGTGACTTTCTAGAGTTTAAACATCTGGAATGACAGTATTTAAAGAGAAAAAAACCCCCTGCAACAGTTTTTAGGAACTGGTCAGTCCCCAGGTGGTTCTACCAGGCACTTGGAAAGATTAAAATGAACTTACTAAGCGTGATCTAAGTCTACAGACAAAAAAGGGCTTGAATCCACAATATTTTCTGATCTGTACCAGACTGATGTTCCAGTAGCAACTGTTATGCCAACCTTGACATGTCAACTGCTGTTCAGATCTGTAATCAGAATAGGCTGAGCAGATATAAAGAGACATGGAAAAAGAAGTTTTACAAGAGTACTGTTTGACTAATTTAGGGGATGCCCCTGTAGTCCATCAGCTACAACACACTTTGTCCCAAGTAAACAAATGAACAAGAAGTAGTTTAACATTCAGGTGCAAGAGAACAGCAGAGAGAGAAGCAGTAAGATTATTTGCATTGGTAACTCTTGTACACATAGTCTAAAACCAAATGACTATTGCACAAGCAGCTGGCCAATGACAAAGTGGACAAAAGAAATAATTGCATTGCCATCAAAAAATAAAGGGATAGAACTCAAACGTTTTACTCAAGAGCACTTACGGTAAAAGCAGTCGTTTTGCGAATTCATTACTATCACACATCATTAAGCTTAAAAGTTCTGAAGCCTAATTTAAGATTTTAAGGTACTAAAAGAAGCCTCTAACCTTAGGCAGGATTTTCATATTGAAGCACTTCTTAGGTGTTGAAAACTCAAATTCAGGGAAGCCCAAGAAGGGTCACACTTGAATGATTGCAACTTTGTATGAATTCACAGCGCAACTGGCTGCACCTTTTCTCAGTTAGGGGACATTACAAATATCTGTAACAGTGATTGAGAATAAAGGGCAAAAGAGCAAGAACACATAAACAAGTAAATGCAGAAATATAAACTCAAACCAATCCACTAAATGTAACCTGACTCGCCATATCTTTTTTAACTTATTGGAAAAGTTGCTCTACTTAATATTGACACAGAGATGTGTAAATCAATACATTTGGAACCAGCAATATATTTTAATTTAAAATTGTTCAAACTGCAACAGTAAATCCATGCACTTAGCATGTACAAATCAGAGGGGTTTGCTCGCTGGGTGCTTTTGACAAGATAAGACAAGATGGTATGCAAAGGGGCTCAGATGCAAGGAATACAGTACAAGAAATAAATACATTTTCAAGAAAGTTTATTTTATATATACATATATATATTTGTTAAAAAGAGGAACACATGTTGGAATTAACTCTATTACAATTGGTTTATCTAAGAAGTCCACAAAAGGACAGCATGGAAAAACTATCAAAACTCTCAGGGTTGGTCTGTTTTGCAATCTGCTCCACTTACTTGCTACTATCATAAAGTTCAGACCCAGGCAGTTTTCAGTAAAGTGAATATAAGGAGAAAAGAAAAAGCGGGAGAAAGCGGCTCTGAAAGTCTCAAGTGTAAATAAAGACTCATCACGTCTTTCTTACAGTCTAATACTGCCCCCACGCATTCTCCCCATGGTATTTCAGAACTACCTTGCTACTTTCCCAAGCATAGTTTTAGATGTACTTCGTTAAATAAACTTTTAGCAAAATACACAAATCTAAAATCCGTTATGTCAGTTTCACATTTTAACATGGACTAAAATATGCTATACAGAAATAAACAGTGGTAAATGCTCCATTCCTAGAAGTGTTCAAGGCCAGGCTGGACAGAGCCTTTGGTGACATTATCTAGGGTGAGGTGTCCCTGCCCGTGGCAAGGGTTGGAACTGGATGGTCTTAAGGTCCTTTTCAACCCTAACTATTCTGTGATTCTAATATGGTAAAATTACTGTGTCTTTTTAAGTCAGCAAGATATACTTCTACCAAATTACAAAATAAAAACTTGTAGGAAATCATTAATAAAAGGAGATGAAGGAGGAATCTATTAACTGTGTATCAAAAGACTAATTATTTGAGGAGAAGGAGCAGGCAAGCTGTGACAGTCTTAGAAGGATCTCCAGTTAAAGAAGTGTTAATTAATATATTCCATAATAGCTATTTGTGGTTCTCATTCTGTGTTATCAGTGTATTTGTGATAAAAGGAGATAAGCCATTCTTAAAAAATAAAAACACTACGTAGAGATTATTCCAGCAATGAAACTATTAGTCTTAAATTTATGAAATTAGAATTGCCTATTTTAAAAACAATGATGTCACCTTAAATACACACCACCTCCACAGACTAAGTTTGCTTGTAAGTACAGTAAGAAAACATTAGAACCAAAAGCCCGTATTAAAACATTCAAACTGGATTCCAGCAATTGGGACCATGTAAAGACGGAGAAAACATTCCTCACTTCTCCTCCTCTCCATCTCCTGTAAACACTGAGCAAGAACATGTTCATTTCTAATAGCTAACCCCTATCTGAAGCTAAAAATCTAGATATATAAACTCAGAAACAGCTCTTGGAAAATGGTTGTAAATAAAAGATATTTTAAGAATCATCTCTAAACTCCACTGGAATGTGCAAACACAAATATACTATTGTAGTTATCAAGTCTCAGTATTTCAGATTGCTGTAACTGCCTAGCAAGCTGAGCTGGTATCTTTTAACATGACAATGAGAAGTGTATTTAAGGTACCAGGATTGTTCTTTTAAAAGGTTTCTTGTAACATTTTATGTTGAGTAGAGGATTTAATAATTAAGAAAGAACATTTATCATATTCTTGCCACTAAAGGCAAAAAATGCAATAAAATGTATGTTGAAAGGAATTGCACAGTCTCCTTGATTATCTGGGTTCTGTCCTCAATCCCAGCTTTCTCTCTCAGGCTACACACCCAACCCACAACAAAGTTTTTGCTGCACTTTGTGTAGTGGAAAATATCTCACCTTTCTTGGTGAGCTGCCAAGGATTTCCTACTTTGAATGGAAGAGGATTGCTGGTTACATTACTCCACCCTTGTAGATTCCTTCTGCTGGGATGACTATCTGGAATTTGTTTCTGGAAACCCAGAGCTCCCAATGTTCCTAAGTGGCTATGGTGCTGTATCTGGCACTGATGCACCATTGTCAAGCAAGGTCTGTTGTTGGTATTCAGTCTCTGCTGTTACTTTTATACATTGCTTTAACGTCACTTATACATTTACTTTGTTACTTATACATTGCTTTAATGGCAATGTATAAGTAAGCATTAGGCTTACTGTGATAGATTCATTGAAATTACTACAAAAACCAGTACACACAATGCTGATAAGGAAGGAAATGATTGCAAAGAATACTGACAAAAAGACCCAAAGAGAAAATGCCATGAAAATGTCAAAGACAAGACATGAAGAGAAAGTGCCATGAAACATTTATGGGAATGAGAGTCCAAGAAACAATACACGTGACAATACAGCGGGTGGCTTTCCTTCTGTTTCCTCTCCCAGATCTGCCTCTGAAGTGATACTAACTAGTAGTCTGTGGCAGAAATGATGCAGGAGAGAAGGGGGGTCCTGGTTTATTTTTTTGGCTTAAACAAGCAAGATGTTTTAAGCTCGTATGTGGGCACCACAGAACTCTTAACACTCTTATCAAATATATGAAGCTTAATGGTCTGGGGTCATGTAATGTGTGTCTCCATGTAATGGATTACATGATAGGAAACAGAGCGTGTTGGAGGCTGCTGCCAGCAAGCTGGTACTTCATGCAGTGCCTCTTCAAACACTCACCTCTGCTAAGATGCATATGACACAGATTTTCTGTTGTTTCTGGAACTCTTACATCTAAACCAGGTAGAGAGAAGCACAACTGGCCAAGCCTGACAATTCAGACAGAATGCCAGGGATGGGAAAAAATCACAGCCAACACAGGTGATACTGACACCACAGCACAAAGAATCAGACTCCCAGAAATGAAAGCCTCAAGCACTAAGATGTGACAAGACTGTTGTTCATCATTTCACAAGATAAATATTTCATTATTTTAACTGGGTTTAGTAAATCTAAATAATATTTAGATTATATTTAGAGAAACACTTTGCATTTGTTTGTGTCAACCAAGAATATCATCTGAATAATACATCAGCAAGAACAACCTTTTCTTTTACCATACCCCCCATTTTAAAATTCCTTTATTTAATAAATATGCATCTTTCTGCTACATGCTCTACATCAAAGATCTTCCCTTGCTCTTCTTAAAGCCCATGCACTATAAACCCTATTCTGCGCCACCGATTTTAAATTTCATCTATAAAAGTCGTTTTACGTATACTACAAATAACAATACATGCCCCAGTTTGAATATTAAAGCTGTAATTCAATTTCAAGGTTCTTCTGACAGTATTCCAGTATCCCCTCTTTGTTTTCCAAGATGCTACTTTAATCCTTTGCAGTCAATTCACAAACTACCACCAACAGATAGCTTAAAAGCAGATGTATTTCACCAAGTAAGTCACTAGGGCTTATTGCATTCAAACAGTACCAAGAAGCTGGTCCTATAGTATAATAGAAATTAACAAAAACAAATCATTAAAATAATAAAGTTACATGATACCATGTTCATAATCCATACCCTGCACACATTCTTCACAACTTACTACCAATTTTCTTCTTGCATTACTATCAAATAGATAGGTGGGTATTATTAGCTATTGGACAGAGAGATATGAAAAGCCATAGATGTGTAAATCCAGATTTACAGAATGTAAAATCCACCCATGTCTCTGTTCCTTAGATTTTATTAGCTTTAATTAGCTCAGAGACACCTAAATTAACAGACAATACTGGGCTCAGACTGGATGAAACTGATTCAATTTAGCCTCTGTGAATCTGGATCACAGTCTTAAAAGAGAGTTTTTCCACTGTAAAGCATAAGATTGCATCAATATAATCACTGCTGGAAAATTAAATAACATACAATCACATGAAGTACAGTAAGCATATTTACTAAAACTAGAGAGTTTTCTGAATTGAAGAGAAATTATAGATTTTTTAAAAGCTAGCCAAAGTACCTGGAAAATTATTTACTTTTTTAGGAAGGAAACTGGTGCCATAGAAGTAATGGGCACAGCTTTCTTAAGGTATAATTAATACGTAATGTACATAGCTTACTAATACAGTGTTACCCAGGCACAAAAGAGGTTTTTTAACAGTGATGCACTGCGCTTTCAGTTCTAGTTTTAACTTCCCCAAGGCATTTTTTTTAAGCAAAATAGTTTGTGTAAGTAACCTTAGCAATAGACAAATAAAAAACCTGAAAAACCCAGCACATCCTAAGCAGAAAAGCCACTAACCCTAAAAACAGACAGGCAAGTTTATCCTGGGACTGTAATACTTAGTAAATATACACACATATATACTACTATATGCTTTGTGCTAACCCAAAGCTTGTGCAACTTTTGACCTCCTAGCACTCCCTCACTAGCTTTTAAGGCCATTTGCAAATTTCAGCTGGCTCTAAAAGGAGAGATGTCTTAAAAATAAGTTTGCATTTGTGCACCTAATGGACAGAGACACCCAAACCTCAGTAGAGTGAAACATCAGCACAAGCTCAGTTGGCTCACATGTGAAGCCTGGAACAACGCGTATCATACGCTGCCCCGTTTCAAATTGGCAGTTAGGAATTATGAGGATTCTATGCATGTATGCAAGTCTAAAGAGATATGAAAAGGGAACTGTGGGTATCATTGGGAACAGAGGAAAAAAAACCCTGAAGTCAGGGAAAAAAGGGAACTAATGTTTGTGTAGCTAAAAGATTTTGTAAAGTGGCAGCAGAAAGTCTTTCAGAAACTAGAGTTTTGTGATGGTCAAGAAGAACTTTATTTGCTAACTGCATTTTATACATGGTCAGCATGTAAGCAGGCATTTTGCTAATCCTTCAACCTGTTGAAAATTGGTGTTCAGAATCTGCTATGTGAAGTCTAACACAGTAAACACATGCACTTCACTTTCTGAAAGTCCTAAAAGCAGCACCCATTCTTCCAGCCCACAAAACAAAGCCAGTGCTTTGCAATATAAGCAGAAGTACACATGGAATTCAGAGACATCCACAGCCAGAAGAGCAAACCAATGGATTAATACCTGGGAAGAACATCTCTTAGCAAGACAAAGACGCAGAAAGATCAGAAGCAAAGGACAGATATAATTCATAGTTTAGTCAACTTGCTTCACTTCAGAGAGGCTGCACACACTAAAAAAAATCACACAGCAAAACACTGCTACTATCTCAAAGGGGTTCTCCCCAATCTCAACCTTCCACAAGCTACCACCCTACCGCACATAACAAAAACCTATGGTAATTCCTGCTGATAGAAAGCTGCCTATCTAACCTCATTTGTTTGACAGCTTTCAAATCACCCACTGCAACACAGCAGGTGAGGCCCTGCCAAACTCTCAGGTGTAATTGGCACTGAGAGAATTAACGAGGATTCCAGTTCTGGATTATCACTTTTGAGAGAGAAGACTTCAAGCGCCTGGGGTTTGCCAGCCTTCTTCAAATTGTTCTTCAGAGACAAGTACAGTTCTGGTGTCCTCAACATAAGAAGGACATGGAACTGTTGGAACAAGTCCAGAGGAGGGCCACGAGGATGCTCAGGGGACTGGAGCACCTCCTGTATGAAGACAGGCTGAGAAAGTTGGGGCTGTTCAGCCTGGAGAAGAGAAGGCTGCGTGGAGACCTCATAGCAGCCTTCCAGTATCTGAAGGGGGCCTATAAGGATGCTGGGGATGGACTATTCATTAGGGACTGTAGTGATAGGACAAGGGGCAACGGGTTCAAATTGAAGCAGGAGAACGTCAGGTTAGATAAGAGGAAGAAGTTCTTTACTGTGAGGGTGGTGAGGCACTGGAATGGGTTGCCCAGAGAAGTCGTGAATGCTCCACCCCTGGCAGTGCTCAAGGCCAGGTTGGACAGAGCATTGGGTGACCTGGTCCAGTGTGAGGAATCTTGCCGATGACTGGGGGTTGGAACTAGATGATCTTAAGGTCCCTCCCAGCCCAAACCATTCTATGATTCTAAGTTCTGCACAGGTGCCACAGTGATGATTCTAAACAAAAAAGGATTTACACGAAGCATACGGCTATATAAACTGTAAGAATGATGTGCAAAACATAGACAAGAACCAGCAGCTTCTTTAAAACAGAGTCAGATGTGTGTTAAGGAAAGCACACAAAGCTTTAAAAAGTGTGCTCTGAGAGAATATGTGCCAGGCATTTTGCCAGAGGATAGATCGTTAATGGTTTCAATGATCTCTCCTTGGAGAGGGGGGCTGCCAAGACAAATCCTCTTATTACTTATACTAGAAAGGTTAAGTGAGGTCAAAAAGTCCCATCTCTCCCCAGCTGTGGGCAATTCACCAGTCTGATAATTTTGATAAAGAAATAAATGAATGCTTTAGGTGTTTACATTTAATTAATCTGATGCCAGCAGAGTTTCTAATAGCTGGTATTATACTTGGGTTTGTGTCTGCTTTGATTAGCTCTTGTAACAGCCAACCAGCTCTGTCACCCTACTGGAATAATCTATTTTGCACAAGTCAAGGCCATTTGAGACCTCTGGGCTATGTATATGCTGACAGCACGGGTGGCCACTTTCAGCTCCTCCAGCAAGGCAGTAAAAATCAAGGAGACACCACGAGTACCTGCATCTCCAGGCAGTTTTCTGTCTCCCTTTAGGTCAAGGTAGACACAAGAGCCCATTTATATTCTTCTGAAGGTGTAAGAAATAGTTGTGTAACACCACTTTGAGAGCCACAAACATCAGAGTGGACAATATCTCAAGTATATTATTTCGCCTCCAAAGCAAAGTGACTAAACATCCATCGGTTCCCTAAATGTTTCTTTGCACAGGAGGCAAGAATTAATCTCCTTTCAAGAGTAATACCTCTACAGTTGATCTTCATGGCAACAAAGGCACAACTGAGAACTGCATGGTATAGCAACATTGGGGATCCTATCAAAACAGTTATCCACAGTGAGTACCAAGAGCTATTCATTCGAACACATTCTTTACAGTGCAATGTTCCCATTTCAATTATTTTGAGATTAAGTTTCTCTGCCTTACTGACTTCATGAAAGAACTGGAGAAGAAAAACATCCAAAAGGAGACTTAGAGGTAAAACAGATGCAACCTAACACAATACAGTAGTTTCATATCTATTAATCCAGTGTTAAAAGAACACTGAATAATTTAAGGACCCACTTCTTCAAGATCCCACCAATACATCACCACGACTAAAAGCAGGTAACCACATTAAAGCTTTCCCATATTCATGAGGAATTTTGCATCTGCTGCACTCTAAGACTGCTCAGCCACTTTCACCACAATACTCATAGTAGTAACTCCCCTGAAATAAGCAAATCAGGTACAAACCTTCCTCCACAGAAAAAGCAGCAAAATAATCCCCCTGACCAAAACCTTGAGAAAACACCCAAGCAGAGAACCTTTTAGAAAGCAGCATTCCCCACCTCAAAACTTTTAAAAGAGAAAGACTGTAACAGAACATCTGGACAACCACTGGAGTTTGTTACTAATGGGTTATATTGAGTCTGCTTATCTTTTGTCATCTTGTGTTGCTTTACTGTACAAACTTTTCAACTCTTTTTTTGGTAGAAATTGTGCTCACTGTAGGACAAGTCTTCTGATTTTGATGAAAAGTCATTTGCACTGAAAAGATAGGGAATTGTCTTCCATGCCACATTGACACTTTCTGAAATATAGAAAGAAACTTTGCAAACAGTAAAGTCTGAGAAAGGATAGTATTTAGAAAAGTATATTTTGGAGTTAGAAAGATTTTACACAAAGCCAAAATGATCAAACTTTTCCAATATGACAATTACTACTTTGAGTTAACTTACAGCATGCATCAATTTAGTTCATTAAATACTCATTGTAGCACTATACTTACTGATGCTTTCCTAGCTTCTTTCCTCGCATGTGCTTCTTCCAAGCACAGAAGAACATGGCAAAAATAGAGTTACTTTTCCTACAGATCATGCATCCCAAGGCTGCTGGTTGCAAATGCTGCTTGCAAAGGTAATGTCTTCCTGGATCTTGCCAATTACTGGTACTACTTACATGATCTCTACTACCCAAAGGCAGAGACAAATACATATTTAAAGCAATTAAGACAGCGCATTTGTAACAATTTGCTAAAGGCCAAACTTCCTTTAATTCTGTGGTCGCTTACTCTGCCTTCCTCACATAGGTTGTAGTACTATAGAGTACACACCTTAGAATAAGAGTCCCAAGAGAACTCCAGACAGATTTACATAGCTGCTGGAAACTCTACTTTGTTCAAGTGTTTTTGTCTATTTTTGTAACAGACACTATTGCAAATGGAAATGGAGTAGTACTGGGTAGTACTGATTTTGACATTTTGAAGAGCAAATCTTTACACCAAACTTACTCTTGAGAATTTTCTAAATCCATGCATTACAATACATGTACCCCTTCAGTACTCTGAGTATTAGATTTGTGTTTGTATGCAATTAAAGTCAGGCTTAACAAATGTGTAACATAATCATACTTCCATATAAAAATAAGAACTTAACTTTGAGAGACATGAACATATTGACACTATTTTTAGATGAGCAGGTTAGACCTGTAATTAAAGCCTGATCTTTGTCTAAGAAAACATCTGTTTTCTTCACTGTGTAATTAGTAAAATTAATGAATTCCAATCCATCCACACAAACAATTCCTTTAACTATGAAATCAATCACTTTAAAACCCAAGATGCTTTCAGCTGCACAGATTTGCCAATAAGTGATACTGTAGATCAAGTTCAAATTACGAATGTAATTTTCTGCAGAGGTCTATTTAAAGAATTTTCTAGCCCTATTTCACTGACGTTGGCATTTATATTACAAACAAAACAGATTTGTGCATTAAGAAAGCTGCGATTTTTACATACAAGATTAAGCTGCTCACACAGAATTCGTGTCAAAAAACTGACTAAAAGATCACATTGTTTAACTTGATCGGAACAGAAATTATGCATATTGGGAAACTATCCCTCTCTGACACTTTATATACAGAGCAGGAAACTGCTGAACAGTGAACACAATTTCCCAACGCAGATTAAAAGATCAAACAAAATTTCTCTTAAAATATTTTCTTCTTATAAAAATGTTACTTCTAAATATGTGAAGTGGCAGATGATCACACTTCAAGAGGTCAGCACTGAATAATCACAGCCACAACAAATAATGGGAAACATACTGTATGCTTTAGTGATCTCAGGCACTATCCTTATCTTGCTGCTATAAAGAGGCAATAAAAGGAGGTTTCTATCATACCCTGTATGGCCACGGCTGGATTCTAATCCAAAAGGGCAATTCTGATTGTCTGTACTAAAAATCTTTGGACAAAACCTCTGTAAATGTTCATTTGTTTAAATCTTCCTCTTTGAATTGGGGAGATGTGCATGAGAAAACTAGCTAAAAATCTCCTAAGTACTTGTTTTATGAATCTGGCCCTCAGTCAAGAAGTTGCAGTGAAAAGTCTTTTAATCACCCTCTGATCAGAATTTACTGGATTGTATCTAAGTTCAAGGGTATTAAAATGTGCAAAGGAGACTATGAAAAAATGGCTGGGTTATAGATTTTAACTTCCTAACTAGAAAATTGACTGAAAATAGATTTTCTAATTTACAATGAATCAAAAGAGAAAACATTAGACCATAGCAAAAGTGGCACAAATGTATCAAAAAGCAAATGAATAAACATTTGAAAAGATTTATTAGTAGAAATTGTAATAAATTTTGGAAAGATGAATCGATTTTAGTTAAAAGGTATAACTGACAATTTATTGGGCGGGAAGATGCATTATTTTCCAATTGTTATCCACCTACAGTAAAACTGATTTGTGTCCTATTGTATTTTATGGAAAAGGAGAGAGCAACTTTCAGTGATCTAGATTAAATGTATTAATCATAACCAGGCACTGTGAACTATATATCTACTATTAAAGAAGATTTTTGACATTTAATTCTGTAGTAATATTTTGGCTCTGTACCACTCTTCCTAAATCCAATTCCTGCTACAGTTGGCAGATTTCTTCCTTTTAATTTTATGGGGCTTAAAGTAGCATTTAACCACCCATGCGGTAAATAATGCAGGATTAGAAATATTTAGTGTTTTGTTTCCCTTTGAAGAGTATTAATCCATCAACCCCCAAATATTTTTAAAACATTTTCCACATTCTAGCAATATTTAATGTAATATTCAGTAAAACATCCTATGTAAATGATGTTGTTTTCCTGAAACAAAAAAAATCACATTAAACCCTAAGCAAAATGTGCATATACCTCACTGATAGAAGGGAATTCATTTTATAAAGAGATCAGCTGTGTACAAAGAAAACTTGAATAAATCCTTCAGAGTTTTTAAAATTTATGTATATGTGACAATTACATAGTTTATTCCCAATAATCTGAGACAAGCTTCTGTTCTCCTGAACAACAGCTAACCATATATTTTTCAGTATTTATCATAGAACCATAGAACAGTTTGGATTGGAAGGGACCTTAAAACTCGTCCAGCTCCAACCCCCTCTCATGGGCAGGGACACCTTCCACCAGACCAGGTTGCTTCAAGCCCTGTCCAACCTGGCCTTGAACACTGCCAGGGATGGGGCAGACACAGCTTTTCTGGGCACCCTGTGCCAACACCTCACCACCCTCACAGGGAAGAACGGCTTCCTAATGTCTAATCTAACTCTTCCTTTTTCAGTTTAAAACCATTTCTCCTTGTCCATTCACTACACACCCTCGTACAAAAACCCTCTCCAGATTTCTTACAGTACCCATTTAGGTATTGAAAGGTTGTTATAAGGTCTCCCCAGCACCTTCTCTTCTCCAGGCTGAACAAGCCCAACTCTCTCAGCCTGTTTCCATAGCAGAGGTGCTCCAGCCTCCTGATCATTTCCATGTCTTCCCTTGCACTCACTCAAGCAGGTCCCTCTTGTTTTATTGCCCCTAAGCTGCACGCAAAACTGGGCAGTGTCTCATGAGAACAGAGTAGAGGGTTCTCATGAGAACAGAGTTGCCCCCCTTGACCTGCTGCTCACACTCTTTTTGATGCAGCCCAGTATACAGTTGGTTTTCTTGGCTGCAACCACACACAGAAGCTGGCTCATGTTGAGTTTCTCATCAATCAAGAGCCCCAAGTCCTCCTCAGGTCTGCTCTCATCCATTTTCCACCTAGCTTGTATTTCTGCCTGTGATTGCCCCGACCCAGGTGTAAAACCTTTTACTTGGCCTTACCAAACTTCATGAAGTTGGCACTGGCCACCACTCAAGCCTGTCCAGGTCCCTCTGTATGGCATCCCTTCCCTCCAGCATGGGAACCATACCACACAGCTTGGTGAAACCAGCAAACTTGCTGAGGGTGCATCACGTCCACTGTTCAAATCATCACCAATGTGCTGTGACGGGCTGTGAACATGCCCAACTTAACACTGAAATGCTAGCTGTTATTTACACACAAAAAACCCCCAACCCTGCGTCTTATGCAGTCATTTTCTGTCTTTCATTTAAAGTGCTATATTTTACTGCATCTGAAAGGTGCCTTATGGTATCTTCCAACAGTTAATGTTCTTAAAATTATTCTAGGTACTTAGAAGTTGCCTTAGACCTACATCAGTGATTAGATGGTGCTTAAAAACACCAACAAAAGAATGAAATGCTAATCACCATAAGCATGTTTTCCTTTTCAAAGCCTAACAACATGACATAAACCAGGAAAAAAACATTTTCTCCAGTTTGACTATGTTCTATAAAGAATAAAAATGCAATCCTGTAAACCTACTGTATCTATCTGTTTAGGTCTTTCTAAAATAAGTCTTTTAGAACTAATGAAAGAGGTCAGAGAGAAAGCGGAAATGGTACATATTTCATGCGATGCTTTTTAAAGTGAATTTCACAAGTGTTTAATGAAAATAACACATGTATAGCAGGACAGTTTGATCATCAGCCAGCAGTGGGAAACTGACTGCCTAAATAGAAAACTTTCAGTCCTCTGAATTGAGGATAAGTTTCTTCCTTGACCTTTAAAACCATAATCTGATGGAGTGCTAAGTCAAGACTGGGAAACAAGAAAGTTATTCTCATACTTTTCGAATGGAGGTTTCAAAAGTCCCCTGTCAAATGAGGGACTACCTAAAGTTCACAGTGAGAAAAGTTAAACCACAACAAAATCATCTCATCAGAAGCAAGGAAGAGTTTGCTGAAGCAAGCTGCAAGGGGCTGAATGGAACAGGTTCTGAGCAGTTATCACAAGTGTTACACTGAAAGTGTTCACGTGATCAGTTCTAGTGGTTTGTGCTTCATTTGGAAAAGAAATTAAAAAAGCAGGTGCTGCGGCCTAACTGAAAGGACAGTGATTAAAAGGCAAGGATCAACAGTCTCTTGAACCACTCCAGTTTGAAGCACTGATGTTAATAAAACCTATTCTTGTTGTCCTCTTTATTCCAATATATACAAAGCAATGGTAACTGTACTTTTGAAAAGATCAAACCAACATTGTATGTATGGCTTTCCACAACATCAAGAGACCACTAAACAGAGGAGCTTTGAGTTTTCTGTGACTTGCCTCACAACTCACAGCATTATTAACTTACTGATTGGCTTCAGGAAATAGCCTTTCCATTGTAGGCATGCTTATTACCTAATAACAATATAGATAACATTATTTTATATATATGATATATATTATTATTATGCTGAAGAGGGACTCTTTATCAGGGACTGTAGTGATAGGACAAGGGGTGATGGGTTCAAACTTAAACACAGGAAATTCAGGTTAGATATAAGGAAGAAGCTCTTTACTGTGAGGGTGGTGAGGCACTGGAACAGGGTGCCCAGAGAAGTGGCGAATGCTCCACCCCTGGCAGTGTTCAAGGCCAGGTTGGAGAGAGCCCTGGGTGACATGATCTAGGGTGAAATGTCCCTGCCCGTGTGAGGGGGTTGGAAATGGATGATCGTAAGGTCTTTTCCAACCCAAACCATTCTATGAGTCTATTATTAATATTAGCATTGCAGCCTCTTGCTATTGGATAAACATGTTTAAGAAAGCATTCACTTCTCCAACTCATTCAACTTGGAAGATCTCTCAGAAACACATTAAACAAAGCCTATGGTTCTCTAAGGAAAAAGGTCTCTTCTGCATTCTGTTATTTGTTTCTTTGCTGTAAATTCCACGTGATAACTATCAGAAGAGGCAGCCTCTGACAAGTTGTGAGTACTTCCTTCCCTCCTTAAAACTAGGCTCTTGTCCTGGGTTCAGCAGTAGCAGTCATTTTTCTCCTTCTTAGTAGCTGGTGCAGTGCTGCGGTTTTGACTTTCAGCCTGGGAACAGCACTGATAACACCGATGTTTTTAGTTGTTGCTAAGTAATGTTTACTCTGACCAAGGACTTTCTGAGTCTCATGCTCTGCCAGGGAGGAGGGGAAGCCGGGAGGAAGCAGGGACAGGACACCTGACCCAAACTAGCCAAAGAGGTATTCCATAACACAGCATGTCATGCCCACTATATAAGCTGGTGGCAATTACCCGGAAGGGCTAGATCACTGCTTGGGTCAGGCTGAGTATCAGTTGGCAGGTGGTGAGCGGTTGTATTCTCTCCCCTTGTTATTTCCCTTATCATTATTACTACTGGTGGTAGCAGTAGTAGTTTGTGTTATACCTTAGTTACTGGGCTGTTCTTATCTCAACCTGTGGGAGTTATGTTCTTTCAATTCTCCTCCCCATCCCTCTGGGAGTTGGGGGAGGAACGGGGGGAGTGAGTAAAAGGCTGCGTGGTTCTGGGTTGCCGGCTGGGGTTAAACCACGACAGTTCTTTTTAAACCAGGAGGTTTACACCACCAGTCAACCGATACCCAGCCCGACCCGAGCAGCGGTCTAGCCCTTGCGGGTAATTGCCACCAGCTTATATAGTGGGCATGACATGCTGTGTTATGGAATACCCCTTTGGCTAGTTTGGGTCAGGTGTCCTGTCCCTGCTTCCTCCCGGCTTCCCCTCCTCCCTGGCAGAGCATGAGACTCAGAAAGTCCTTGGTCAGAGTAAACATTACTTAGCAACAACTAAAAACATCGGTGTTATCAGTGCTGTTCCCAGGCTGAAAGTCAAAACCACAGCACTGCACCAGCTACTAAGAAGGAGAAAAATGACTGCTACTGCTGAACCCAGGACAGCTCTCAATATGACGTCATCAAATCAAATCAACATTTGATTTTCTTATTTAAAGAAACAAAATGGTAGCAAACAACTCATTTTACAGCTAAGTCACAGGAAAGTTAGGCTACAGCTGCACCATGGTCTACTCCACTTCTCTATGGTTGTTTTCAACAGGTTGTAGAAGGATGTCTTTACATTTGACTAACTAAAGTCACAGGAATCAAACAGAATGGCAGAGAAACACCTCTTCATTCCCATATGAAAACATCAGAATAATTTTCTCGGGCAGTTCAATTTCAACACAATTGCATCCTGTGTGTTTGCTACTTTATTTTGTGTGCTGTATTTTGAAGTTAATTGATATATGCATCTCCATGACAAATTCCTGGAGAGAAGACTAAAGATCCTTTTTAATTCGCTGTTTTTACAGCTGCTCCTTACTCTGGGTACAAGCCATATGAACTCAAACTCTATATATTAAAAAAGCCAACATTTTAAGTTGCAGTTTGTATTTTGCTTTTGTTATAAATCAAAGGTGATTAAAACATTTTAATTACATGTCTTTGCCTTATAGCAATGATTTGAAAGATAAATTGCTAAATGATACAGATCCCTTTTCAGACAAGAATTTTTTACAGTATGTATTACATAAAGTAAAGCTAGAACAAAGCTAGCACGCAAAAATGAATGCATCCAAATATAAATTGCATATTTCAGAACAAACCTAGGTTACTTAGGCTTAAACTAAATGTTTAGATAGGCAGAGTACTTCTATTAGATATCTAAAAGTGCCACTGCTTTCCCTATACATGGCTACCATATGAAAAGCAACTGAAAACCCCCAGGGGGACTGTTTTCAAGTTGTTGTGTCTATCAGTAGCCCTCATTCTCCCATGACCCCTATGTTAGGCAAAAAGATATCTTCCTACAGAGTGGAAAATCTACCCATGTGAATGAGTTGTTATAGTTTGAATTTGCAACTTTTAACAGGATAGGAAATAAATAAGAAACTTTTAACAGTTGTATCTGATCTTGTGCTTGCTTTCAGTTCAAAAATGCTAAACAAAGTGTTAGCTGAAACCACTGTCATGATTTACTTGACATTTATGATGTTACTACAGCATAAATGAGATGCTGCTCATCAGCTAAGGCACAATATCCATGCATGTGTTCCTTGCCTATTACACATAAGATTTCCTGTCTATTCTAAGCATTAAGTGATCAACTCCCCCTCAAAGTCAATACAAGGAAATACAACTCCTAACTTGACTCTGGATACAAGATGCTGCTGGTTTACCATTAATTCTTCAAAATGCTGCTACTGAGGCAGTAAGGAAGAAATGCAACCAAGTGAAATTTTTGCAGAAGAGATACTAAACCCATTGAATTTAAAGACAAATTCTTTCCATTAGAATTGCACTAAACCATAAAACATAGAATCATAGAATCATAGAATAGTTAGGGTTGGAAAGGACCTTAAGATCATCTAGTTCCAACCCCCCTGCCATGGGCAGGGACACCTCCCACTAACCCATGCCACACAAGGCTCTGCCCAACGTGGCCTTGAACACCGTCAGGGATAAAACATCAAAAAACCCAGTCTGGACTTAGGAAGTTAAAACAAGCAAATTCCAAATGTCTGCAGAAGAAATATTTAATGCAGCCAGACACCAAGAATGGGGATTTCTTTGTGATAAGGAGCAGAAAACAAGAGGAATAATTATACTGCCTCTTATTTTGAAGTCAGAGGTTTTTAAAATCATTATTATCTGTAAGAAGCGCTGTAAAACTTTATTAAATGTGTTTCCAAGACAGAAACAAACTGAAGAATAAAATGCATATTCTGCCATTCAGCCTAATTTAAAAGTAAAGTTAAATGAAATTGTAGATGACTATCACTTGAGTGGCTGGGTTAAGGTGAATTACAAGGAATACTGCTCAGACTAAGAGTTCACAGCACTTGTCACCATGAATAATGCACAAGATGCATTTTAAAAATAAGCAGCACATTTGGGATTTCCGAGAATAGTGCTGGAGGGCACCTATATCGCTGAAATGCAATGCTGGTTTTGACATTATACTTGAAGGGAGAGTCCAAGAAAAGAGGCTAAGTCTCCATATTCGCTTCGGCCAGACAGAAATTAATCATTGATATTTTAAACCGATGCTTTGATCCCTCTCAGCAAGCAAAATAAACCAAGAAAAACCATTGTGAACTCTGGCATAGAGCAGCTGTTTCTGTTAAGTTACACCTACTAGGTATCTTCATTTCATTGCTAAAGTACAACTGTTACCTCTATAAGCTATTAACTGCCTGATGCATTGAAAATATTGTTTTCTTTGATCAGCATACACTTAGTAAGAATGAAACTAGGACAGAATTCAAGACTATACACTCTAATTTACAAGGTAAAGGATTTCTCTAGCTATTTTAATTACAGCAGAGGTGTTTTACACTCAGATAACAACTAATAACAAAACTGACTAACCTTAGATTTGTTGAAATCTAAATATTTGGTATTTAAGTTACTGGTAAGTCCTTTTTTGCTAACGGATTGCAGGTTCAAATCAGACAGAAATGCTGTGGTATTATTTGTGACTATTTACAGGTTTGATAACACTAAAATGATCATAGATCTTCATTAGACAATTATAAGTGACACACAAATCATTGTCAGTTAAAGCAAACACAGGTTATAAGGCACTTTATTAAACCATTCAGATCTCACAAAAGACAGCTAGAACCCAAAATACTTTGTAACAATGACAACTATACTGACAAAACCAATCTACTAATCCTAGCGCTCTGCTTTGAACAATCACAGTATTTAACTGCCTTATGTATGGGTACTGCCATTGGTACAACCAGTAATAGAAACCACTTTGACAAATCCTGACCTACTGTGAAAGATGGTATGGGTCTAATTATGATTCTTTTGAAGACCAAGTATACTAAGTTATTACTCAAGTCCCTAAGAAGCTTCTACTCTTCCATCAGGTGCCTACCACAGCAGGTGGAACAAATTCTACTCAGCTTGCATCAGTATAAGTGAAAGCTTTAGCAAAAATGCACTCGAAAAGTAATTTGTGGAAAAAAAGGAACCTCTTCCTATGCAAAATACACAGCAGCAGTAAGAACAGTAAGCACTTCCCCCCAAGATATTAGATACGTGAAGTTAAGAACATCACAGATTACTCATCATCATCCCCAATATTTACATCCCATTTCTGAAACCTACATTGTTTATAATGGGGTTTTGACATCTGACAGAAGCTTCTTTCCCTCCCTTTTCTTTTCTCATAAAATAAAGCTATTTCAACATGACCAAGATCTGAAGCCCAGAAGAGTACCCTCTGACTCACTCCTTAAGAACTGTAGCATTTTTGTCAATGACTAAACACAGGAAGAATCGACGGTGGAGCCTAACCTGCCACCACAGCAGCTTCTCCTCTGCCAACAACCTGATTTTTTCTTTCTGAAAAACTGTTATCTACAGGAAGCACGTGACTGCAGGAAACTACTAATTCCTCAAGGAAGATTTTCCCTCTATGTTGTAAAAATCAGGTACTGAGTTAACTAATGTGAGGATTAAAAAAGCATGACTTTATCACTACATTTTGCATAAGCAGATATAAATTTAAGACTTACAAACAAGGAAAAGTTTTAAAAAATAAAAGGAAAAACACATCAAGAAATGCTTTCAATAGGTGAAAATATTTGGAATGACAGGAAATCTTAATAACTCCCCATCACAAAAACCATAAGTCCCTACTCTCCTACCCACTTAAAGGGAAATTAATTGGTGGCATTAGCAGCGTAAGGTTTCAAAACACCCTCCTCAGACACAGGCCTAATATTCCTGACCTTGAATGACTGAAAGCCTGGAATCCAACAAGAGTTTAGTTTTCTTATCAGACATCATCTAATACCACTCACATTTCCACAGATTTTGAGGTAAAGACTATGCTTCAAATGACAATAGTTATTAACTATAGAAACTAATTAAAACCCCAGACATTTCATGCACCTCACAAACTGAACTGTGTTTTATCTGACTGTATGCCACACATCCAGTCTATAAGAATTCTCCAAAACACCAAATCAACTTTAACTTGAGAAATGGTGTTCTTCCATAAGTTGAAGAACATCCATAAGAAGGCGTCTGACCAATATTGTCTTGCTCTTACTTACTCTAAGGAACACTGCCTGTAACAAGGGTTATCATCTAATACCTTTTCACTCCATTTCCAAAATATTTTGACAAGAAAAAAAGAAATCCTGAACACACCCATTTCTTCAGTTAGAAAGAATTTAGATGCAGAAAGATTTGATTTTACATTTTGAAAGCAGTAAACAAAAAGCAGAAGTGCTCAATACATCCTTTCTCCTGATGTCGATATAGTAGTTATCCAACAACACATTTTATTTTTGAGAAAAGCTCTTTTATCTTTGAACTTTGGAGAAAGAGTCACAAAATTTAACAGAAATACACAGATACCTTCAGATAACAGGTCTCACAAATGTAGCTTTCATTATTTACTTTTTGAGTAATTACAACTATGTATAGTCAAGCTCAATAGTACAACTGTGCAAAAAGAAACAAATCAATCCTAGGAGTGCAAGACTTAAAATAGGCTGTCTTTAATACCATGAAATCAAAACCCATGACATAAAGGTGATGGATGGAAAACTTGGCAGAATCAAAAGAAAGCATCCTTTTTATTGCTCATGTTTTTTGCACTTCGCCTCAGTGAAATCACTTCCCAGCTTCCAGCCTGGACAGGGAATACAGGCAGGAAGATGACAAGCAAGAGCCCTCAAACAAAACCCTACACTGTCTCTCCTTGTTTCAGGGAAGGAACTGTAAACAGAAAAACACAAGGAATAGCTAAGACAGCAGGATTCATTTTTAGCCCTTTCACTTATTTGTATGGAGTTCCGGTGAACAAAAGTGGAACTTTTCAGCCAAGTACTAAGTTGGCCAAAACATTTTGAAAAAAATGAAAAGTAGTCACATTCTATTTTCACTAATTAGAATTATGAACTCTTTATTTTCTTTCATTAGTACTGTTGTGATGTTCCCAGGAATCCATCTGAAAAAAGTATGGCAGCCTTCATCACCGAAGGTAATTTATCTAGTGTCCTACATCACAGAAATGAGTTTTCACATTTCCAGTGCACCTAAAATGTTAGATTTCCAGTTTGATTCTTCTAAATACTGAAGTTTCACATGTAATTTGTTGGAAAGGATAGATATAGTACTAGATGACATGCAAGTCTATAAACACATACAGAAAAAAAGATTAAGAAAAAAGCATTCTCTCTAAGAAATCTGCATTTCATTCACAGAATACTACCTTTAAAATGTAGGATTTTTACCTAAAAAAAGGATTCAGGGGTTAGGAATAGTTGAGCAGGTCCTATGTAAACACAGAATTCAATCAGTCAAGCAAGATTTCATGCAATATACCTTATTAAAAGAGTACATTGGTACTTACTGGTATGGTATGAAAGTACATGTATCATGCTTCTGATTGCTACTAGCAACTTGACACAGGTGGGATCAAAAGCATAGTATATTAGAAAATATGTTTTTGTATTTCTTTTCAAATAAAGTTCTGCTCCAAATGATGCTGCCACAAAACAAAGAAATCAAGACATGAAAAGCCAGCATTGTAACTGTATGCCAAAATACACACCTGACAAACCACTTAATGACAGATTCCATAAGAAACATGCCTATCTTTAGTAAACTGGATAATCCAAAGGGTATAAACCAGTTGCAACGAATTTTTTTACATTTCATTTTCAGTTGTCATCTGCTATATGACAACACTGCACATTAGATTTTCATAGCATTTGCATGCCAGGTTTTTACTTCTCTCTTGCTTGTCCAGTGTATGATCATTAAAAGAACGTTTTGACTCAAAGGTAGCATGCCTGATGACAGAAAGACCCATGAGTTTGTTCAAATTAAGCAATTCATCAGTGGAATTCAGGAAAAGCATCTGGACAGAATCTGAGTGCCAGCTGTGGATACTACAAATAAGTTCACTAACTGGTCTATAAAGAGCAGCATCCTTCCTCCTATTCTCAGCTCCCATTGCTTCTGGTGTGAAAACAATGTAAGCTGGCAGTTCCCTTAGTATATAGCAAGCAATAATCACACTCTTGGCTTGATGTTTCTCACAAGAAATCAACCAAACAGTTTGGCATTAAATATTTTTTGATAGAGGATGACAACATATCAAGGTATTATCTACCCTAGCTATTCATTTTGCCTTCCCTAAACCAGTAATTGCTTCAAGGCTCCACTAGCTGCTGTAGTTGTGAACTTTCAATTAAACTCCCCAAAGAAGTTTAAACACGCATTGCCTGTATGCAAAGAGGTAACTATATGCTCACATTTCCTAGATACAAACTACACATCCTTAGGCCAAATGCAGGATGTAATGTGTGTCTTTTAGGTAGGGTATCTCAGTAGGAAACTCCATTTTTTACTTTGTCTCCCTTTCAAGTCTGTGTAAAAGCAGTGATACAGACATCAGACTCCTCACTGCTAAAAAAGAATTAAGTCATAGCACAACCCTGTTCAATGAGTTGAGTCTGCAGTGTTCTTTCCTCAGGATATTAATCTTTCTAAAAGCATCCTTGCTTTTCTTCACTGTTACAATCTAATAGCAGTAATTACTTCTTGTTCTGTGTTATCAGATGTCACAGGTATAAAACGACTTTATTTTTTGTCATTGAATTAAAGGACCTAAAAGAAGATTTTCTTTAAGAAGCGACCACTAACAAAAGGAAGCACATGAACTCTGGCTTATATAGCTATGTTTGCAATGACGGATGCAGCAAATGTGCCCACAAACATAAATACACATTAACAAGGTCAGAAAACTGCATGCGAAGAGCCAGATGCACATCCATTCTATATATACACTCGTGCCTAAACATAGTGGCTTAGAAACTATGTTTGCAGGACAACATTGTTTCACTACACTATGTAAATGATACATTTTGTAACTTGAGGTAACTGAATTAGCAGTCTTCAGTAGATTGGCTTGCACTTTTCTTATAAATGGAAATAGAATGCCATCTTTACTCATCTTAGTATGAGATATCATGACTAAAAGACAAAATAGGCTCCTAAGGACAACTCAGAAAGAGTAGCAGAAAATAAACATTGGGATTTTTTATTATATAAATGCATTCACAGTATATCTTCATCAATTGAAATTTAATCACCCTTTTACAATTTAGAAAGGCCGTTTTTAGGGTAGTTAAGCTATGTATCATCAACACCATGAAGCTAACCTATCAGTTATAATAGCTCCTATAAAATACCAGAGTGAAATTGCAATAAGCCTAGAAAATGGGCTACAAATCCCAGATATGCTCAAGCAAGCACTGAACCAAAAATAAAAATAGGTAGATAGGAAACCAAGAACTAGATAGCATTCATCTAATTCATGACCACTAACAGCAAAGATCACAGGCCAAGGTTTTAAAGCATCTTATTCAGCTCCAAATGGCAATTATTGGACAGGGACTTCAATTATAAAACCCTTCCCTCTTCAAAACAAGTTACATTTCTAACAGTTCATTTCTATTCTCTCCACATATTTTTCTTACATTCCTCAGAAGCATCTTACTTTAAGGCAAATTAGAACTGGAAACCATTTAATTTTCTCAAATACAAAGAACATTGATGTTGCAGTATTTATCAGGTTGAAGCAGGTTTACCATACATTGACATAGAGTTTCCTACAACCTACTTCCTTCTGTTCCAAACACTATCCCAATAAGAAAGGAATAGACTGCATGGATAAACGAATATTTGTTAATATTTATTTTATATTTTAATATATAATTTTATATATTTAATATATTATATAGAATAAAATTTATTAACATTTATATAATAATTAAATTAATAAATTTAAGTCCTTTGATTTGAGAAGTCTCCTCTGAAGAACAAATTCTTATAAATTCATTATAATCTTATTTTAGAAAACAGCTATGGGAAAATCACATTATTAGACTGTATAGACCTTTTCCCTGACCACACAGAAGTCACCCAGACAAGAGAGTAAGGACAGATTTTTCAAAGCAGACTTTTGGGAGAAAAAGAAATCAAAATAATTCCATCCTAAAATGCTTTCAGTGTGAGAAAAACTTAACATTTAACTTTGGTTTGTTTTTCATTTTAAACATGTTTTCATATAGACATAAGATCCATGCTGAAAACTTTTAATAATGCTCCCCCAAAGCTTTCCCTTCACTCAGTTCAAAATAAGTACTGAGAGACAATATCCAACTCTTTCTGCCATTCAAGTACACACAAAGTATTCTGTTACAAAAGACGCAATAATCAGCAGCAGTGGCACTGTGGTCTCACAGTTCCATTACCTATCTACAACATTAGGGAACAAGGATGGGAGAAATATGCTTTTTTAAAACAAAAAGCAAACCCGAACACCTCTAAGAACTGTGCACATTAGCCAACAATAATAAAAGCACCTACCAAGGCATTCTGGTTTCCTGAAGCCTTTTTTATGTTTCTTGCTGGCACGCCATGAAGATGACTAAATCTACTCTGGAAACCTAAAAAAAAGAAGTACAAACTGATTTAAGAACATTGTCTATACCAGAAAACCAGTAACATTCATGATTACATGCCAATCTATTAATCTGACCAGTTCAATAAAAACATCTTAATAGAGTCAATTGTACTGGTAGTAACAAAGCACAACGGGGAAAGTGAGAGAAAGGCTGTTATAAAAATTAATATTTCTGTAGATATTCTTACTGCCATCCTGGTTCTATGCACAGTTGGCTCCATAAGCAGAGCACACTGACCAGTAGGAAAGGTTTTTTGCATCACTTAGAACTTTATTAGAACTAGAAAACATTAAATCTGGTGAATTCACAGAGACGAAGTCCTCAGAAACAATTTCAAGCATTTCATAAATAAGCTTCACAAAATAATTCACTACATTGTGCAGAGCAGTTTAAAAGTGATTTGACCACTGCTCACATAAAAGATCTGTATTTGAATGTGAAAAGAGATCCTTGTGTCAGAGGGAAGGTGCAACAAAACTCTCTGGCAGCAAGCTGAGGTCTGCCAACTTCAGTCTTTAGATAAGAGTGGGTTCCCAGCTGTAAATGCAATCTAACTCTGGTGCAACTTATCATTGGATACACTGCATCCACAGCTGTCTAAAATATTTTAAAGAGAAAAAAACCCAAGATGTTTTCTAAATTACAATCTCAATCCTTGCTCTAAAGGAACCCTTCCACCTTCTCTACAAACAACACTGCCTGACCATAAAGCAGAGCAGATGGTCACACTACTCTCCAGCTTTTGAATTAACGAACTTCTATGGAACGCTAAACACTATCACAGGAGCCAGGAACAAAACAGGATACAAAGATTCACTTTAAATAAAGCTGTTCTCAATGGAAACATCAATACAAATAAGAGCAGGCTATAAAAATGAGCCAAGTTTTAAAATTTGACTTTTCTAACAACTGAGTTTAAAAAACTATTTCTGTCTAATGATACTTACAAATGAAATTGTTCAGGGGAACAAACAGGTAACTCCAAGATCTTGTCAGCATGTTATATGTATAGATATCCTTCTACTGTACTCAAACGACTCTACAGTTTGCATTTGCTTGATTGCTTCTTACCTCTCCTCCCTGAATGGGACATGAGAGGAAAAGTCCCAGTTAAGATACTTTCGAAGACTGGATCAGGCAATTCTCTTTCAAGTTCTGTAGAGTCTTCTTGTTCCCACCATGGAATGACTCCAGTAATTCCACATGCTCCACCAGATTCATTTTCATGAAACCAATCACTCTGCTCGTCATCACCTGTGTGAGGGCAGTGTTCCCCCCAAACCCCCCAAAAGAGAGGAAGGAGCAGACAAGACAAAAATCAGATGTCACCATCAATAAACACTCTGACAGCACAATTATTTCTTTTGCTTTATAGCTGTATAACAATTACTCATATATAGCAGTTTCTATTTAGAAAATGTTTCTCAATAGCATGACAAGCATTGCCATCAATGAAACCACATCAAATGTAATGTTTTAAAACCAATTTACAATAGAGAAAAACAATAATAAACTAGTTAATCCTTTGGCAATAACTGCAGGGAAATCCATTTAAGTTACTGCACTTTACATATTAACAAAAAACAAGCCTTAATCTCCTACAGGGAATTAAAAGGTATAAAACTGTGAAACTAGTTCTTTGCAGCTGATAATGGTATATAATTAGCTTAATTTCATAATTTGTATGGCTAGTAAAAGGGGAAAAAATCATGAGCAGATGTGACTAAATGAAGTTAATCTGATTAAGTTCATTTAGAAATAAGTTTTGAAAAAGTTGAGTTTAAATGAAAACTGACAGTATCATGGGATTGAGAATAATACTGCATTATACCACGAAGCTGGTAATTTTTACTGACATTTATAGATGCAGTATTTAAATACCTGGATTTGAAGTCAAAAGTAAAATAAGACTGAAAATCTGATCTTAAACTGAGCTCATAAACACGCTGGCAACCAAAAAAATGGTTATGTTTGGTTTAAAACATGTTCATTTATACAAAGTAGTTTACAGAAGACAGGAAAAATCATAGAATCATAGAATGGTTTGGGCTGGAAAGGACCTTAAGATTATCCAGTTCCAAACTAACTGCAATGGGCAGGGATGCCTCACACTAGACCATGTCACCCAAGGCTCTGTTCAACCCAGCCTTGAACTCTGCCAGAGACGGAGCATTCACAACTTCCTTGGGCAACCCATTCCAGCACCTCACCACCCTCACAGTAAAGAATTTCTTCCTTACGTCTAACCTGAACTTCCCTTGTTTTAGCTTGAACCCATCACCCCTTTCTTATTGCTAAAGCCCCTGAGGAAGAATCCCTCTCCAGCATCCTATCTTTGTAAGACAAATTTCCTTTCTTACACCTAAATAGCAGATTTCAAACTATGTGCTGTATATTTTAATTCTACTTCAAAGTATCCAAAACATAGCTGACTATTTCTGCATATAAATTATTTGCTTGGCATTTTAATTTTTCATTAGGCAGAACTGAGCAAGACCCAAACGCAACATATCTATGACATGATTTTCAGGAACAAAAAGTATTTGTGTAAAACTTCATTGCCACAATGGGAAAATACAAATAACGAAACTCAAAGCCAATATCTGAGGAAAAATAAAGTTCAAAACACCTTCTCTAAAGAAGTTGTTGCAATGAGACCTTCAAGACCAAGCACAAGTGAAAATGGCTGTAAACATTCCTTAGGACAAGTACTTTGTGAAAACATAGAATAATTAGGGCCCCTCACTGGTCACTTGCAGGTGAAATGTAATCTTTACATCTCTAGTGGTTGCTACTAAAAGCAAAATTAGCAGAGGCTAGAGAACAGGAACTTTTAGATGGAATAAAGGGAAAACAGAGATGGAAAGTGATATATAGGACCAATAAGATTCCGTTTCTTTGTGTTCCTGAAGCATTTTGCATCATTGTCCACATTTATTCATATCCCCATTTATAGCTATGACATGTCACAAAGGCATTCCCCATTAATTCTATCCTTTTTTCATTACAGCCAGGTAAGGTTTTGTATAAGTGAATAGAGACAGTGGTGGCAGGGGAGGGAGAATCATGCCTCTTTGCCGTTTGTCCTGCGGTTCAGAATTGAGTTTCAACTCCTTTTTTTTGATTTGTCAAACCTTATGGAGATAAACTTTGTCTGAATATTTTGTCATAAAATGAGAGCTCTAGACACGTAGACTAATAAGAAATACTATCAGAAACTCAAAAAAAACAAAGTCTTGCTGTACATAATTAGCTATGGAAGTAAGTATAGAATTCCAAAACTCGGTTAAACAATCAGGTCAAGGACAGAAGCCTGTAAGAGGTATGCAATGCAGGCTTGAAAGAAAGAGCTAGAATTGAAGACTCTGTTGGTGGACTGCAGAACAAGGCAAATAGAAGCTAGGAAATTAGTATATTTACTAAAAGTCCAACAATGGTCCTTTTGAAAAAAATACAGAATTACACTTCCTTTTTGTCTAACAGGAATATTAGTATCTTAGGCAGCTACCATGTGAAGCTATCTGAACCTCTTGGGCTTTTCCCATTTGACAGCATAATTCTGTATATCTGGTTTTTAGCTTCCTTGTCTGCAGCTCTGAACTCTTTATGACTATTTTCAGTATTCCCTTGAGAAGAGCATGAACCTAGTAACTCCTTATCCAGGTGAGATCACCCACAGGAGTTTTGCTTACCTGTTGCTCCACCTTGAAGGGATACCATTTTCAAAAGGAATCAGGGAAGACCACTGCACTGAATTAATTTCCAACCTCATACATATAGGCAATATAACACAGGGGCTACTCCACACTCAAGAGTTAGGTAACCAAATACTTGGATTTTATCCTACTTAATTTGCAGCTTTCAAAAGGCAACACAGTATCCATAGCAAACACATACTTAGGAGAATTAAGAATTCAAAGCAACATTTTGAACTTCAAAATACTTCAAAAGATTCACTACACTGTCCTTTCTGCATAAGGATGCTGATTCAGCACAAGGCTACAGCAAATTATCATAGTTTTCCAAGCTACAGGAAAGGTAAAAAAAACATCAGATGTCCAGAAACTGATCTCTGAGTGCATGCATTCTGCCAGCCACATATTTAAAAAACCACAGATTTGTTTACGGGTAATACTAATGACTCCAGGCATAGTTTAAAGCAATTTACATTCAATTCTAACTTTCCTAATCAGTTAAATCAACTTAAGAAATCTCAATGAAATGCTAAAATTTCAAGGTACCTCAGTTGCTGGCTTTGTTTATTTTTAACCTGCCTCCTCCCAGCACGACTGTTTGCCTAATTTTCCCTCTATATTATAGAGTCTACATGTTTATCTAATTATTACTCCATGTTAAATCATTTGCCTCCCTCTTTAAGATGTTTAGAAAATTATTTATGTGGTTTTCTCATGGTTTCTGTAAGTACACATACACCCCATTTGCATCACCCTTATTTCTGTGTTCAGAATCATAGAAACATAGAAGAGTTAGGGTTGGAAAGGACCTTAAGATCATCTAGTTCTAACGCCCCCGCCGTGAGCAGGGACACCTCACGCTAAAGCATGTCACCCAAGGCTCTGTCCAACTCACAACTTCCCAGTGCCTCACCACCCTCACAGTAAAGAAACTTCAACTTATATCTAATCTAAACTTGCCCTCTTTAAGTTTTAACCCGTTACCCGTTATCCTATCACTACAGTCTCTAATGAAGAGTCCCTCCCAGCATCCTTATAAGCCCCCTTCAGCTACTGGAAGGCTGCTATGAGGTCTCCACGCAGCCTTCTCTTCTCCAGGCTGAACAGCCCCAACTTTCTCAGCCTGTCTCCATACGGGAGGTGCTCCACTCCCTTGATCATCCTCGTGGCCCTCCTCTGGACTTGTTCCAACAGTTCCATGTCCTTTTTATGTTGAGGACACAAGAACTGCACACAATACTCCAAGTGAGGTCTCATGAAAGCAGAGTAGAGGGGCAGGATCACCTCCTTCAACCTGCTGGTCACGCTCCTTTTGATGCAGCCCAGGATATGGTTGGCTTTCTGGGCTGCGAGCGCACACTGAAGCCGGCTCATGTTAAGTTTCTCATTGACCAACAGCCCCAAGTCCTTCTCCGCAGGGCTGATCTGAATCTCTTCTCTGACCAACCTGTAGCTGTGCCTGGGATTGCTCCAACCCAGGTGTAGGACCTTGCACTTGGCATGGTTAAACTTCATAAGGCTGGCATCAAACCACCTCACAAGAGTGTTAAGGTCCCTCTGGATGGCATCCCTTCCCTCCGGTGTATCAAACGAACCACACAGCTTGGTGTCATCGGCAAACTTGCTGAGAGTGCACTCAATCCCACTGTCCATGTCACCAACAAAGATGTTGAACAAGTCCGGTCCCAACACTGATCCCTGAGGGACACCACTGATTACCAGTCTCCAGATGGACATTGAGCCATTGACCAAAACTCTTTGCTTATGGCCATCCAGCCAGCTCTTTATCCACCGAGTGGTCCACCCATCAAATTGATGTCTCTCCAACTTAGACACAAGGATGTCATAGAATCATAGAATAGTTAGGGTTGGAAAGGACCTTAAGATCTGCCAGTTCCAACCCCCCTGCCACGGCCAGGGACACCTCACACTAAACCATGTCACCCAAGGCCTCATCCAACCTGGCCTTGAACACTGCAAGGGATGGAGCATTCACAACCTCCCTGGGCAAACCATTCCAGTGCCTCACGACCATCACAGTAAAGAATTTCTTCCTTATAGCCAATCTAAACTTCCTCTGTTCAAGTTTTAACCCATTACCCCTTATCCTGTCACTACAGTCCCTGATGAATAGTCCATCCCCAGCATCCTTGTAGGCCCCCTTCAGACACTGGAAGGCTGCTATGAGGTCTCCACGCAGCCTTCTCTTCTCCAGGCTGAACAGCCCCAACTTTCTCAGCCTGTCTTCATACGGGAGGTGCTCCAGTCCCGATCATCCTCGTGGCCCTCCTCTGGACTTGCTCCAACAGTTCCATGTCCTTTTTATGTTGAGGACACCAGAACTGCACACAATACTCCAAGTGAGGTCTCACGAGAGCAGAGTAGAGGGGCAGGATCACCTCCTTCGACCTGTTGGTCACGCTCCTTTTGATGCAGCCCAGGATACAGTTGGCTTTCTGGGCTGTGAGCACACACTGAAGCCGGCTCATGTTAATTTTCTCATTGACCAACACCCCCAAGTTCTTCTCCACAGGGATGCTCTGAATCTCTTCTCTGCCCAACCTGTAGCTGTGCTTGGAATTGCTCCGATCCAGGTGTAGGACCTTGCACTTGGCATGGTTAAACTTCATAAGGTTGGCATCAGCCCACCTCACAAGAGTGTCAAGGTCCCTCTGGATGGCATTCCTTCCCTCCAGCGTTATCAACCGAACCACACAGCTTGGTGTCATCAGCAAACTTGCTGAGGGCGCACTCAATCCCACTGTCCGTGTCACCGACAAAGATGTTGAACAAGACCATTCCCAACACCGATCCCTGAGGGACACCACTCGTTACTGGTCTCCAGCCGGACACTGAGCCATTGACCACAACCCTTTGTTTGTGGCCATTCAGCCAGTTCTTTATCCACCGAGTGGTCCACCCATCAAATTGATGTCTCTCTAACTTAGAGACAAGGATGTCATGTGGGACAGTGTCGAACGCTTTGCACAAATCCAGGTAGATGATGTCAACTGCTCTGCCCCTGTCCATCAGTTTTGCAGACCCATCACAGAAGGCCACTAACTTGGTCAGGCAGGATTTCCCCTTAGTGAAGCCATGCTGGTGGGACAGTGTCAAACGCTTTGCACAAGTCCAGGTATATGACATCAACTGCTCTTCTCCTATCCATCAGTTCCATAGCCCCACCACAGAAGGCCACCAAATTGGTCTAGGCAAGATTTCCCCTCAGTGAAGCCATGCTGGCTGTCACCAAGCACCTCCTTGTTTTTCATGTGCCTTAGCATGCCTTCCAGGAGAATCTGCTCCAAGATTTTGCCAGGCACAGAGGTGAGACTGACTGGTCTGTAGTTCCCTGGGTCATCCATTTTCCCCTTCTGGAAAATGGGGGTTATATTTTCCTTTTTCCAATCATCGGGAACTTCACCTGACTGCCATGATTTTTCAAATATGATGGACAGTGGCTTAGCAACGTCATTCACCAGCTCCTTCAGGACCCACAGATGGATTTCATCAGGTCCCATGGACTTGTGCACGTTCAGGTTCTTAAGATGGTCTCAAACCAGATCCTCTCCTATAGTGGGCCTAAGGTCTTCATTTTCACAGTTCCTGTGTCTGCCTTTCAAGACTTGGGTGGTGTGGTCAGAGCATTTGCCAGTGAACACTGAGGCAAAGAAGTCATTAAGAACCTCAGCCTTCTCCAAATCCAGGGTAGCCAGTTCTTCTGATAGCTTTCGGACAGGGCCCACATTGTCCCTAGTCTGTCTTTTATTTGCAATGTAACTATAGAACCCCTTCCTGTTATCTTTCACATCCCTAGCCATGTTCAATTCTAACTGGGCCTTAGCTTTCCTAACCTGGTCCCTAGCTTCCTGGACAGCCTTCTTCCCAGGCCACCTGTCCTTGCTTCCACCTTTTATAAACCTCTTTTTTCACCTCAAAGTTTCCTGAGCAGCTCCTTATCCATCCAAGGAGGTCTCCTGGCCCTCCTGCTGCACTTCCTTCTAGTCGGTACACAACACTCCTGAGCTTGTAGCAGATGGTCCTTGAATATCAACCAACAGTCTTGGGCCCCCTTGCCCTCCAGGGCTATATCCTATGGAACCTTACTAAGCAGGTTCTTGAAGAGACTAAAGTCTGCTCTCTTGAAGTCCAGGGCAGTGAGCTTGCTGCACACTCTTCTCACTGTCCTGAGGATCTGGAACTTGACCATCTCATGATGTACTAACATAAGAAAAAGCACAGTCACATCAACAAGCCCTCTCGTTTGTCAGAATTGTAAATATTATAAATCTTCATTCTCAAGAATAGCTTCACGTGAATCTTATTTCAGCTAAAGTACTCCAGGATTATAGGAAAAAGGCTTTCCACTGCATACAGTGTTCCCTTTCTTTGTAGGTTTATTTAAAAATGGCTAGACTGCCCTCCATAGCAGTCACATACAGTGTACGTGAGCTTTCTTGTAACAACGCAACCTACTTTGAGAGTCTACTGTGAAAAGACTGAGGCACCAGGGTCATATAAACACCACTTGATACTGTGCTGGTCCTTTATCCATCAACTTGCACACAGAGAGTGATAGCACATGTCCTGTAAACACCCTAGGATGCTAATCTCATTTCCAGTGTTCCTCTTTCCAGGTAAAAACCCTCACTGTTAGTGGCTGTAATAATAATTTGGAGACATGGGAAGACTTACTAATACAAAGAGTTTCAGGAAAGCAGAAGATTAAGTTTCTCATCAGAAGAGGCACACTGCATCTTGCTCTCTGCGCTCTGCAGAGCTACCTTGGCAAAAGGGCTAGCAGGACACTTTTGCCACCGTTCAGTTTAAGCAGCTACTTCTGACTCAAGCTTGAAAACCGCTCATGAAGGCCTGCTCCTGAGTAGGACAGCTGTACAAGTGTACTCTGACACCTGCAGCTACCAAGTTACTATACAAGGTCCAAATCACTTCCTCTGCAGAGAAAATAAAAGAATGGCATTCTCATATACAGAATCAGTAGTGGATCATCTTCATTAAAGACACAGTAATGAATATATGTTTAATCATAAAATAATGAAGAGCTACCTTTAAAAGCTTAGCCACATCCACAGCAGAACCCTGACTTCTCCAATTTTAACTGTTTAACACTTGATTAATATAATTTTCCTTCCTACTTGTTTAGATATTAAATGACATTTCAAGTGCTATGCATCATGATTTAGGAGGTCTTAATTCAACTTTGAATTTCCCCAAGTGTACTTGTAAGTGTAGATGGAATAGGAATGCAGAGTATGTTTTCGAATATATTTGCAATTTGGTTTCTTTTCCCCAAAAACCAGCAATATTAACTAGTGTTTGGATAATGTTACCGTTCTGTTAACATTGTATTGAAGGCTTAACTTACACAGTGCTTTTAACTTAAAATGCCTTTGTAAAGTGGACCTGCAAAATGCCTTGAAATCACAGGCAATGCTACTAGCTAAGCCTATGTAAGACTTGTATTTTATGTTGCAATGTAAGATTAGACCTTTTGTTTCGAAACTCTTATAGAATTTTCTACACTAACATAACACTGCTTATCATTAAAGTTTTTATAATTGCAAACCAGCCATTTATGAAAATGCTATTGGGAGCAAAGGAAAAAGTAGGAAGGAAAAGTAAAGTCATGAGGACTTGCAATACATAAGCTTCAGCCACTGTTCAGTTCTTTCAATTACTTTGTGTTCTGGTTTCAGCTGGAATAGAGTTAATTTTTTTTGTAGCAGCTGCTGCAGAGCTGTGTTTTGGCTTTAGTCTGAGAATAATGCTCATAACACATCAATGTTTTAGTTGTTCTTAAGTAGCTCTTACCCTAGTCAAGGAGTTCTTAGTCTCTTCTGCTCTGCCAGTGAGGAGGTGCCAAAGGGTTATTACATACCACAGCACATCATGCCCAATATATAAACTGGGGGGAGTAACCCAAAAGGGAAGGATCACTGCTCAGGCTGGGTATTGGTCAGTGGGTGGTGAACAACTGTGTTGTGCATCACTTGAATTTTATTCCTGTTTCCTATTATTGTAATATTTTACTTTATTTTAATTATTGAACTGTTCTTTCCTCAAGCAGTGTGTTTTACCTTTTTCTCACTCTCCTCCCATCCCCCTGGGGGTAAGCAAGCAGCTGCGTAGTACTGACTTGCCAACTGGGGTTAAACCACCACCTCCACAAACAAGGGCTCAAAGCATAGGATTTGGGGGTTTTGCTACCTATATTAAATCTTTCCCCAAAGTTGATCAATGTACAAAACTCAAAAAAAAAAAACCCAAAAAACAACAAACCAAAAAACCCAATGTATAAGAGGTCCCTTGAGGTTTATTAATAGTTCAGCAGATCTCTTTTTCACTGACTGTACCTGCACTGAGCATTTACTATGATCTTGAAGCTTTTGCTGCCTTACTGTGCAGAGTATGCAATGTTTCACAGACAAAAAGCATTTGCCACTTTGGGACTGCAAGACATTGAGTACCAATTACTTCTGCCAGAAGGTAACAGGACAGTGGAATAGAGCACAGCAAGAGAGCTGCTTTCATCCTCTCACATGACCTAATGTAAGCATCTGGAAAACTGAGAAAGGAGGACAAGCATGGCTAGCCTTGGATGAGGACTTCATAGGAACAAACAAAATCAAATAAAAAAACTATGAGACAAGAGACAGAGGCAGGCTGGAAAAGGCTTTTAAAAATTGTTAGATGGCACAACACGTATTAAAAGTTGAACACAGGATTTTCAAGTCTCAGCCGTTTTCTTCTATAATAGCAATTGATGGTAATTAAAATCCATCCAGCAGTTAACCCACTACTACTCCCAATTGCAACAACACCTACTTTTCTTGAATCAAACTAGAGAAGTTGAAACTTTTCTGAGAGTTTGTACACAGAAGAGCACAGTTACTGTGGTGGGATTTATTTCCATTTGGTTTCTGAAAGAATTTTGGGAAATATTAGAAGTTACAAGGTCAGGAACTCCAAAGTTCAGTGTTAAATAGTCAACTATTTAACTGACTGCTCAAAGAAATTGCTGCTTTAGGTCACTTTCCTTTTACTAAGTCTGTCCCATACGATGAATATGCTTTGGGAATTAATTAGGGTTTTATAAAGAGCATTTGTCTGCAGTAAATAAGGTCAGCTTCTTAATCTCAGAGGCACCAAATGAACAAATGTTGCCCTGGAGAACAGGATCCTCTTGTCCTCTGCTATCCAAACTTGCGAATGATGACAGGCACATCATTTAAACCAAGTATTTCACCAGGCAGCATCAATCAATCTCTGGTTCTCCACTTGACTTAGCAGAAACCTGAAGTCAGAAGTGCAGAAAATTTGAACTACAAATGAGGTCGAGATGCTGATGTTCTGAATATATATCCTGGAGGAAGAACACTGGGAAGACAGGAATCAGACCTTAGCTTTAAAAAACTGACAACAAAATCAGACAGTTCGTTCCTTAATACATTTCCATCCTGCCCTCTTCGAGTTTCATTTCTCTTCCTTAGGCTTTCCCGCAGCTTTCATAAGATTTATTTTCTCCTTCCTTCATTCTGTCCAATTTTGTATGTGTCTCAGTTCAGCTATAAATTAATTTACAGAAATAAATTATCTTCATCTTCATAAGGGAAGTACAGAGATAATTACTAGCATTTTATGGGGTGGTGGTGGGGAATAATTATTATTAGAAAATAAATAATTTTGGTCCTGCAGTAGGATCTCCAATAGTACTTTTAAGGAAAAGCCTTCACAAAACCAAAGCTAATACGCAAATCTAAATGTCTGAGATCCAGTGTGAAGCTAATGGTCTTCTGATCATACCCACAAAATAATTCGTTCACAGTAAAGATTTAAAACATGTTTTGTCATGACATTATCCTTCTTGAGTTTACTTATTGTTGTTCTTTTCATTCGCATGTCAGAGTATTATTTCAAGTCTAATGCTTTCTGCTTGCAAATGACAATCAAACTGAACCAAGATTCAAAAATCAAACAGGTAAAGAATTACAGCTCTGTAGTAAAGAACCAACACCAAAAAAGGTAACACCACACTACTGTTCATTGATCCTTCCCCTTTTCCCCTCTCATCAAATGTATAAGAAAAACAGTAAGTAGCTGAGACATTTTCAACCATATTATTTAAAGATTTAAGTAATGTAGGGACAAAAATATTGAAACAAATATATTGGAAGGGTACCTCAAAACATGTATGGAATTATGAAATGTGGTAGGTAACATTATACAAGTATACAGGACAAATGTTTTAAAACACTGCAAGTCAAAAGATAAATTCATATAGGGAAGTAAAACCAAACCTTTTAAAAATGTCTGATATTGATATACTTAAAGTATTGCAATACTGAAGCTAAAACATTGACTTAAACTTTCAGAGAAAGCCTAAATTCTAAAATTTAGCTATGTTAGCACAGCTCAAAGCAGACTGGGAGCTACAGTTTATGTAGCACAAGTTACTGTTGAGCAAAGAAGGCAACATCTGTGTTCTAAGTCTGAAAAAAACATTTCCCAACTGTAACATTAAAAGAGAAAATTTTTAAAAAAACCAACAACAAAAAATTGACAAAAAAAACCCCACCCAAACAACTGAATTACACATTAGAGAAAGAAAAGGCAAAAATAAAAGAAGATTCCCTTAACCTAGATCTGTGGAATGGGCCAGTATTTGTTTTCTTGCACACACCATAGTCTGTGGCAAACAGCATTAGAAAATGATCTCCATTACCATTAATTTAATGCCAACAGAAAAAAGCAAGTCTTAATCACCCAAGAGACTATTTTTTTCCTCATTTTTGTATACTGTCAAAGACTGAGCTCCTAGTCCATGAGCTGGCCACTAAGATGCTAGTGTAATACAGGTAAATGTATTGCACTTAAAGATCGCAATAACCATTAAAGAGGAAAAAACCCCAAACACCAAAATCTCATACTTCCATCCTCAATGGTTTTAAACCATTTGTGAACATTATGCACACTAATGGGAAATGTTGAATCTTCTCTGCATTTTACATCAAAGAAAATTGTTTTCAGAAAGGAGAGACTTCACACAGCATGCATTTTCTATTTCAGTCTTAGACTGCTGAAAAAGTAGTGTGAAAAGTACTTTCAAACAAACTACTGAATGAAAAAAACCTATAAAATCCTGCCATACCAATTTGGAAGAAAAGAGACACCTCAGTAACAGTTTGAGATCGGGACTATTATCACTAAGTCCTGTGTGAAAATCAGAATTAAAACATAGTATAGATGATCTTCTGGAGATGCTCAAGTTATAAATAAGTTTATTATAAAGAGACTGTTTCTCACGACACCTTTTAACCAAGTCATGGATCCAGGATACCCTCTGGTAACATTCATAGCAGAAAGCAAGCTATACTTCAACCCGTTAAAATAGTAATAGCAACAGAAATTGAGTAATTAACCTACAAAATAACTTGTAACGCTTACAGAATTTCAACAGATGTGGTTTGAGGGGTGTTAGGGAAAGATTGTTTCAATACCTTGTCTTCCCTCATCATTGGTAAACAAACCAGCATCACTGCTGCTCAGGCTGCTGGATTCACTGTAATAAGAAAAAGAGAGAACACAGATCAAAAGAACAATTGATCTTTCAGTCGTAAAATTTTAAGGAGACAAGGCTGTGCTCAGATTGAACTTAAGCCCAACAGAGATTGGAAAGAAAATAGGTTTTTTTCTTTTTTTCTTTTTTTTTTTTTTTTTAATCAAACTGCAAGTATCTCAGTTCCATTAACTACAAAGCATATTATTTTTGGCACATAAAACCATGGGAATCAAATGGTACCCTGACAGGAAGCCAGATGTGTCAGTACCTTGTTGCAGTCACAATTGATGCATTTTATTATCTGCTTCCATCAAATGCTCACCGCTCCCTTCTTATGCTGTGCAATTCAGCTTGATCCTGGAACACCACTGCTCAATAAACTAGGAAAAGTCTCAATCAAAAGCAGCCTAAGCCTTCCTTCAGCACACGAAATATAAGAGTCTGAAAATCAGATTACCTTTCCGAACACCATTTGCAAATATTCTGGAAAAGACATCGCTTAAGGTTTAACAACATACTGCTTGGGGAGAAAGACAAAAGTTGTTAACAAAGGTGGCCAATTACATCAAAATAAAGGTCACCCTGAAGAAAAGGGTCAACGACCAATGATCATTTGCTGTAGACACATTGTTACAAACAATATCTCACGTTTCTTTAAATAACATTTTAATTGTGCAATAATTTTTACTGAAGGAGTAGCCAGTTCATGAAAACAGAACCAAGTGAAATTGCCAAAGTTACACATAACAGTATTTCGGGTTTTGGTTGTTTGGGATTTGTTGGGTTTTTTTGGGTGGGGGGGAGGGGGTTGTGGGGGGTGGGTGATGTTGGTTTGGTTTTGTGTTTTGTTTGTTTTTAAAAAAATCAGACCATAACAGTGGCATATCTATGGCAGCCACAGTGTTCATTCTGCTCAGACCAGAGTCAAACATGGCAGGGATTACAGCAGAGCGAATTTCTATATGGCAGTCATTTCACTGAAAACATTCAAAACCTCTGGAATATACTAATACTCAAGTACATGAATGCTGTTATGATGGAATTTATTTCCAGTTTTAATATACTTTTGCACTGTATGTAGCTAATTACTTTGCTTTGTAATGAGAATTCCACTCCTAGAAAAAGACTTCCAGGAAAAAGCAAGAAAGCCACAGATTCCTTTTAGTCCCATAAACCAGTATATGCAAGCAAAAATTTGGAAGGGACAGCTCTGCTTTCCAAAAAGCTTTCACAGCTTTATTTATACATTTGTGGAAGCAAAGAAGAAATATTTTTCATTATTAATTATTAACAGCACACTGTCTCATACCTTAGTGTCATATTGTGACCTTTGTTTACTAACCAAGCCTGTCCCCAAGAGCTGACAGTCACTCTGCTCACACTGACTAGTGAGTGTCACTTGAGTTTCACTGCTGCTCTTTCAAAATGGGCAATTGAGATTTTTCCTCCTTTAGTCACTTAAACACAAACAATTGCCACAGCCTGAAGAATTAAGTATCACTCAGAACTCCATGAATTGCCAAATCTGTCTGAAAGTGGCCAAGGAACTAAGCATTGAGGATAAAAAGAATGAGCAAAGGACAGGCTCTGAACATGAAAATCTCATTTCCAGTGCTCAAAACCAGCCTCATGGTAATTCATCTTTGGGATCATTTAGATGCTGACATTTTAAGAGCCTGAAGACTCCTGTTCCTGAATGATGCACTTAAAAACAGTTATTGTGGTGTTTGAACACACACACACAAAGACTGCAGAAGAAGTGCCATTTAGCATTTTTAATGTGCACTTCAAATGTCTGTTAAGTTACTTTAAAGTAATTTCAGGCATACACTGAAAACTTGCCCTCAGCAGTTTTAGAACCTAATTTAACTCCCACCAACAGCTGATTTTGGTTTGTTTTTAAAAACTTCTAAAAAATTAATCCTTTATTTTTTATAAAAATTACTAAACTGTATACACACAAATGTACAAAATTCAGGCAGATTTGTATACTTCATATTTTTCCTTTTCCATGAAGTGTTGAAGTGAAGCATGAGTCTTATCCAAGATGCTCTGTTAGCTCTCCGTATCTCATGCAATCTCACAAAACCCATGTTCCCTTTTAAAACCTCAACTTTTACTTTTAGAATGTACTTTTAGCAGCAAAGTTTGCTAGTTGTTTCCAATTCTGGCTAAATGATCACAAACAATAGGGGAAAGGTTGCATTTAAGTGAAGTTAGCTAAAATGGAGTTAAACTTATTCACACACAAAATATTCTTATCCAGTAGGCACACAAGAGGCTTGGATACGGTGGATTTCTAAGCACATTAAAAAAATGTAAATTTTCTAATTCAATGGTTTCCAAACCTTTTGGCACCAATGACCACTGCAAGAAATTCAGTAGAATGACAGACCATCACTCAACCACATGCCTGAGCAGAAAACATTGTGAAGATGAGAATGGTTTTAAAGGCCATTTATTGGGGCCAGAGACAAACATTTGAAGCATGATTTGAAAATGAGCAGCTTTTGGGGTAACAAAACATTAAACATTTTGAAGAGGAATTTTTAAATCAATAACTTTGTTTTGTTGAAAAATAAAGAAATATTCAGACTGAGCTGGAAGTAACACGGTTTGGAGAATCTATAAGAGGACTTTTGATTGAGCACTCTCTGTTCACCCAAAAATTAGCTATAAAAGTCGAGTTAGAGAACTGATACTCTTGTAGCATAACAGAAAATCTTATAAATTGTGACAGTGCTATGGATATATTATAAACTATGCAATGGTTCCTAGCACTAAGGAAATGTTTAGCCGTCTGTCTTTAGGGGAACTTTTTGGGGGAAACAGACTCCCAGTGTCATCAAAGAAGAGGGAAGTTTTCTAAAAGCTTCCTGACACCACACAGTCCTATCTTGCACGTCCAAGGGAGATGTCTGAAGTTACATTAGCTGCCCTGAAGGACTGCTTCTGCTCTAATAATTAAAGCACCAGAAACAATCTTTACGACTCATGATTTATTCAGCTTTCAGCTTATTGTCTGCAGGTGAGTGGCAACACTAGGATGTAATAGTAAGGCTTAGAACTTCTTTGACAACAACTGGAGTTAGCCACTTACCAGCACTGCTCTTATGACAATAACTAATCTGCTTGCACTGGTCAAAACCCCAGGATATTCTCTGCATCTCAATCTACCTCTCCAGTAAGGAAAAGACTTAACAGTTTATAGGTAAAATGCTTACAAACAGCCAGGAACACTACTGTATCAAGCAACTGACCAAAATTATCTGTTTTCATATGAGCCTTTCTTGTTGACAGTTCTGCATTCAGAACAAGCACATGGAATAAACATAATCAAGCTTAGCAGGCCCTGCAGGTATGGTGGAAAAATGACTTACACCTTTCTGTGTTGTCAAAACAGTACTTTGGAAACAATTACCATTGTAGTATGACTGCTGTCTGGAATGGATGGATGAGATGTACTGCCAAAGGGTCATCATTCCCCCATTTTTCTACTGGTAAGCTCAGGTGTTCCTGAACTGTAAATTGGTTTTTGCATTTCGTAAATGATATATACCCTTGGCAACCTGCAGCCTTTTTATGCCCATGACACATAAGAACATACTGCCTAAATGGTGACTAAACACTGACAGCCTTTCTGATGAATAGAGATAACAATCAAAGCACCAAAGTCTAGAAATTGGAAAAACAATTTTTGTCGAGAACTGTCACCAGTTAAAATACTCAGAGAAAACATATTAATCATTTGTATATTCTGTCATTCTTAATCTTGAAACAATTAGAATGTATTATTTAAAGAACCTGCTTTCTTGGTTATTCCTCTGCTATGTGACATACTATTTTACGCTGAATTCCTTAACCAGAGTAACTCGTATGTATGAAATATAGTACACTTAAAGAGTATTTTGTTAAAACAGATAGTACTGATGTTAGCATTTTACCTTGGGAATCCAAGAAAAATACAAAGATTACCAATAGCAGAAATAAATAATAAAAGCAAATATTATCCAAAGTTTCTGGAAAAAGGAAGAGAAAAAATAACCTGTCACTCATGTTCTCATCTGAGCCTTTCTGCTCCTCATACTCCATTTTGTCCTTATTTGCTTGGGTCACTTCTTCACTTTCTATAACTACTCCTTCATCCAAGACTTCTGGTCCTTGTCGAGCTGCTGCTACTTTTCTTTTTTTCACTTTGCTCTTGGAGAACTCTTGGTGTTGGTATGATTTATTGTTATTGTCCATTTCTTGATCTCTGCTGTTATCCTGCTGTTGAGTTATTGTCAGTGCATTAGAGACTTCTGATGGCAGATCTATTGCCATCCGTTTTACCTTTCTTCTTCTGCGCAAAATTCTGTTTCCTAAACTGTCGACAGCTAAATCTGGTTCGTGCCACAGAGGCCTTTTGCCTCTAATATTATTTAAGTTTGAGGAAGGCCTGCGCTTAGCAACCAACAACTGATCGTCAGAGTCACTGTGGTCTTTCTTATTAGCATGATTCTCCCTGTAGTCTTTGTTTGATTCCTCTAAACTGGAATCAGAACCTTCGCTTAAGCAGTGACCAGTCTCCCAGGGATGATGGGTGGTAAATGAACGCCTTTTGCGCCCCCTCCTTTTCCTTGCCTGACGCTTGAGAAGACAAGACACACTTCGAGAATGATCTCCAGTATCAGCAAAACCTCCTCTTGCTTGCTCTGAACTTTCTTCCAGTGCTGAGACTAGATCGTGAACCAGCTCCTCCATAGTCCTACTGAAATGCCTACACATTTCAAGGGAAAAAGCACACAAGAAAACATCAAATTAACCTGAAGTGTTAAGCATAAACTCTATAACAATTTTACCTGCCAAAATAATTTTAGTCACCTTCAGTAAAATAGTCTTAAATATCCATCCTATAAAGATTAGTTTTTCTGCTGAGAGACAAAACTTCGCTGACCAATCCTATGCAATTTGCAACACAACAGCATACATCCTTTTTAAGATAGCATTCCACACACATTTCTGGCTTGAAAGAAGGGGAGATAGTGGGAAGGTATCCCCAGCTTGTGTTTGACCTCACTATTATTGTTTGGTTTAAATTCACCTCATCACATTTGTATGGTCTTTAGGGATTCTGTACGGCAACAGCATCAACAAAGACTATTCACTCTAACTGCAGGTAGGGAGCACATTTCAAATGTGTGAATGGAAAATGGGATACATAATATTCTTCCTTGACAGCAGATTTGGGAGTTCTCTTTAAAATTTGTAATTATGATAAACTATTTTAAAGAATTATTATGTCTTGATGCTGCCTAAATGCCAAAATGCAGTTAAGACAGTAATTCTTTGATAATATATGACTTTTTTTAATAGTGACTAATTCTGATATCTGTTTCTTTTAAAATAGAGGGATATTAAGTTGAAACAACACCCTGCTTGAGGGAATTCCAGAGTATTACATACAAAGTTTCCCATCATATATAGGCACCCATGTGACAGAATTACCTGACTGTGCAAGGAAAAGTACCATCAAACACACAGTGTCTGATTTAAGGCCTTATCCTTTTTCGCTCCTTACTCCTCAAATTTCACTAGCATTTAGCATGACTTTGACCCTGCTTCAGCAAGTTTACCCATGCATTACATGAACATAATTACAAAAAGAAAACATTAAGCAATCACTGCTGAACTCTAGTCATTCTGTGAACCTTCTCTGTGAAGACAGCAACCAGATTCTCACACCAAAGCATCAGAAGACCCCTTTCACTGAGGTAAAGCAAGGAGTAACATTCACCCTCTTTACTACATTACACCAACTGATGAAAGTGGAAGACATTCACTAAGTTACGTAGAGGATGCTTAAAAGCAAGACTGTTCACTTTGTTTTACAACAGAAATCGATGGATGAAGAGGAACTGGAGATGTGGAGAAAATCTGAATACGTAGCACACAGGTTCACCTCTCTCACTTATCACAAATGCTAAAGGTTAATGGTGAATGGACACTCATTACCTTAAATTACACAAGTTTTGAATATCAGTGGGGAAAATGAAGAGCATGTTTAAGATGAAGTCCAAGCTGGTCGTTAAATATCTTACCTGAAGATATTCAGAAAAACTTACTGTAAACCTTCCAATTGCAAGATCACCAAAAGCACAGAGAGTGGTAGAAATACAAGCTCATTCTGAATTCCTGAAACTACTGTGTCATTTGCATTTATTTCTCATACCTCTTTCTCCATCCTGCTGTAATCTCTAGTCCTATTACTCCCTATTAACCTAACATTCCCTTTGGCTCTTAGTATAGCAGAATCATCATATCCAGTAACAGCTGAGACAGCTCTGGAAAAATGCTACATTTTATCCTTAATCATTTGGTTCACAAGATCAAAACCTCCATAATCACACAGAAGTACATCTCAGAGGCAAGAGAAGCAACACAGGAGGAAAAGCATTCCAAATGAAGCAATGATTTTCTGAAGAGTCAGGAAAAAAAGTGGAAGGCAATTAAGGTAGAAATTACTTTGAGACATAGAATCACAAAATTGTTTGGGTTGGAAAGGACTTTAAGATCATCTACTTCCAGCCCCCTGCCATGGACAGGGACACCTCACACCAGACCATGTCACCCAAGGCTCTGTCTAACCTGGCCTTGAACACTGCCAGGGATGGGGCATTTACCACATGTGGCATAACAATGATTTCAAACTAATTCTTCCTTCAAGTTTTCAAAGTTTCAATTACTGCAGAGAGGTCTGGGGAGTGTGGGGGGTTGGTCTGGGTTTTCCTTGAGTTTTTTGACTGTGTAGTAGGAATTTCAACCACCAGGAGATATAACAGCAGGTATATTTGTATAGGGTTTCTACACATGATGCTTAGATATATTAACCCATGTTTCTCAGTAGCTGTAACTGCACAACTAGTCCCTTTAGCCTTATTGTTAAACATCTATGAAGACAACTATCCTCACAAGTGCTCTTAGCAGAAATGAGATGCTCTTGAGATTTAAGGGGCTTTCCAATACTGCTGCACTAACGTCATAGGAGCTGTAAGGCTTGACCAGACAAACTCCAGTACATTTATTCGGGTTAACAAGACATCAAGTCTCCCAGCTGCCTGCCCAGCCCTTCTGGCACAGACTTTTGCATTGATAGTGAAGTGACAGAAGTGGAGGTGCACCAAAAACTCAACTAGTAGGCTTAAACATACATTTAGGTTTTGAAACAAACAGGTTTCTGCTCACTTGACTGTGAAAGCGGGGCCTCACTATCCTTCTGGCTTTTTGGGTTTTGAGCAGGAGGTGTCAGAAAAGTTACCACAGGGATAACTGGCTTGTGGCAGCCAAGCGTTCATAGCGAAGTCGCTTTTTGATCCTTCAATGTCGGCTCTTCCTATCATTGTGAAGCAGAATATGAACTAGCATATATAATCTCCTGCAGCCCATTCTGCTAGTGCCCCTGCAGCACAAAGTAAAAGGGAGGGGAAGACAGGAACACTAATCTATTACACCACAGTTTATGGTTAATTCATTCAATTTAATATCCTTAATCCATATGGATAACTATCACTAAAATCAATGTAGCTCCTAGAGTAGACACACCAGCTTACTCCAGGTAACAGTTTAAGTATGGGGCTGAAGTTGCCTTAGTTCTATGAAATACTTCAAGATCAAACACAATCTATCCAGCTTGGATTTACATATCTGATCCAAACTTGCCTTGAATTCCTCCCAAAATGTTGTCAATACAGATAGTGCAGATCAAAGATGAAACTCAAGGAGAGTAAATACCCTGAAGTATTTAAATAATGAAATAATATGATTCTTAAAAGGCCCTAAGCAGTAAAGGCACTTAATTTCCATCAGACTAGAACTTCGAATTTTATGCACTCCTGCAATTAATCTGTCCTATTGAATATCAGGTCTCTTCATTGCAGCTCCTGAGCTAAGATCTCTACAGGGCAGCAACCTTGTTCACACTAAAAATTACAGCCACAGTCCCATATATAATATAGAATCATAGAATAGTGAGGGTTGGAAAGGACCTTAAGATCATCTAGTTCCAACCCCCCTGCCATGGGCCGGGACACCTCACACTAAACCATGCCACCCAAGGCTCTGTCCAGCCTGGCCTTGAACACTGCCAAGGATGGAGCATTCACAACTTCCCTGGACAACCCATTCCAGTGCCTCACCACCCTCTCAGTAAAGAATTTCTTCCTTATAGCCAATCTAAACTTCCCCTGTTTAAGTTTTAACGCATTACCCCTTGTCCTATCACTACAGTCTCTAATGAAATTAAGAGTCCCTCCCCAGCATCCTTATAGCTCCCCTTCAGATACTGGAAGGCTGCTATGAGTTCTCCACGTAGCCTTCTCTTCTCCAGGCTGAACAGCCCCAACTTTCTCAGCCTGTCTCCATACGGGAGGTGCTCCAGTCCCCTGAGCATCCCCGTGGCCCTCCTCTGGACTTGTTCCGACAGTTTCATGTCCTTTTTATGTTGAGGACACCAGAACTGCACACAATACTCCAAGTGAGGTCTCATGAAAGCAGAGTAGAGGGGCAGGATCACCTCCTTCGACCTGCTGGTCACGCTCCTTTTGATGCAGCCCAGGATATGGCTGGCTTTCTGAGCTGCGAGCACACACTGAAACTGACTCATGTTAAGTTTCTCACTGACCAACACCCCCAAGTTCTTCTCCACAGGGCTGCTCTGAATCTCTTCTCTGACCAACCTGTAGCTGTGCCTGGGATTGCTCCGACCCAAGTGTAGGGCCTTGCACTTGGCATGGTTAAACTTCATAAGGTTGGCATCAGCCTACCTCACAGGCGTGTCAAGGTCCCTTTTCATGGCATTCCTTCCCTCTGGCGTATCAACTGAACCACACAGCTTGGTGTCATCAGCAAACTTGCTGAGGGCGCACTCAATCCCACTGTCCGTGTCACCAACAAAGATGTTGAACAAGACCATTCCCAACACCGATCCCTGAAGGACACCACTCGTTACCGGTCTCCAGCTGGACATCGAGCCATTGACCACAACTCTTTGCGTGCGGCCATCCAGCCAGTTCTTTATCCACCGAGTGGTCCACCCATCAAATTGATGTCTCTCTAACTTAGAGACAAGGATGTCATGTGGGACAGTGTCAAACGCTTTGCACAAGTCCAGGTAGATGACATCAACTGCTCTACTCCTGTCCATCAGTTTTGCAGCCCCATCATAGAAGGCCACCAAATTGGTCAGGCAGGATTTCCGCCTAGTGAAACCATGCTGGCTGTCACCAAGCACCTTGACGTTTTTCATGTGCCTTAGCATGCCTTCCAGGAGAATCTGCTCCAAGATTTTGCCAGGCACAGAGGTGAGACTGACTGATCTGTAGTTCCCTGGGTCATCCATTTTCTCCTTCTGGAAAATGCGGGTTGTATTACCCTTTTCCCAGTTGTCGGGAACTTCACCTGACTGCCATGATTAAACTGTATGATATACATGATATAACTGTATCCTAATTGCATTACCTCTTAAAACAGATAAATCCGTATTATAATTACTTCAACATATGTTTCCTTAGGATGATTATGAAAATTACTTGATCAGCTGGGACAGTGGAAACTCCTTTGTAATAGATTTTGAAAACAATACACATACTACTTCAGCTTTTGATTTACATTGCATTTTCAACATGCCAGGGGTCCACACTAAATCTCCTCCTGAATAGCCAAGAAATCTCTTCCAATTAATTTAATTGGATCAATCATTTCTCTTGCTATAATTGAAGAAGAAAAAAAATGGCAACAGCAACCAGCTAGAACAGTTAATCTGAAACCTGTTTCGAAAATCAGGAGTGTATTTCTATTTCAGCATTATTTATCAAACTCACTTTTGCATCTTTCTCCGTTGTTTACAACCAGCTTGTATTCCAAACCTATGAAGTCATTTAAATCACTGCTGCAGATGTTTCTGTAACAAAAATATTTTCTTTTGAAAAATAACCACAAGAAGCGTTAAAGGTACTACTGGCGAGTATCAATTGCATTCAGTAAGATGAGCAACTTCAAAGGTTGTAATAAGGAACGCAGAACAACATATTGAGGTACATAAACTATTGAGCTGTAGTTTAGCATGACTCACGTAAGGCTATAAAAGTGCTTTTACAGCAACAGCCCACAGCTAGCAATAAACTCTAATGTCTTCACTAGGAGAAGATTCTACTTTACTATAAGAAAATCTAGTTTGCCTACACTGACCTTTACATTTATCTAAAGTGATTTTCATGCAGTTTAAAGGCTGATCCATTTCCCCTCTAACCCTTTCCAGAACCAGATCCTAACAGTATTGTTGCAGGCAGCAGTGTAACTGTCTTCACCTACTACAAAACCGTTCACGCAGTTTGTGTTCAGTATTATTAGTACTGAAACTCCTAATGGAAATAATGGGCAGTTGCTTTTCTAGGGACAGTCAAGTACCATTTTTGTTCACTTTCCACCTAAAGCATGGAAAAATGCAGAGCTCTGAGTACACATGAAACGTTTAACAAACACACACTGACAGGAAAGCTAATTTAGTCACACAACTCATATAGAGGCAGTATCTTTCATTAAACCAAGAGCTGCATTTATATTTACATTTACTTTCTAGTTCTAAACCTTTCCCTGTTAAATACATACGGGTTTTACTGCAGCTAAAGTTCTGCTGCATCTGCATCTCATCACTTCTGAGAAGAGCCATGATCTTTGCTGCCTTCACAACCCACATTGCTCACAACTGAAGAGGACAAGAAAAAACCCAAGTAGTTCCTTGCACATTGGGATTATAAACCCAACTTTCCCTAGTCTTTTCCCATACAGATTCTCTGATGCCTTGTAACCCGTCTGTATTCAGTGTATCTTTATCTTCTGACAGGCACTAATTTGAATCCCATTTCTCCACCTCAGAAGTTATTTTCACAAAGCCTTAGAATCATTACTTTTGAGACCTCTGCTTTATTGATGACTGTGACTGAAATTTGGATGGAACAGATCCAAGCATTTGGGTTGGGAGCACTGCCTTGCCTGAAGGATTTATAGATTCAAAACCAGAGAATTATCATGGTTCTTAGGATACACAAAGGGGAAACTAAAGTGGAACAACACAATTAAAAGTATTAAAAAGCTAGCAAGAGACAATGGTAGATTAGGAAATAACTGATAAACCAATGCTATGTAGAAGCTTACGGTATACATCAGGAACAGAAGTTGTGCCCAGATTCTTTAAACAAACCTGTCATCAAACAGCCATCACCAAGAGCAGGACACAAAGCATCCATTTTCACATCCACACATACTTATGTCCTTAGGCACTGTCCACTGGACAACCAGGTACAGAGAGCTACACAGTGCCCAAAAAGCCTTTGACTCATTGCTGAGGGGCATAACAGCAAGCTATCAAAAAAACCCTTATTCTTCCACTTCTGAGGAACCTGTCCAGTGCTTCCTGTAAAGGCTGAGAGGAATTTGAGGAATGGTGGAGTTTAATTAACTGATTATGGCACTGATCCCCCTAAAAATCAGGGACAGACAAACCTGCAATAAGTACACTTGATTTTTCTACAACTGCTGCTTATCTAAGAAGGCACAACAATAAATACTGTCAGGTCTACTCATACTTAATAGTGAAAGCGTGTTCAGTACAGAACAATGGTATACAGTCAGGAAGATGCTGCCATGAACTGCATTTAATAAAGGTCTAACACAAATGAATTGGTCAGCTAGAAATGAGATTTGCAGCAATTTCTCATAGAGGTAGCAATTCTTGCTATCCCATTGCTGCTATTTCTTGATATGCTTGCCCTTTGCAGAAGTATGACTTCATTAAACATCAAGGTGGTAAAAACCACGAACTATTAAAGTGCCAATGTCACTATCAAAAGAATCAAAGTGCCCACTAAGAACCCAAATGCAAACTATTCCTAAATTGTCACTTGAATTCACAATATATAAATTCAAAACATTCAGCTTCAGAGGAGTTTTATCACCCAAAGTGAACACTTACTCTGGAGCTGTCCTGAATCTACACACTTCTTCAGGGTATTCATGTTTTTAGAAAGCACAAGTTCTTAACTGTCTACATCAAGCATTAGACATCAAATAAAATATTTTCCTGTATCTCACTCAAATGGGTTTCCTTTAACAGACAGCTTCTGAAACAGCTGATGTATAAGAGAGGGCCCCAAGGAGCAGTCAGATTTTTAATAGATCTTCCTGGGTCGGAGCAATCCCAGGCACAGCTATGGGTTGGGCAGAGAAGAGATTCAGAGCAGCCCTGCAGAGAAGGACTTGGGGGTGTTGGTCAATGAGAAAATGAACATGAGCCGGCAGTGTGCGCTCACAGCCCAGAAAGCCAACCATATCCTGGGCTGCATCAAAAGGAGCGTGACCAGCAGGTCGAAGGAGGTGATCCTGCCCCTCTACTCTGCTTTCATGAGACCTCACTTGGAGTATTGTGTACAGTTCTGGTGTCCTCAACATAATAAGGACATAGAACTGTTGGAACAAATCCAGAGGAGGGCCACAAAGATGATCAGGGGACTGGAGCACCTCCCGTATGGAGACAGGCTGAGAAAGTTGGGGCTGTTCAGCCTGGAGAAGAGGTTACGTGGAGATCTCGTAGCAGCCTTCCAGTATCTGAAGGGAGGCTACAAGGATGCTGGGGATGGACTATTCATCAGGGACTGTAGTGACAGGACAAGGGGTAACGGGTTCAAACTTAAACAGGGGAAGTTTAGATTGGCTATAAGGAAGAAATTCTTTACTGAGAGGGTGGTGAGGCACTGGAATGGGTTGCCCAGGGAGATTGTGAATGCTCCATCCTTGGCAGTGTTCAAGGCCAGGTTGGATGAGGTTTAGTGTGAGGTGTCCCGGCCCATGGCAGGGGGGTTGGAAGTAGATGATCTTAAAGTCCTTTCCAACCCTAACTATTCTATGATTCCTTCAGAACTTCTAAACTAACAGTCCTATAGATAAGACTTCAATAATTCTCTCTGCACTGAATTGCTCCAGGCAGCCTAATTGCAGAAGCAAAATTACTACTGTCTGATAACAATGACAGAAAAATAGGCCAAATTCCCACATCTTGTGTTGGTGAACACTATTTTTAAAGCCTCTGAATGAAATTATTTTATGTGAAAACAAACCAGTAAAATTTAAAGACAAATGACAGGTTGAGTATGCAATGAAAACTTCCTCTGAGTACAGATACAAGTTTGGAATGTCTTCTGCAATGTGCCTACTGTATGCAGCATTAGTACTCAAATAAAAATACTTCCACCACTACAGAATACCATGTTCTCTGAAGGGTTCTGAACTACATCCACAAAAGCAAAGTTACACTTATGCTGGGCAAATTTTCATGCCAAGCAATACTGGCATATTTCTAGCAAATATACAGCAGCTGGGCAAACAAAATCCCTCTCTGAAAGCTTTCCTATTTAGCAAAAGATAAAGCAGCACAGCACAAAAATACCCACAGTACAAAAGTGGCAGTAGCAGCAGAAGTGGAGAAAAAAATGGAGTTTCCTATGTAAGAAAATGAAGCACTAAGCCTTTCTTTTTCTCTTCTTGCCCATCCCCATAAAATAAACAAATAAACCCCCCTATATTAAAAAACAAATAAATCTATTGCAGATGTGGGAACTCTACCAGCAGGTATCTGTATGATAATACAGGCTCTAAACAAAGCCTCAGGTCCTCAAATTATCAACACTCAAGAAATAAACACAAACAAAACCCTACAATGCTCCTCCCCACTTCCATTAAGGAAAGTGAAATTGACCGACACATCGGTCCATACTACATAAGCACAAGATGGCAACATTTCATGAAGGAAATTGAAGGCTTCCCAGCTGGCTGTTTGGGACACTTGGCTTCCATCAAGTCTCTCCACTATTAGTCTTTATAGCTCCGTGGCCTGTTAACAAAACTCACTTCTCTCTTTTTCTGTTCTGTTAATCAGTATCTCCTCAGTTCCACAACAAAACCAGTATGGCCTCTGGGGTCATTATGTTATGAATTACATAAACCAGTCAACATGTTAACTCCACCGCAGGAGCATCACCCCATCTTTTCCTTGCTCACTGTCTAGAGCTACACTTGTTGATTCTTGGTTTGCAACAACATTGCCTCAGAGCAGCAACACCACCTGACTGGGTGTTTCTGCAGCATACACTGCAAAGGGTTTAGTCCTCAGAGGGTCTACATCGATCGGAGCAACCCAAACACACAGACAAAACAGGCCAAGTTTCGATCCATCCTTTACCTGCTGTTCCTTTCTTAGCAAAGAGGTGGAAGTTCCTCCCTCCAGCACATTGCTCGCTTATAACCACGGCGAACCACCCCTGCCCGGCCTGCAACGCTTCTGCCCCCGGTGAGGAAAACACCAACGTCTCCACCTCCGCGTTAACGAAGAGCGGCGGGGGCGCAGCGACGGTGCTTCCGATCCCTTCCCTCAAACACCAGCCCTGCGGCCCCACACACGGGCAGGGGGCGGCGGAGAAGCGTCCCCTTCCTTCCCCCGCCCAACGGGCGCCCCCCGGGCCCGAGCTTACCAGCTCTTTCTCGCCGCCTGAGCTCGGGTCGAGGCAGGTTCAGCGACCCGGAACATGAACCCGGCACCTCCCCTGGCCGCTCCCCGGGGAGGCTGGCGCCGCTTCGCAGAGACTGGGCCGAGGGGGGCCGGGGCGGGGGCCGGCGGTGAGGCTTGGGGCTGGCGGGCGAGGGCCGGGAGGGGAGGGTGCAGACGACCAGCGCTGCTCCTCAGGCCCCCATGATGAGAGCCCGGAAGCAGCTGCTGCACCGGGAGGAAGCCGGGCGCTACCATCTCTCCTCTCCGTCCCCCGACTGCTGCCCACACAGCCGCGTCTCTTGCCGCGCACCTTGCTTTGGCTCTGCTTCCGCTCCAGTCCGGCTACGCGGAGCAATCGCTGCCGCCAGTGCCTCTCTTTTCTCTGCCGTTAGGGCTACGATGGGGAGCGACACCCCGTCCCCCTCGCGGAGAGGTACGGTCCCGTTGCCATGGTAGCGGCGTCGGGTGGGCGGGAAGGAGGGGGAGAGCATGGAGGCTGTAGCTAGGCTTGAGGCGAGGTTGCTACTTCTGCGGGAAGAGTGGTTCCATAGGAACAGGTAACCGCGTCCTGCCGGCGGTGAGTGCTTGTGGGGCTGGGGATGGAGAGGGGGGCAAGGCGCAGGCTCCCCCAGCAACGAGATCGCGGCCCTCCCGCTGAAAACGGTTTGATTTAACAACCTCTCCGGAGAGCACCCACGCTCTGGACCCCAAATCTCGCTGCAGTGATTTGAGGAGAGAGACGTGATGTCAGCAGCACATCTGCTTCAAGGCGTCTGATAGCAGTGTCCCGCTCTTCCCTCGCCCCCTGCTAATTCTATGGGGAAAGTTCTGGAAGGTCTCAAGAGGCTCTGAGCCTCCCGAGGTCCATGCAGTGGTCCAAATCTATAACTTATTCTGATCCTCTTGGAAGGCACCAGTTGCTTTGTTCTTTGTCATTACTTGGCACAGACTTACCCCTCCCCCCCCCCCAAGTAAGTTACTGTTTGTTATCCACACTGCTTACAATTCCTTTCTAAATCAGGTTATGCTGCTTGAGTTTCTAATACCTGGGACGTACTTTGTCTTTTACTACTAAGTTTATTCTGCTAAAGATGCAAAATGTCCCATGTAGAGTAACGGGCTGATGACCATCTCTTACCTTTCCCTTAACAAGCAGGACAGTCTCTGTTTTCTCTGTGTTTTCTGCATTTATCTCTGAGTTTTCTGAGTGCTAAGATAGTGGTGGCTAACTTTTCGCAGATCAGATTTTAGGAAATAAAATGTTTTAAGACTTATTTTAATATTGCATCCTTTATTCTGTAGCAACTGCATTGCTGCTGCTGCTGTATGGGTAACAGTAACGCTGAAACAGAAAAAAGCAATATTAACATACATGTAGTGTTATGTTTTTCTTCACTAATTAATGAATAATTTGGTTTAGAATCTAATTACAACTTCATTATCATGAATAACAAAGCTCCTGAACATCACTAAAAGTTACACAGAGTTCAGTCCCTGCCTGCATGTAATGTGTTGTGTTTTCTTGCTCTTTCTCAGAACTTTAGCTTGTACTCTTGTGGCTGTGCATGCATCAGTTCACTAAATAAGCATCAGTTATGGGAGACTATGCTTGTATTTCACATATTTCAAGTTAAAAAGAACAAGCTGAGCCAGACATGGTAATCCATTGGAGGGCAGCATGCTTGAGGTTTGGGGATTTGGGGTTTTTTTTTGGCAGAGCTTTCAAAAAAATCGTTTGTTATTTAGGTGTTTTTGTTCCCCTTTATGAGTAGGCTATAATCCATCAGTTTCTTGAAATTCAGATTTTCAGCTGAGAATTTAAATGAGAGGCTTCAAAATGTCCAGCTCAGCAGCTGAAAGGCTGATCTGTAATCTGATCTTTGTTTGTTAGGGTGAGAATCTCAGACTACTTCAACACAGCTGCCAGGAAAGTCCTGAAACAAATCAGAATAACTTGTTTAGAGATCTTGGTAGATCCTTATTTAATTTCTAGACTGAACAAACAATTTTGGGTCATTAATGCATGTCAAATTTGCTGGGGTCTTTCTCTGAAGTATTTTTGGAGCATGTGTGTTTTGAGTCATAGAATGGTTTGGGTTGGAAGGGACCTTAAAGTTCATCCAGTTCCAACCCCCTGCCATAGGCAGGGACACCTTCCACTAGACCATGTTGCTCCAAGCCGCATCCAACTTGGCCTTGAACACTGCCAGGGACGGGGCAGACACAGCTTCTCTGGGCACCCTGTGCCAGCACCTAACCACCCTCATAGGGAAGAATTTCTTCCTAATGTCTAACCTAAATCTACCCTCTTTCAGTTTAAAACCACTCTTTCTTGTCCTGTCACTGCATGTCCTTGTAACAAATCCCTCTCTAGATTTCTTGTAGGCCCCCTTTATGTATTGGAAGACTTCCTGAGCCTTCTCTTCTCCAGGTTGAACACCCCAGTTCTCTCAGCCTGCATGTACTAAATTACTATGCTGGCAAATATTACTATTCTCTGTTTTCAGATCTCTAGCTGAAGAAAGAAAAATAGAGTACAAGGCTGCTGTCAAAATCCAGAGCTGGTTTCAAGGATGCAGAGTCCGATCCTATCTGAGGTAGTATATTAAGTCTGTCTTAATCTATATTTCAATCTTGATTTTTTTGTTTTTTGCCAGAATTCCTCATGATATTACTATTGACATCGATATAATTTTTTTGGAAACACTATGGTTAGTCTCTTTTCCCAGAAGGCCATTCTCCATTTTTTTTTTGATCATAAGCGCAACTAGTCTAACTCATGTGCTCAAATTTCTATCTCTGCATAAAAGTTAGGGCTGTGAGGGAGAGGGTTTGCTGCGTCTTCTAGTTTGACCTCTTGCCTGTTGCAAGTCATTATGTGTCATCCAAGTATACTGTATGAAGCCTAACGAATTATTAGGTTGAGTAACATTAACCACTTCATGGCAGATATTCCCTCACAAAAAGAAATGCTACAGCCATTATGTGCAGTTGTTTAAAAAAGCACTAATAATGTGTTTTCCAGTGCTGGTTCAAGTGTGGTATCACAGGATGCAACCATCACAAGCAAGCGCTCAGCAGGCAAACAAGCATGGTATTTCAGCCCTCCAAGGAATATCAGTTATGCTATCAGTGTCAAAAGCCCTTGCAAAGACAGAGGATTGGTTAGTGCCCCTCTGTTTCCAGCACATGAGTAACAACAGCATGAGTAACATGTGCCCCTCTGTTTCCAGCACGAGTAACAACAACAGTAACAGCTGCAGAAGAAAGTGAAACCCCAAGTGTCTTTGCCAGCCTATTCTGTAGGAAAATGCTCTTCCACATGCACATTTGTAGTTAGTAATGACCATTGTAAGAACAACATAATTGTAATGAACACATAAGAACTAGATCAGCTAAGTGTAGAAGAGGACTTTCCCTGCAACTGAGTACAGTAATCCTGCTCAATGTCCTCTTTCCAAACATGGATGTGGTGTCTGATTTAGGAGCACAGGCTCGATATAGCCAGTTGTGAGTGTTCTGAATTAGCCTCTCATTTGAGTTACCTGCTGGAAAACACTTCCTCCACCGAGTGACTCCATCTGTATTGCAAGGGTTCTAAATTTGGCCCCGGTTAGGTGGTACAAATAGCTTTTTCTAGCCAGTCCCAAAGTAATGATTGTATTGGTTTCTGTGAAATTGATGTCAGACATCAATTGCAGAATTTTTAGTCACATAATTCTATGATTCTATAATAAAGCATATATATATATAAGGACAGAGTAAGGATTTACTTAGGATTAAGCTAGATATAATTTTCTAAAAGAAAAAAAAGTATTTGAGAAATTCCAGATATATGTGGGGTTTGTCAAATCTTTGAAAATTGGAAAGCTGTGAAAATATTGCATGTGATTGATAAAAATTCTGAACCGGTCAGATGTGCTGGTTAAAACCAACAATAAAAGTACCATCATCTACCATGCAAATTACGTTTCTAAGGCTATTTCATTCAATTTTTGTAATGATAACTGAAACAGTACATAGATAAAAGTTTTCAGTAACCCATTTTTTCCAAAAGCACACATATTTATACATGTGTACATGAGTAAATATATGTATAAATTAGTTTATAAGTGTGTGTGTGTGCACGTATGTGTATATGTATGGAGTATGTTTGCAGTGGCCATTTGTTTGAAATAAGTATGGATAATACTGTAGGAAAAAATAAAGTTGTTTTGTAAAGTCTCAAAGTAATAATTATTTTGGTAATATATTTCATTTTAGATATCTGAACCAAATGGCGATTATTATACAGAGGTGGTGGAGAGGATATCTAAGCAGAAAACACTTCAGAAAAATGGTGAAGGTAGGAAACTAGTTTTAAACATTTTGTTTGGTTATTTATAGAGTACATCTGAAGTCATTCACTTGTCTTGAAATTCAAAAGCTGAAACGTGATCCTTTATACACATCAATATGTACTTTATTGTCATGGAAATCACCACTAGTGTCAGTAAGCCTACTCATAAGTTAAGTTAATGTTTAAGTGTTTGCAGGTCTGGAGTGTCAGTCTCCAGCAATGAGATCTGTTCATGCAGAAGCCTGCCTGCATGATGCTAATTGAAGGACTGGAACTTTTCAAGATGCTTTTTTTCCTGGCAGAACTTTTAATTCTGAAAAGAAAATAAGCCAAATTGTCTACATATTGCTGTTCTATGTTTTAATGGTTGAAATTTCCTGCTTAATGAACCTTGAAGTATTTGAGGTTTTGCCTTAAGGCACACAGGAGATCACAGTAAATCTAATTCCCTTGACAGACTTGAAGATAGCAAAAGTGTATGATAGCACACAAGCTAGAACTCCTGTTAGCAGGTTTAGGAGTTTAAGAAGAAACTTTTTTGCTTTTAAAAACTTGTTAAAAACTAATTTATTGCTTGTTAAAAACTAGTTTGCTTTTAACCTAAAACAATGAGTTTAAGGTATTTAGTTTACTTCAGTAATTTATCAATTTATGTTAATATTTTACACTAGTTTTAAACTTGTTAGCCATTTATTCTTGATTAATTTTGCTAAGGTTAAATTACTGTCTTTCAGCAAATACAGACAAGCTAAGAAAAAAAAAAAAAGAGCCATAATAACTCATATATTACAGGCTAAAATCCATACCTCCTACTAAAATGTGTTTTCAAGTAGCAGGACTTGTGTGCCTGAAAGCTTGTCTTTTTTTCCCCCAGGTCTATCAGTAGTCTAATGAAGGATTTTACCTTTTCCAATTTACCTGCCTTATCTAATAAATTATTAGGATATGGATCCTTTCAGGCTGTGGCTTTCAGTCTGTCTTCTAAATCACTCATTTTTTTAATACAGGGCAGGTAGCTGCATGCTGAGATTGGGTTCTGCTTTAAAAAAACGTTGGAATTCAGTTGAATATTGTCCTGGAGCTTAGGGAAGGTTTGTTTAATCTAGAAAAGCTTCTGTAGAAGAGGAACATAATATTAATGTATATTAAAATTTATTAATGGAAAGAAATGATCCATGCAGTCACTGGGAAGAGGGAAGGAAGAAATCAACTTCATGTGAAACGTTGACACATACTGCCAAAACATGGTGGGAACTCCCTTTACTGCAGGTTTTCAAGAGAAGGATAGACGAATTCATGTGTAGGGCTTAGATATGCTTCAGGCAATGTTTTAGTTCTACATTTAGTTCTACATTAGTTCAAGTTCTACATTTTTTTCACAGTTAAAACATTATAGAGTGATGCATTTCAGAAACAAGGCAATTTATGTGTTTCTGTGTTTCAGGATATCAGGTTTTGTCATCTGATCTCTAGGTCTTTAAGAGGACTTAAGCAGGACAAAGGCCTGATGGTGATAATTTTACATGGTTTTCAATCCCCCCAGATTGTAAAGAATTATCTTTTGACCACTCCATATTCAAATACTAATTGTTCTGTTAATAGTAATCAGTCTCCTATTTTAAACAGAACGGTGTCACTTTAGAGGCTTATTTTCCTATATAAAGGTTGTAAAAACAGTGGTGCCCAGTTAAGATACATCACCACAGTACCTACTCTTCTTAGTGGTGCCCTGTAGATGAGATGGCATGATAACTCTTCCCAGGGAGCCAGCCTGCAACATTGTTTGGAGTTGGTGCCCAGTGACAGGATGAGAGGGCACAAACTGGAATATAGGAAATTCCACCTCAAAGATCTTTTCTTGTTTTTTAACTGAGAGGGTGATCAGATACTGGAATGGGTTGCTCGGAGAGTGCAAGCTGGTTTTGTAGAGTCCCCATCCTTGGAGATACTACAAACCCAGCTGAAGTGCACAACTTGCTCTGACTGATTCTGCTTTGAGCAATGGTTTGGAGCTCCAGAGGTCTCTGCCAACCTCAATTGTTCTATGCATCTCTGAAATGGGAGTTTTTTTACCTCATCTCTTTGTTACTTCTCTCTTCTTTTGCCCCCTCTTCTTAAAAAACCCATTCTAATAGTTGCATTTTAAGATAGTCTTTCAAATTAGCACGTTTGCTGTAATAACCAGCCTGAGATAGCTACCATCATAAACCCCCCTCAGCTTCCCATTCTTGAAATATGTTTCTGGAGATAAAAATAAATACTTGAACCAATAAAGCCTGGTTCATGTGTAGTTCTTCAAATAACCGTAATTGACAAGCCCTTGCCGAATCTGAAGTTTGTGGAATAATGTTGGGAAAGAAATTGTGCAAGCCCACGCTTAATACATTCTAAATCATACCATGAATTCATTAACTTTCTGGATTCCAGTACTTAGTATTAGAGTGCTAGAGGAGGAGAATCTCATCAGCAAACTTACAGATTGTATAGTAATCAGCGTGGAAAACCACCATTTCCCCTCAAATGCTTTATTTTGTGTTTGCCATCTCTTTGATTGGAGAGGACTAAATAGGACACCTTGATTGAAAAATAACCTGGAAGCCATACAAGTAGCAGATAAAGAGGTAGCTTTCTCTCCCTTTTGACAGCTATATTCAGTGTTGTATGTTTTGGGATGGACTTAAATGTAAAGTTTGAGTTTATTATGTATATTCATTGTTATACTATCTTTACTCCATCAATGGCTGAATTTGGGATTAGTTAATGTTTGCATTGGACTCTTGCTAATAACTGTTGTAATGAGTCCTAAGTATGAAACACAATGATACCTTTGACATGATAATTCCTTAAATAGACTGGTCACTTTAAAATTTGCCCACTGGTAATGATTGGATTGGTATCTGCTGCCAGCAAACAAGGCAAAGCATATGCACAAAATACCCAGGATTGCTTGATAATAAATCATTTTAATGATTATATTCAAAATGGTGAAATGTGAGTGGTACTGATGCGGAAAATAACAAAAGCTGAGGCTCATCAGATTGGCTGTCCATATGTGCATCACTGCTAATATTTCATTTGTTACTCTTCTGCTGCCTCTTGTTTTGATTGTTAAAATACATTGTTAAAAAAAAAAATAAAAAGATGTTTTTTATATCACTAAAGTTATGTGCCTTTCTATATTCTAAATAGAGATTATTTGGTATAAAGCTTTGTTTCCTAATATTAATCTCAAGTTGTGGTGTTTTAAGTCCAGACAGCAACTAAGTACAATGCAGCCACACATTCACCCCCCCCAACTTCCCTGTGGGATGGGAGGAGAGTCAGAAAAAAAGTAAAATCCCATGGGTTGAGGTAAAAATAGTTTAATAATTGAAATAGAAGTAAAATATAATACAACAACATCAATAACAATAGGATATAGAAAGAAAGAGAAAAAAAGAAAAACAGAATACCAATCAGGATCATATCACATCTGTAGGTGATCCCCAGACATGTTTTTAAACAGAAAAGAGAAAGTAGTACAGCACTTCATACACAAAAAGCTTCAAATGTATTTTGGAACCATAGACCTAATGTAAAGTAGTAGAGAGACTTGTTTATTAAAACCAGAGACAGATACAGACTTCATGGTTCAAAAATGGAGGTGGTGCATGTGAGTGAGATGGCAAGATAATTCTTCTCAGAGAGTCAACCTTGCAGTGTTACCTTGGAGTTGGCATCCAGAGCCAGTGGACTAGAGGCAATGCTATGGGCACAGCTGAAATGCGGGAAATTCCACTTACACATAAGAAAGGAGTCTTCTGTGCAAGAAAGCACCAGTTCAGGAAAGAATCTTTTCTTTACTAAGAAACAATATAAATAGAGACTGGGGTTGAAGCACTAAATTATGGCTCTAATTCTCCATCACTTGTAATAGCAGAAGTAATACGCATTATTCTAATGAGGACTAGAAAACAGTGCAGAAGAACCTAGATGGTAACACAGGCTTTGGCTTTAAGCACAAGGATAAGGTTGTAAAGCAGTTAATTCTTCATTTGGCTGACTTGTGATTTAGAGTAGTGTTGAGTAAAAGCAGGAATATGTAATTTCCTATTTATCGTGCCTGATCTTGTTAAGTTGTGGTATGGTAAGGCTTAGATTTCTCACACCTAAGTGAAGTAAGCAAGTTAAAACTCTAGTTGTCATTGACTATCTCTGTAAATGGTAGACAGAGATGCAACTGCACAGCTCTTCAGTACTTTGCCAAGCTTAGAAGGAAAGTGGTCCCACTGTCTTCCAGTATTGAAGATATAAAGAGCATTGTGATGTTAGGTCTCTGACTGAGGTTCTTCAGAGAAATGGAGTGTATTCAGACCTAACAGCCTTAAAATATGAGAATAAACAAAGATGTGACTTTAGTTTAATCAGTAATGGACAGAAATTAGAATTTTTAAGCTTAGAAATTCCCATTAAAAAAGTACTTTATCTATTTGATGGAAGGGCAAGAAAGAAGGTGGTACAAAAGAAGAAGGGATGAAACGCAAAGCAAAGTTGTATCAATTTAATCAAGCAGTTTAGGAATATATTTAGCCCTGACAATCATTATTTCATTCCAGTATTGGCTGTCTACAGTTAGTATCACTCAGGAAACATTTATGGAGACAAAAGGGGAGACAGAGTCTGCTATTCTAATTCATATCGTTGAGGTGGAGATTCCCTTAAATATATATGTGTATGTGTGTATGTATACACACATATATGCAGAACTTGTTTCTCATTTAACAGTTCTGCATTTTTCTTTTACATCAGAAATATCTTTTCGACTGTTTCCATTATTAGTAGATCGGTATGATATGAAAGTGGGCATTTAAAATGCACCTAATTAAACTGCAGGAATTATGCCTTGCTTAATGTAATGAAGAAAGAGAATTTAAAATGAAGTAGCATCATTGTGTTCATTTGTAAATAACATATTGCAGCCAACTGTTTCTTAATTGCCCAGACTGTTGATAAATAATCCAGTCCTGCTGCTCTCCACAGACAATTTGCTTTGGATCAGACTAGGCAATTCAAATAACACTAATTACAGTGAAACCCTTTTATAGTGAATCCCTGTTTGCCATGGGGGAGAAAATCACTATATCGGGGGAAAGCACTTTTGCCTTTGATTTGTGTCTAAAACATGAGAAACACATAAAAGCTACATGTTGTGCTAAATAAAGGACATACTCTTGCATTCAAAGTACTTATATTTTACTTTTTATGATACAATTGTGAATTATGTTCATTTTGCATTTGTAATTAGAGGGTGGAACAGATGTGAAAGCTTAGTTTAAAGTGATGTATCCATTAAAATAACCTATGCTGCCAAGTGATTGCTTAGTATAATATGGGATTCGTTCACTATGAGAGGAATTCTACTTTATTGGAAAGAAACCAGGACTTCAGGAAATGTTTTCTATGTCAGGGGATTCACTGTAACATGGTATCATTGTATTTATGATTTTATGATGTTAAAATGAATATTAAATGAAATAAAATTCCCAAGGATTACTCAGGAGGCAGCTAAGTACATAACATTTAGTACAGATGGTTGGAAGGCACAATTTTGCTCCATCACTGCATATGTATCCTTGAACGATTTCGACTGAAGACAGCATTTCTTTGAAATTTTCATTAAACCAGACGTCTTGAAATATGAATTCCTTTTATGTTTCTGTGAGTTTTGGCTAAAAGAACCCCAGTGAATAAATCATACATGATACTACGTGTCACCAGCACTTGTGAATATTTCTGCTTTGTTATTCTACTCTCAGTAGAGCACCATTGATTATCAAACTCAGCGGAGAGCATTTTATGATCATATATCTCCATTAGCTCCTAGTTTGACTACCATAGATTTTTCTGGTTAAACCTGCATTATGTATTAGGAAGCCTATCTCTTCAATACAAAGTTTGATTTTATTCTCTCTTAGCCTAGAATTCTTATTATGTATTATGTATAAAGATTCTTATCTTTTATATGTAAAAATAGGAGCACTGTCTTTGTGCAACTGAAATATATGCCTTCTTTTCTTCCCCCTTCATTCACAGACAGCATATTTTATGATGAAGATGAATTTCTACATTGAAATGGCTGTCAGGGTAAATATTTCTTCACTTGTTAAACAAATGAAAAAGTCAATTGTGCTCCGAATTTGCTTTTAATAAAATGAGCAAACCAGAATAATATGCACTTGATTGATATGCTGATGGCAACAGCGGGAAATGGTACATAGTTAAAAATTAAAGTTACACTCAGTAGTCTGGGTTGTATTTGAAAGCTGTAGCTGAATTTAAGGCATCTGCATGTGTCTTGCTCTATTGAAATGTTCATTCTACCTTAACTGATATGATACTGATAAAACCCTGAAACATTCTAGCTGTATTCTTACAAATGTAGACATATATTTACAATTCTGACAAACGAGAGGGCTTTTGGGTTTGTTGATATGGCTGTGCTTTTTCTTATGTTAGTACATCGTGAGATGGTCAAGTTTGAGATCCTCAGGACAGTGAGAAGAACGTGCAGCAGGCTCACTCCCTGGACTTCAAGAGAGCAGACTTTAGTCTCTTCAGGAACCTGCTTAGTAAGGTTCCATGGAATATAGCCCTAGAGGGCAAGGGGGCCCAAGACTGTTGGTTGATATTCAAGGACCATCTGCTACAAGCTCAGGAGTGTTGTGTACCGACTAGAAGGAAGTGCAGCAGGAGGGCCAGGAGACCTCCTTGGATGGATAAGGAGCTGCTCAGGAAACTTTGAGATGAAAAAAGAGGTTTATAAAAGGTGGAAGCAAGGACAGGTGGCCTGGGAAGAAGGCTGTCCAGGAAGCTAGGGACCAGGTTAGGAAAGCTAAGGCCCAGTTAGAATTGAACATGGCTAGGGATGTGAAAGATAACAGGAAGGGATTCTATAGTTACATTGCAAATAAAAGACAGACTAGGGACAATGTGGGCCCTGTCCGAAAGCTATCAGAAGAACTGGCTACCCTGGATTTGGAGAAGGCTGAGGTTCTTAATGACTTCTTTGCCTCAGTGTTCACTGGCAAATGCTCTGACCACACCACCCAAGTCTTGAAAGGCAGACACAGGAACTGTGAAAATGAAGACCTTAGGCCCACTATAGGAGAGGATCTGGTTTGAGACCATCTTAAGAACCTGAACGTGCACAAGTCCATGGGACCTGATGAAATCCATCTGTGGGTCCTGAAGGAGCTGGTGAATGACGTTGCTAAGCCACTGTCCATCATATTTGAAAAATCATGGCAGTCAGGTGAAGTTCCCGACGACTGGAAAAAGGGAAATATAACCCCCATTTTCCAGAAGGGGAAAATGGATGACCTGGGGAATTACAGACCTGTCAGTCTCACCTCCATGCCTGGCAAAATCTTGGAGCAGATTCTCCTGGAAGGCATGCTAAGGCACATGAAAAACAAGGAGGTGCTTGGTGACAGCCAGCATGGCTTCACTGAGGGGAAATCCTACCTGACCAATTTGGTGGCCTTCTATGATGGGGCTACAGAACTGATGGATAGGGGCAGAGCATTTGGCATCATCTACCTGGACTTGTGCAAAGCGTTCGACACTGTCCCGCATGACATCCTTGTCTCTAAATTAGAGAGACATCAATTTCATAGGTGGACCACTCAGTGGATACAGAACTGGCTGAATGTCCACAAACAAAGAGTTGTGGTCAATGGCTGGAGACCAGTAACGAGTGGTGTCCCTCAGGGATCGGTGTTGGGACCGGTCTTGTTCGATGTCTTTGTTGGTGACACGGACAGTGGGATTGAGTGACCCTCAGGAGGTTTGCCAATGACACCAAGCTGTGTGGTTCGGTTGATAACGCTGGAGGGAAGGAATGCCATCCAGAGGGACCTCGACACGCTTGAGAGGTGGGCTGATGCCAACCTTATGAAGTTTAACCATGCCAAGTGCAAGGTCCTACACCTGGGTCGGAGCAATCCCAGGCACAGCTACAGGTTGGGCAGAGAAGAGATTCAGAGCAGCCCTGTGGAGAAGGACTTGAGGGTGTTGGTCGATAAGAAACTTAACATGAGCCGGCTTCAGGGTGTGCTCGCAGCTCAGAAAGCCAACCGTATCCTGGGCTGCGTCAAAAGGAGCATGACCAGCAGGTCGAAGGAGGTGATGCTGCCCCTCTGCTCTGCTTTCATGAGACCTCACTTGGAGCATTGTGTACAGTTCTGGTGGGTGTCCTCAACATAAAATGAACATGAAACTGTTGGAACAAGTCCAGAGGAGGGCCACGAGGATGCTCAGGGGACTGGAGCACCTCCCGTACGAAGATTGGCTGAGAAAGTTGGGGCTGTTCTGCCTGGAGAAGAGAAGCCTTCCTCATAGCAGCCTTCCAGTATCTGAAGTGGGCCTATAAGAATGCTGGGGAGGGACTCTTCATTAGAGACTGTAGTGATAGGACAAGGGGTAACGGGTTCAAACTTAAACAGGGGAAGTTTAAATTGGATATAAGGAAGAAATTCTTTACTGAGAGGGTGGTGAGGCACTGGAATGGGTTGCCCAAGGAAGTTGTGAATGCTCCATCGCTGGCAGTGTTCAAGGCCAGGTTGGACAGAGCCTTGGGTGACATGGTTTAGTGTGAGGTGTCCCTGCCCATGGCAGGGGGGTTGGAACTAGATGATCTTAAGGTCCATTCCAACCCTAATTCTTCTGTGATTCTATGATTCTGCATGACATTTGATGCATGGAATCTCATAAGAGTTACTCAGAGAGCAGAGGACAATTTCATTGCCTAAACATAAAGGTGGACCGGCACTGAGGTTGCTGATGTTTGAGTGAATTTTGCTAGATGAAGAGGATTATAAACAGTCCTTGAACTTTTGTAAATATACAGAAATTAAGATTGTTATGGGGAAAGCTGCAAAATAATCTAGAATATGTATAATTCCTAAAAATATCTAGAAATCAGCAATTTTTACTGTACTTTGGAACCACAGTTAAACAAATATATAAAACAAACATGGGAAGGACATAAGATTTTTTTGGTGTGAAATATTTTTATCTTACTTAATTCTTCTATTTTGTGGAATAAACCCACTTTAGAAGCCTATAACTTTTTAGGCAAGGTATCCTACCTTTAAAATACTACCAAAACTTTGAATGTGGTAGGAATGGAGAGTAACCCAAGGAAACTCCTGTAAAGTAGGAAGATTCTGAGGACAGTTTTTAATTTTGTGGCCTTTTAAGTTCCAAAAGAACTCAGACTCGAGAGATGTGTTCTCATCAGGTTTTTGACTTGGTGCGGGTTCTTTCAAAGGCACAAACCAGAATCTTACATTTGGTGCGTGTTAGAGAGCTGAACAGCAATCTAATGCCTCAGAAATTATTTTTTTTGCGGGGAGAGTTTAGTTTATTTAGTTATTTTATTTGGTTATTAGCTAGGTTGAAAGTATTCCACATCGAGGAGAAAACAGAAGATGCAAGCTAGCTCTTAAAAGTTGGCTGTGTACTTTTAGAAGGCATTTGAAGACCAAATTCCAGAGGTAATTATATATTCTAATCAAATGGAGTTTTGCATTTGGTCTTTCATTTTTAAAAGACATGGAATGTGTTCCCATTCATTTGTAATGGAAATATAATGTTGAATCATTAGGTGATATAAATCTTCAAAGTACCGTTTTTTTCAGTCATGTCCTTTAATGGAAATTTAAATCAGTAGAAAACAATACAACAGATCTTTATTTAGTTGCAGATGTCAGAATACTGTTCTCTTCTATCTAAATCTTGCGCAGCCATGTCTGCAGAGCAGATTGAAAACACTATCATTCTGAAATACTGAATGTTTTGACGTTGGGTTGTTTGCTGTCATCTGTTTTTTGAAGAACGAACCAAAGCCCAGGAAAATAGGCAATGAGGCCTGTTGAGTTTCTGCACAGATGCGTGGCCAGGCTTTAGGTTTCCTAAGCCAACAGTGCCTCATATTCACACATTGTGTGCTTCATTCATGATTAATATACTTCAGTATTCTGAAAATATAACAATAACTGTGTGGCTTTTTTCTGTTTAACCACTTAGTTTTGCCTCATAGTATTATTAAACTATTTATTTCAGTTTATAGTCATTGACTAGAAAGGCATATTCAATTCTCACAATTGAAGTATCATTGAGGGCGCACACACGCTCAGTTTCTAAGTCAGCCTAAATCTCTGTCTCTCTGCATTTAGTTGTAACCAGAACTATCAGTTTCACCCTTTCAAATTAAATCAGAGAACTTGTTTAAATCACTTTCAGTTTTGACTAACAAGTCAGAACGTGATTCTCTCCCTGAAAAGATTTAAGGTTGCTATAAATTTCCAGCAACAAAAGTAATCCTGTGGAAAAAAACCCCAAAACTATTTCCATGAGCAGATGGCTTTTGATATATCAAGGTTTTGCCATTTGTTTTAGTGCTTAAAATAAACATTATTTATAAGACCACTTACATTTTGATGTTACTTAATGAGGAATATGCATCATTGATTTGACTAGCTTAAGAGGTCATTTAGAACTTGCCCGTTAACAAGCTGTAATCTGCTGAGCACACAATGACTTTGGTTAAAATGATCTGTTCAGTGCTGATCAATGACAATAATTGTTTTGTACCAATCACTGTTGAAACTTGCTAATTACTTTGAAGGGCATAAACACTTCTATTTTTTTCCCCAAGAATTTTTAAACATTCACCTTGGAATTAAAAAGAAATATAGTTATAGCATGTTCTAGTTCCATATAAAAGCAAACATTTACAACTTGCACATGGAAAATGCGAACATTATCAGAAGCTTTGTGTAAAACATTCAAAAAGATTAGTAGTGAAAACTGACATACAGTATTTGGGAAACAGAAACCTAGCATAAAATAATTTGAGGCATAATGCAGTTTTTCTTACTTATGTTTCATTCAGTTGGAATCAGTGAGGTCATTCTGAACAGCAAGTGGTGTAAATAAAGGTAGAATGCAGCATTTAATTGGTACACTGAGCCCATTGGAGATAATTATAGCTTTATGCAATGTAAGTCTTTTGTCTTTCAGTTTGAGTTTTGATCCTTTAACCCAGAACTATCCACTTCTGCATTTATAACTGTGAGGTGAAGACTGTCAGAAAGAGTTCCAAAGGGACCATAATCCTGCATTAATGAGCACACAGCTAGATGGGAGCCAAGTTGCTCTTGTTGAGAAATTTTGAAGCCAAACAGAAAAACAAAGCTAAGATCCTTATTCACATACAAAGGATTTTGCTTAATCCCATATCTCTGAAGGCATACTCATTCTTTGCTCTTTCACTATCCCTTTTTAACCCAGTAAGCTTGTATATGAGAAAGTGGAGTTGCAAAGAGTATGAAATTTACTATCACTTAGTGCAAAGAAGCATGTCTAGCGCTTAAACTTTCTTGTTCCCATGTTCAGCTACTCACTTAACTGTTACGTATACATATTTATAACAATGTCTAGAGGTCCAAACCCTTTTTAGTCAAAAAACTCCAAACAAACAACAACACATGGGTAAAAGAAAATGCCAACTTTTAAAGTTAGTCATGAGTCTTACTTGTGAAGAGAGGAAAATACATGATGATGCACAAAGGGGAAATAGAAGAGTGTATTAACACTAGAAGTTATTAGCCTCTTATTCCTAATAGCTTTAGTGCATCATTTGATTTTCTTGGTGACTCATCGCTCAAAGACTCACTGAAGGTTTTATTTATTCTCTTGTTAAATCTTACATAAAACATATGTAACACTTACCAACTCCACTTACCAACTCATACCTTGGTTCTGGAAAGAGAAGGGTAGGTGTAAAGGGAAAAAAAAAAAGTAAAACATTCCCTGTAGATACACTGAAGAGTTTAAGTTCTTGAAAAGTCTAGTAGCCAGAGGCTCACAGGAAAAGGAGAACTCTCTGCAGTTTGCAACATTCTCTTCAGTGCACTTAGTGAAGGGGCGTAGCTTCTCACGATGGAATTGTTTTGGATTATAAGACCTCAATCTTTTTGTCTTTTTAATCTAGATTCTGCCTTTCAGCTGTTATGTCTCTTAAAATGTCAAAGCTGTAAAGGTCCAAGAGATGAAAGTCGGAGGAGAAGTGAAGGTAGTACAGACTAGAAGTTAGAAGTAATTGGGAGATGCATCATCTTACACTGGAGATGAAAGAAGTGCAGTTTGTAAATGATATTTACAGAAAGCCTGATTCATTGAGTTACCAGAAAGGCTTCTATTCAGTTTAGATTATATACAGAATACAAAGGTGAGAGTGTAGTGGAAGATACAGGCAAGGTGGTGAATCAGTAGTTAATGCATGTTGTACCTGACAAAAGACACCACTCCTGTGCTGCTGTTTTACTGTTCTTAGATAGAGCAATGCCACTGGCAGTAGCAGATGCTTCTTTTCACTGTCACACCCCAAAAGAAATAGTGTTTTTTTAAACTTGATATTATGTTTTTGACGTTGGCATTTAATAGTAAATTCGTATCACCATTTAACTGCAATATATTACGTCCTACTCTTGTTTTCTTCATTGAAACATATTGGTGTTTCTACTTGATATCACTTTTAAGGAAACCGTATTATTTGCAAAATACAACAGGTATTTGATATGCATACAAACTTTTGATGTACTAAGCAGATATTTATTTCCTCTAGATTCAGAAAAGATGGCGAGGCTATTATATTCGGAAATATGTCCATAATTATTACGCACTGAAGAAATACCTGGAAGCCATTTCTGTGAATAACGATATTGTCAGGTAAAGATAAACCTCCATGGGGTAATGCATTCATTTCCTCTTCTTTTATTTGTCAAAAGTGCATGGCACTATTTAAACTGTTTCTTTGAGTGTAGGTTCCCTTCCATTATCAAATATGTGTATATATATCAGTCATCATTCACTTTTACCTAAGCCTGTGCATGTTGCACCAAATTCTGTTCTCATTTACACTGTTAGGAATTCAAAATAATTTCTTTGAATTCGTTAGGCAGACTCTGGGTTTGTACCAGTTTCATAAATTTGAATTGGGCTTTTCATCTCTGCTCAGAACTCATAGATCATTGTGCCAAATATATGGTTTGTTGAACTAGTTTAGTTAGTTTCCCAGTATACACAAGCTAAAAAAAAAAGTAATGGTTTCATAGTTTATTTTGCAAATCAATTAGTGACACTGAATGAAAGTGCAGATATAGATCTGAGTTACATGCATTAGCCATGCTATGAATGTTAATTGTGGAAAATACTGGTGTGGATATAGTGAAGCAGGTTCTTTTCATAGTTACGGAAGAGATACACTTGCCTATTAGATTTCTTGCTAGAACTGTTGTCACTGTATGTTCCTACTCTATTTCTCCTATCCAGCCCCTGTCTTTCCCTGTGCTAATGTTGAAAGCTGTATAAAACAGAGGCAATTATTTCCCTTTAGCACATTTGATGTCCTGATCCGTGACTATTTCTTAAGAGAACAGTGGAAACAGAAAAAATAGTGGCTGACCATGATCATTACTTTATCCTTGTAAGCGAAAGTGTTGAACAAAATCCATTGATTTTTTGCTGTTCAGAATGCCTGAGACAAATCTTTGCTTTCTGAAGCATAGAAATACAAGGCAGTCTAGTGAAAAAGTATTTCTGGAAATCTCATCTAGATCACATGGCAGACAATTCAGCCAAAAATTACAGAAAAAAACATATGTAAGTTATAGATGAAAGAAAAGAATTATCCCGCTTCTTTGGACACTGCTTATTGATTTATAATGTTTTTCCACAATTATAGCTCATGATGCATCCTTTTTGTCATAGCATTATAACTCGTGCATTACACTGTTACATATAATGAAACACAATGATAACCACTTCCTTTAATCTCTCATTGCTATTCATTTAAATGTATTCTATGCAGAAAGTTAAATCATAGCTAAACAAAACCGGACTTAAAAAACCCATCATCTCTTCAATTGTACCTTCTTGTTCTGAAATCTTTGAAGTATATTGTCTTCTTGAAAAGGTAGAATTCTAGGAAGACTAGACCAAATTGTGGAAAGTAAATGAAGCCATAATTTTTCTGGTTTAAAATTAATATAACTGAAATGAACTGCAGAGACACAACCTGCTTCTTTTAATGGTTCAAATACTCTTCTCTATTCCCAGCCTAAACCTGCAAAAAGGCTCATAACTTATCAACCTTTGATGTGTGTGAATAAAACAAGGTAGCCAGTAGTATTCCTGCTGTACTGAACACAGGTTGATCGGAGCATTGTATTTTATTTCCCCAAATCCATAACAGATTTCTGCTGGGTACATCTAACTTCACAGGACTACAAAAATACTTTTCTTTAGTTACTTTGACATGTTTATTAAATTCCCTAGTTTTTGTCCAGGTGTTTAAAAACCATAAAGCCTATACATTGGGTAGGTATTTTAATCAGGAAATACTTTTTTGCTGCTTTTCTTTAGTAAGTAAAGCGAGCAGTGTAACTTCGGGTACGTGAAATTGTCTCAGATGGTCCATGTAAACTCTTACCCAGCAACTGATATATTCATACTCTGCTAATTTGAGTTCTGTCTTCGAGAATTTACATAATTTTATATCTTTCAGATGAAACGAAAAATCCATCTTTGGAATTAAAAGTTAATAATAAATTTTTGAGTGAATTTGGTCACCTATATCAAACGATACAAGTTTCAGTTTTAAAAATGCATCAGTTTTCAAGTGCAGTCAAATCACTCCAGTAATCTCTTTACTGGGGAATATTTGTAATCTAATGCATATATTCTCATGAAGCCTAGCGAGTGTTTAATGAAGATGAGGTGTAGACCCTCAGCAAAACAGATTTTTCCTGTCATTGGGCTAAGATGCTGTCAATTACTTTGGCCCCAAGGCAGGGAGTGTTTCTTATGAGGAATACTGAGCAAGGTGGAGAGATTCTCTGCATATTTTCGTCAGTCATCACATATGGAAGAATATAACCTCATTGATTGTAAACATTTTTGCATATAAACAAAAGAGCACAACCTAACAAATGAATAATGCATTTTTCTCAATTGTCTTATTGCTGTATTCACCAGAATATATGCATTATGCAGTGTTAGTGCTAGTAAAGAACCAAGTTTCTTCACAAATAGCAAAAGAATCACAGTAAAACAGAGACTGACTTTAAGAACTCCAGTGATATAACACCCCCCCCCAAAAAACAACCAACCAAACAATGAAAACCCAACAAAATACACATGAGAAGTTTATAATTCCGAAATCTGTTTAAACAGTGTTCTTTCTGGAATTATGATGTGAATGTAAACTGAATTACAAAGTATCGTTCTCAGTCTTACACTCTAGAATAATGCTGACAGAATTCTTATCAACAACTACCTGAAATCACATTTCAAGTCCTTCCCTCTTGGTCTCCAGAACCAGGAGTTGTGCTTATTTTTCTCCCCTTTCATTGAGGAGGGGCTTGTATCAACTTACCGTTCAGTACTTTCTACAAGAAACTTCAGAGGAGATTGCCATGGAACTGCACATCCTGTTAGTTTCTTAGAAGAGTATCTTATAAGACTTAGTGAACAATGTTTGTTTCCTTCACTCTTCTCCTTTGTCCTATTTTTTTAAATCTAATACACATCCCCTACTAAAGGGTTTTCTCAACCAGTAGTCACATTTTTACCATTCAGCTTTAATGCAAGCTGTCCTTATTTAATAGCTACCCTCATTTAGTAGCCAGACCTTTATCATTTGTCTTTACTGTGAAAACCCCAGGAGAAAGTAAACTTAATAGAAGCTGCCTAAGTTTAAAGCCATAGAGGGATGTAATTAAGTTTAACAGAAATTGATTCTAACAGAAATTGACCTAAAATATAATTAAATAATAATAGTCATATTATGTGTGAGGTTCCACTCACTTAACAGACTGCTTATCCTAACTTAAGGCACTGTTTTTTTATGAATTGAAGGTAGCTGTCGGCTTTAGCTCCCAGACTGGCTGAAGAGTGTGTGGGTTTTCCTCCAGCATTCCCATTACTTCTCACTGCTGCATAACCAATAGGTGTGATGGCTGATGGTGTCCCCAGTACAGTCCCTAGTAGTTAAGTTGAGAAGTGATACGAAGAATCCCTTGACAGATGGCAAAAGAATGAATTTGAACCCTGAACTCTGCCTACTTAAGGGCAGACTAAGACTTTTCTTGGTATTTGTACAGTTTAGCCTCAGTGTGATGGTGAAATGGGTTCATCAGTCCTGAATTCTGTTTTGCCTAGAAGATTTAAGAAGTTCTAAACTGAGCAAGTAGGAAACCTGTTCTTAAATATTTATTTTACCATAAATATTTTAGTAATGTCTTCCTCTATAGCATCTGTTTGTATTTAAATAAGTACCAACTCATACTGTATTCTATCTAGATATGGATTAGTTGGGTGATTGCATATATATGTACCTGCATGCATTAAAATTAATTCCATTACTTCTCAGTAAAGTTCATGTATTTAATTTTAAGGAAAAATACCTTGTTTTGAAATATTCTTCTAGCTACATTTAACATCTCTAAGACCTAGCAAAATGGTTACCAGGGGAAATATGCCAAATGCAATTAGCATAGGCTATAACTCTATATGATGCATTAGAATTTTGTTTTATGTGAAACAGTTCCCAATCCATGATAAGCAAATGGACATCACTTCACATAAATTAGCATGCTGGTACCATTATATCAGAAGAATTTATGGATGATGTCAGTTGCCCAACTATGTGATTAACTTGCAGTTCTTTGGCTAAGGTTATCTACACACTGGCCTTTAAACTACAGTAAAGCAACTTTGCTATATGTCAGGTGTGCAACTAGAGATAAGATTTGGGGATGTAGTGCTCCATTTACTGATGAATGGCACCATTTAAATTTTTTCCCTAGACACAGGGCTCAGTAAGATAGCAGTATCAGAAAACTGACAAAGCAGCGGCCAAGTCCTGACATTGGGTTTCTCGTGTAATCAAGGTGGTTAGTTTAACTTTCTTGGCTATTGAATAAATAGTGACTTAAAAGTAGCAAACTAAGACCTGATCTAGCTTTAGCAAGCATAGTACTGTACGTAAATGCTGTCATGTTTGTAAATCATGAATTCACACACTTACAGGGTTGACACCAAATTCTTTCTATCATTGCAGGCTATAGTAGTAAAAAAGCCTTGAGAGTGGCCCTGAAGAGTGTGACTTTCATCCAAGTTTGAGTAGCTGTTCTATGAGCAGATTTCATATCACAGTCATCATTAAAGCTTTTTGGTCCTCAAGAAATGTCAGGGAAATAAATAATGCAAAGTGATACAAATTGCTTCCTTGGCAATATGTATATTCACAAATCCTTTGTGCAGTCTGATTTTTTATTAACTTAATGAACAGTGAAATACAGTGCTGTTACATGTTGCTGGTGGTCTAATCCAAGGTTTAGCCTTTCTTCAAATATGCCTGAGCATGTAGGACTGAGAGAGGTAAGAGTATCTAGCGTATTCTTGACTAGTAGAGCACTACTGAGGTCTATTTGCTTTTAACATGGCAAGTACTTTGCTGCTTAAAACTTTTGAGGTAGTGCTGTTTTCCACAAAGTGGGCTTGAATTAAATCATCTGCCATCATAGTAATACGAGGAGAATTTGCTCAGCATCCACCTCTCTGTTCCTTTATGATAAGTCCAAGTGCTGGCCATTCTCTCAAGTGTCAAAGCATTTTGAAGAATGTATATATTGTCTTATAATTCAATTAAAATGTTCCTGCTCATTGACTGCAGAAGCAATTGATTCTGTAGTCTATTTTCAATTAGTGCCAAAGCCTTTCAAACAGCTCCTTGGAATTCTTGCAACAATAAAAACCTCATTTTTGTAATGCTGTCTTTCACTTGATGTTTAATTAACTAATTTGTCTTCAACCGCTCTTTTTTTTCCTTGTCTTCAAAGATATCAAGAGGAAATGCATGATGCTGTTTAACTTATGTACCTGTAATTAGAGTTTTCAGAATGTAGTTATCCTGTCAGCTTTCTTTGGGAGCTGTAGAAAGAGAAATAAGTGCCAAATGTGCTTTTGTTTAATTAAATATCAATTTTGAATGGTAAGGCACATAATTTGAGACATCTATGTCTTTTCCAGAGGATTTTAGGTATAACTGATAGATCTTGTAGGAAACTCAGTACTGTATTGACTGAGGATCCTGAAGTACTTCCATAGCTACAAACCTGATGTTAGGATGACTAAGATATAAAAATGAGTTATTTGATTCTTCTCTGTGATTTGACCTAGTTTCCATTGAACAATATTAAGATGCTAATATTAAATTAAGTGTGAGTTAGACCGGAGAAAAGCTTTAAAATGATAAATTGTAAAGAGTCTCATATCTGGTTAGAATAGTTTCCATAGTTGTGTATTTTGTGATGGCTGTTCCCTCTTAAACATGTTGCCCACAAATCCAGCTTTCTTCACGCATTCTTAGTATAAATACTCTCTTTGACAAGTCAGTCCATTTTTAGGTCTTCTCTTTGCCTACCTTTATACATTCCAATACAGTTTCATTTACATATATGCTTTTAAACAGCATATAAGGCTTTTAATAACACATTTGGCAAAACAGGTGTTTTAGATGGACTTTCTGTCTTTTTAGTTTGATCATGAAATTGAAATGAACTGGCTAAAGCTATAGAGGATGCAGTGACTATTTTAACTCCAAAGAAAGCACTTTCTGAATACAGTGAGGTTAAGATAGAAACAACTATGATTACACAATAAGCTGAATTTTCAATGCAGGTTCAGCTAGATGTACCTCATGTGCCTTATTCTGTTCATGTCTCTCCTGAGCAAGTGGTGGAAGCAGTCTTACCCTGCTTTTTGTTAGTTCTGTGTAATACAGATCAAGTTTTGCAGATAGACATGGATATTGTAAGTAAGCATAAGTAACTGCTCAGATTCTAGTCTTTAAAAATCTGAAGGCTGTATTTTCTCATGTGTTTTTGTATAGCACTGAAAACACCATTAGGAGTAACAGATTTAACATTAAGCCTTATTTCACTTGTATCCAAAGGAAAATTTTTAATCTGAATGTGTAGAAAGAAATTTGAGATCCTTTCATTGACTCATTGGACCAAATGGAGTGCAGTGCAGCTGACTGCTTTTGGTGAAGGTAGAATAAAACAGTATTGTAGAATAACAATAGTTTTATACCTGTGAGCTTTGAAGGCACTGTAGTGTCTGGATAGATTTCTATTTTGAATTACAAACAGCCCATAAAGCATTTTCTGCAGACAGACTGACAGCATTTTATATTGTCTTCCATAGTCAGACTTCACAGTTTTATATTTGTCTGAGGCAGGACCTTCACTGCAAAATAAGTAGAAAAGGGGAAGAGGTACAGTTTCATTAAGCTCTAACATATCATTGACTGTCAGGTAGGTCTTGTTACACTGTCCATCCTCATTTAACTATCCCACAAGATCTCTTAATGAAGTTAAGCCCCAAGTTCACTCCAGTAATTCTGTGGCAAGAGTTTGTGCAATGTAACAATTCATCACTTGTCAGGAAGGCACTTTTAGTTTATACGTTTAATAAGGGCATCCTCTAGCTTGGTTAATTAGAAGTGAACAGTTTGCATATTTACTAAATGCGGAGTGTCATTGCCACCACGGCCTATTGCCTACATGAATTATTTCTCTATCTGCAATAAACAGCTGGGTAATTATTACTGCCATAATCAGATAAATTCCCTCTGTAAGGCTTTTCTTACATGGCAATTCTTTGAACTCATCCAAAGCTGAACAAAATTTATGAACTTCAGCAGCTAGGCCACTTTTTCATAGCATAGTGTCCCTGTTCCCTATTTCAAGGACATGTAGAGTATCATAAATATTGTGTAAATTAGGAGGATAAATATGATTACCTAAAGATTACATATTAATAAACTTGATTTTCAAAATATAATTTTCAGGTTGTAACTGATTACATTATAGCAGTTCTGTTTTATCTAATTGTAGAGACATGACAGGCCATCGATATACAGGGTATACTAGGTTATCAGGGAAGAGCTCTAGCATTTGAGGAGTAAAGACTCATGAAAAAGTATATAAATATATTTTCATGTGCCTTTTGGAGTAATTTGAGCTGTTTAGGCCATTAGAAGTATGACAAATTTTATGTGCTATTTATTCAAATCACAGCAGTTCTTTTGTCATTAAAAAAAGGGATGGTTCTTTTTGGTGGGCAGTTTTCAGCTTAATAATGAAGCATAGAATTTAACTGCATGAATGTATGTGTTGCATTAAAAAATGAGATATTCCTTTTATTTGCGTACACACAATTTTGTAACTAAGCTTGCTTTATGCTATCCAAATATTCCAACTCATATGTGAGTGTAGATATAGATACAATGGTGATTACTTAATTTACACATGCAGCTTTTCCAGAATGTGCTGGAACGTAGCTTATTTTTGAGTTCTCCAAAGAAACAAAAGAAAATCAAAAGACTTAAGTGTCAATTTACCTTTAGTGTTCAAAATATGTCCTGTATCTCTCTACTGAAACATTTTTATTTCATTGTTAACTTCTTGTTATGTCTTCCTCTACTAGACTGAAAACTCCTTTCATATTTAGCATTAGTACATTAATCTACCCACCTTTTAGTATTCTTTGTGCTAAAGAGTGGAGGTCACTTGAAGGTATTGTCTCTATGCTTAAAATAGTTTTTGTGATAATTTTCAACAGACTTTAAAATGCTATCAGCATGAGAACTCAGTTATGGTGGCTTTTTTTTTTTCCTTCTCCTGTATTGTCAGCTTATGCATTGATTTATATTTTATAATTTTATATTGATTTATATATGGTAGAGCTTCTTCACCTCTATGAATCCTACTCAGAATACCCCCTTTAAAAGCTATAGTTCCTCATACTGTAAGCATGTGCAAAGCTTTCACTCATTATTATCCCCCTTTCAAATCCTTCAGATTCTTCACCTTCTAGGGATAATTGCATAAATCCATTAAGTTGTTTATCCTTGCCAGTGGAGCTAAATTCCAATGTTCTATCTTGAACTTCATAGTTCCTACAGCTTTAAACCAAGTCAACATGATGAAGTATTTCGATACAGCAATGTTTTCGACCTCTTTTCTGCAAGTGGGTTATTCTTTTCTTATCCAATAACTAACTGATCGCAGAATGCTTACAGCCTCATCTAACGAACTAATTTGATCTTTCAGCTTTCATGGCACCCAAAATCATGCAGCACTCATTAGCCTCTTGTACTTGGTGGTGGGAGGCCTCACCACCACCTGGCATTGTTTGGCTGCTCAAGAAAGGATATAGAACTCACATCAGGAAATTACGTGGTTAGGTATAGACAATAGAATGTAAATGTTGGGTGTACCCTTTAGGCATGAATAATGGTATGCCTACATATATAATTATATGTAGCCTAATTAATGTAGCGTGGTTTATATGATGGAGCCCAAATTTCAGACAACAGACTTTAATTCTGAGTGTAATTTTTGCATGCTATGCTAAAAAATGCCTGATTTTGGGGGAGTGTTGATTACTTCAGGCTTTTCAAGACAGTAAGAGATAAGATTTCCTACCACTTCTGCTGTACGTAATAGGTCAATATATAAAAGCTCTCCCTGCCTTGCCATTGTGAAACCTATTTAATGTGAACAAAGTTTACCATTTTATTTGCAAACATATGCAGACTTTTATATGAAAGTAAGTGAAAAATGTGAGCTGGGGAGTTGACCTCAGTCAAATTGTTTCATAATACCCTGAGAAGGTAAATCAACTTAGCTGATGACCTTTAGAAGTTGTAATGTCATGTTTGCTTTCTAAATCACATAATGTTGAGTATTGTAAATGTTGCCATATATTAAAGTAAAAGGAATACAGATATGTCTACATTGTCCTGCACTGCAGCAGAGAGATAACAGCCTAAATGAGTTCATTCTAGTACTGGGAACAGCTTAACTGTAGCAAAACATATCAGTGTGCTTTCCTCTGGTTATTACAGCGCAGATGGTAGCATATAAAGTCTTCTGGGAATTGCAGTGCTAGAAGGAAACAGATACTTTCACATGACATTCACTAGAAAACTTTCAATGGTATTTAGCTGTGGTAGACATCCTCTCTTATATGTTGCTGGAAAAACGAAGAACATGACTGCTCTCTTAGCAGCTTAGCACTGACACTGTGCTGGAAATGACCGCTGCTGCTAAACTGCTGTCAGGATAATTTGTGTAAAGATTTTGTTACTCATTCTGGACCAGATCAGCTTTGTTATCCCCAGATACCAATTTCACTGTTTAAGCTAATCAATCAGGCTGATTTTTCTGTTTGTCAATAGCAAACAGAAATGGAACAAAAGCATTTTTCCTGTTATGGTTAGCTTTCGTAGTATAGACTTGAGCATAAAAAAGTTGAACCAGGATACTTGGATCCAGTTCCTCAGACAACAGAAGCTTCCGTGTTATATTTACTCTTATGCTACATCCATAATGGGCCAGATTTACAGTTTAATTAGATCAAAATAGTTAAGCTAACAAAACAGCTTTGTTTAAATCAGACCTTTAACAAATTATTTTTAACTTCACAACGTTTTGTGCTGCCAATGAATCTGAGGTAAACTCAGCTGAAGGATTTTTACACACAAGGGAATAAAAGCCTTTGAACCAATAAGCTTGCATGTTTCCAGAAAATTGAATTGTTTGAAAAGATTATATATTACCAAAAAGTAGGTTTTAAATAGGTGTGAGGAAAACTTCTGTATGAATTGTTGTTTAAAACTTGATTAGAAGATTCTGTGTAATGGATTAGTGAAAATACTTCCGTTTTAGTTATAAACTGGCTCTGCAGTCAGTATTTTGAAAAGCTGTTGCCTTCTCTTCAGTAACGGTGTAGCTGTGGAAATTGGAAGGGTAAGAAGGATACATCAGTCTGTTCTTTCCTATCATCTGGTACATGCTGTGTCCTGATCTCCTGATCTGCACAAAGTATTCATTCACTGTATGCCCTTCACCACTCTGTTCACTGCATTTCCTGTGTAGTATATTGATCACATTGTGGACCTTGACAGCTGAACTGGTATGTCACTTAATTCCATTGTCAGTATACACTATGTGATTAAGAATAGATGGACAGAGTATGTTCTACTATGTGCAAATTATAATGGGATTTTAAGGTGCTATGAATTTCTTTCTGAGCAGAAAAAAGAATAGAAACTATAGGGTGTTTTTCATGCCCACACATTAGCTTTATATATTTTAATTTTCTTCATCCTAAGGATTCGTATTAGTTTCCTGTTCACTGCAATGACGGAGCACTACCATTCCTCCAGATTTGAAGAGAGTGTCACAATTAAGTTGTTGAATGGGTTGATGTAAACATAATTCATATTTAAAATAATAATAAAATAAGAATGTTGGACACCCCTTTGTGGTATGTCCACTAGGCAGTAAGTTACCTTGTACCACTAATAACTGCCTCTTTGAGCATCTGTTTCACTGCAACTTCAGATCAAACATTTTGGTCAAGTGATGATAGCAGGATACACAGGAGTATATATAATGGTAGAGAGCAGTAAGTGGGTTGCAGAGCCCCTTTATTCTGCTCAGTAGATCAGAGCGGGAGTGCTCAAAATATCAGAAAAAGGTTAAGGATAATCAAGCTGTCTGATGGTACATAGCTAACATAAGTATGTATATGTGTGCTCTGTTCATACTTAAAGTGTGGGGCTCTCTAAAGTATTTTTACATCCTTGCCTAGTCTGTACATTTATTTATTTTTTCCCCAGATAGAATAGATGAAGTCAAATGATATTATCATGGCAGGGCATATTCCATTCTCACTTCCACCAATGTAATGTGAAATCAGGTGACATAAAGAGGTGTACCAAAAGGATTGTCCCACTAATTTCATATTTACTTTCATGTTCTGCATTTGAGCAGGGAGGATGATATCTAGTCAGGAAGGTAAAATCAATTTAGGTTATCTCCATTTATGCTAAAGTTGCCTACTGCCTAAACTGCAGGAATTCGATGATTTGTGGTCTGAACTGTTTAAAATCACTATAACTTTATACTCGTTGGGTTACTCAAGGCAACTACACTAATTATTGATGTTTAGTGGGAGGTGTCCCTGCCCATGGCAGTGGGGTTGGAACTAGATGGTCCTTTCCAACCCTAACTATTCTATGATTCTATGATTATGTGTTCTCAGATGCCCTTTAGTTAATATTATAATTTTATGGTTATCTTGTTAAAGGACCACAGAATGCCAGTGAAAATGCAAACAGAATGCAATAGTTTCATAAAATTCAATAAATGTATGTCAGTGAGAATTTATAAAATGATGCAGTTCTATGTAGAATTATTAAAATCTGTATATTACTGAAATCACCACTTGAAGACCTTTCCAAAAGTGCCAGGAGCAATATTATATCTGTATTTTTAACCTTTATACAGACAGCAGGAGCACTGTCAACCGAATTTGCATCTCGTAGCTGGAACCAGCACTACTGCCTACTGCATAATGAAGTATCAGAATAACAATAAGTTACCTTGACATATGAAAATGTTTTCTTTTCAAACTATATAAAGCAAATAATTTTATCATTAACAAATCAATAGCTTCTTTAGGTTTTGTTACTCAGGATCATTTTGAATTTTGGGCTTTGAGCACATTGATAATATTATGTTTATTTTCAATTTCCCAAAACATTCCCTATGACAACGAAAACACACTTTGTATTAGCCACTTCTTTAATAAAAGAAAGCACCCTAAACTTGCACCAATAAACACTGATATTCTTCTGTGTTGTTGAACTCAGTTTCAGGTCATGATAAGATACTCCAGTGATCAAAACTTACAAAGATATTCCATAAAAATCTGTGTGGGAGAAACTCTGATTGGACTAAGCTTATATGGGAAGCCAGGTTTGTAGGAAGGTGCAGTAGATGCTGTTAATATACTGAGATAAGACTTAAGGTACTGAAAATACTATGTGCTAAAAACATTACCCTCTTTTTCAGTCATAGCAGTTTAGTAAGCAGTACTGTACCAAGCAATAACAAGAAAAGAATGCTTGCCATTGCTCAATGAACCAAAGATACATGCGAACAAAGAGAAGGCTGACAGTGAGTGTTAAGGGTTTAATCCAAAAATCATTTAATTTCAACAAATTTTTCAATTGACTTTAATGGGATTTGGATTTATTTTCTCTGGAAAGGCATATATGTCGAAGGTCACAAGCATGAAACTTCTCCGTAAACACATTTACATGTAAGCTATCTGGAATTCTAACTCTATTTGGAAGTTTATGTCCTTAGTACCACTTATGCTGATGCACAGTTTTCTGTATGGTAACAGTGAAACCCTCTTCACAGTGCATAATGTGTTAGTATTAATCTGCTAATGTGTGAAATAGTATATTCATATCCAAATACTTTTAGATTCTCTGCTTTTTGCTCCTATTCAAATTCTTGAAAGAATGATAAAGGAGATAAAACTTTCAGGTTCCAATAGCTTTAGAATAAATCTGTATTTATGCTAAAACGTCTGTGCTTTCCAGTCAAGCAATGTTTGTACTACTACATACCCCTTATTTTGTACTGCCTCTCAGAAGAGAATCATCTTGGGAAGTATTATCCCCAAGACAGAATTGTCTGCATGTTCTGTACAACTGTACAGAGCAGTATAAGTCATGACAGAAATATTTTAGCACAACTGACAAAATGTGTAGGCTGCAAAAGTGTGTTGAAAATCATTTGTAGCTGCTTAAAAAACCTCAAACTTTTAGTCAATTATGGTACAGCATTAGTGAGGACATTATGACAACAAAGGATCATGGTGATTTGAATGCTAGTACTGTCTGAAAAGATCAGGAATTCCACTGGACTTCAATAAGTATTTTAGGCCATATAATTTCAGCAAATAATGATTAGTAATCATTCATTCAAAGTAATCTGGTAAATTCAGTTTAATGACAATGGGAAATATTTTGCATCCCGTATTCATTATATCTCTGATGCCAATTTATATTTTTATCATTTCTAAATAACAATGAAATCCATATCCACGGCTGGGAAGAAGTGCATGAGTATGTAAAGAACATGAATTAACTGTACTAATATGTTGCTAAACATTTCATCAGTTATAAATAGTGAGACTGAAGCTGAATAGGGGACTCTTTAATCAAAAAGGAACAAGAAATAGTATTAAATATGTAATATGGATCATACACTGATACTGAAAGTAAAGTGAAAAAATAAAAGAACAAAGTTGATACTGTATGCATTGTCTATTTATTCATTTGTTTATGATTGATCTATATAGAACAAAGACTTTCTAAGTAAAAATGCTTATGTACCTCCAAGCAGTGACTGAAATCTGCACCTTAAGGACAAAGAAAGGTCGCCAATCTCTCCAGCTCCTAGTTCTTTGTCAAAAATGGACACGGTTAATGAGGTTTGTTTGGTACAGCACAAATTCTCAGACACAGATAGAGATCCTTTCAATGGAAACAAATTTGTTTGGCTTTACCAGGTTACTTAGCGATTAATAATAGCCTTGAGATGCAGGTCAGAAAGGTCATCCTCCCCGCTTGCCAACACAATCTAAAATGTGCAGCTAGTCCGGCTCAGCAGGCTTTGAGGCCCCAAAACGCTATGCATAAAGTAAAACAGGCTATTTTCCAACTTCTTTTTTCATATTAATAAGCAATTTTCAAGAGAAGAGTGGCAAAATGGGGGCCATGCCACTCTTAAGTAATTCATTTATTTTGCAATTTAATCTTATGTTGGAAAAAAATTACACTGCTGCAAAAGCATAGCATGGTGATTTTTAAACGTCAGTGTGCTTCATAAGTAACCTTGTGTGAAATATTGTATTAGCAGCCTTTAACAGTAAACTGCAACAAAAAGTGTTTCTGGAGAGTGAAACAGACCTGTACGTCTTTTCTGATTCTTTTTTTTTTTTTTTTATTCTGGTTTTTAATTTTACATCTGAAATAAAACATGTTCAACTGCGTAATATTTTACTTATTTTAGTTGATGAAAAAGATTGAAAGATAGCTTGAAACAAAAATTCTACATTGCAACTTGTATTTAGGGATGTGATTTCATGGGGTTCATATTTATAGAACAGTTATTGGTCTTTCACACATTTTGATGAACTAATATAGCATTCTGATAATTAAAATATTAAGAATAAGTCTGAATCACAATTTTAAAACCACTTTCAGGAGCAATATGACTTTCCCATGGGATTATTCATATCAGCAAGCTTATCCATGTGCATATTTTGACAGGATTTGACCCTTGTCCTTGAGTGTCTTATTTGGTACTCGCTGAAAAAACTGACACTACAAATGTGGACCTCTCTAAATAATCTGTTTTGTGGGAATACTGGAATTACCTAGATATATGAATAGTGTCTTTTTCTTTGCTTTTTATTTTCTCATAAACACGCATGCTTAAACAAACAAACAAAAACCCCAAAAAAAGCCCTAGAATTTACTCACTTAATTAACTTTTAAACAATCTAAATGCTTGACTGAATATGCTTGGTGGCTTTGGCATACAGGTTAATTTGAACTAGCTATTTCATAATAACCAAAATAACAGATGTTAATCAAACTAACCTTTTTTAACTGGGTCAAAAAAATTCCATAACACCTGCACTGTGCACAATAGCATGGAATTTTGTTTCCTACAGAACATTCATTCACTCAACTCTTTGCATAATTGATGGCAAGCCTGGCTCTATGAAAAAAAGCCATTGAAGAGGAAATCTACATCCATTTGCTGTAAAAATTTTTCTCCAAACATTCAGTTAACATCATGAGTTTTCTCTATTCTTTGCGAGCTGGTATTCAGTACAGTTCCTTCTTTCTTTTACAGTGATAGAATTTTCTATAACTGAATATTTCTGAATACACAGACCCATCCCTTTAGACGACACTATGCGTTTGCAAGCCTCTGTCATGCCGTGGCTCATAAGGAATTTCATTCATGTTTCTAGTGGTGGCCTGTACTGTTGCTATCAGATCTGTGTAAGAAGCCTAATGCCATGGAAACTCCTCTTAAGGACATTGCACATCAAATTCTTCTGTATGCCTGCACTCTCAGCATTGCAGATGGCTCAAGGATCTAGGAGTGTATGTCAACTCTTGTCCTGTGTCTACTGTCCTCTCTCATTCTAGAAGATCTTCTCTCTGCAGATCAGGAGGCTTTGCAAGGTGTTAGCTGAAACATAAGTGAACAACTTTTATTTTTAAACCATTTGAAGGAAAATCACTAAATTATAATAATTTGTGCTTAGAGAAATTCAAACTGAGATGATGCTGAAAGATAAAAAAAGGACATAAATGAATGCTGTTTTATCAGGCTATAAAAATACGCACATTAGCATATTCTTCGAAAGAGTAAGCAATATGAACTAAATATACTGTTCATAGTTTTTATCATTTTAATCCTGTTTCTTCGCAGTTATATCCATGTAGAATCCTGCCGTTGTGCAACTGAATGAACTGTAATTTTGCATTCCAGTGGTGTCAGTATACTGTTAATACATAACAACAGAACACTGTGAAGCTATAAAAGTGTTAAAGTAAAATAAAACATGAGCACCTCTTTTATTGCTGTAGTATAATTAGCAGACTTATCTTATTACAGGAATGAACTCCAAAAGTACACAGAAATGATGGAAAATGAAGAGAAAAGGAAAGACCTGGAAAAGAAAGAAAAGAAAAAGAAATACCAAGCCCGAAAGATGCATTACCTCCTTAGCACCGAGCAGGTTGGTGTACCTGTCCCTGACAGCTCATGCAAACCACTTGGGCCCCCAGCCTGACAGAGATAAACTAGCAGGCTGAATGGGACATGACTTGTTGAAAAGATAACACAAAGACACTACTTCGAGTTCAATTTAGCGCTTTTCTATAGGCAAGAGCAGGTACCATGACTATTCTGTGACAGTAGCTTCATAGAGGCAGCATCAGCACTGCTGGCAGAAAGAGTCCACGTCAGCAGTTTGATCTGCCACTGTGATAACACAACATGAAGGGCATAACCTCGCTTTAAAAACTCATTTTGACTGGCTTATTGTTGTGTTGTTGCACTTGTCAAGAGGTAACAAGTTATTAAGCTGCAAAGGGATTTAATTTTTTCCTTTTTCTTTTTCTTTTAATTGAGCAAATGCTGGGATTGGTGCTGTGTTCTGCTTGGGTTTAGGATAGATTGGAAGTTCAGGTTTTCAGCTGAAGCTTTTTCTAGGGCTGTCTGAATCAACTTATTTAGCATGATTGTTTTAATATAGAAATGCCGCATAAATTTCAAGTATTTCTGGAGTAATTTGCTTTGTATTGATTAAAGTGATATATTTCTATATATCACTTTATTTTTCTAAGCTTTCTTCCGTAGGCTGCTTTACAGACAGGTAAATATGGCAGTAGATGTATCTTAGACAAAATGGATATGGCTGGTAAAGCTTGTGAGTTTGCCTTTTTTTAGTCCCCTTTTGTGAACTTATGAAAGATTTTGTGTCTGTAAGTGTTCAGTGACTGGTTGTTCTTCAGATGAATAAGGAATTTACATGCAATCAGGGAATGCTGGTATGAACTAAGCGTCTGCTTTTCTTAGGTTGTTAATTGAAATCTCTGTGTAAGAACTGTTAATCCTAAACAACGCAGGAAAAATACCATGGCACTTAGTGACAAAATACTTAATCTTTCTGTTTGGGAATCAATTGTGGCCTAGCCAATAAATAAAAATATAGTATAATTAACTGGATATCAGTTATGAAAACTCAATTTATAAATCAAATGTAAGTTATTGTATTAGATAAAAAAAAATAGTAAAATATTATTAGAGCATAGCATAACAAGTTTTCTGAGCGGCTTTTAGATACGGGAGCTAGTTAATAACTGAAAGTAGTTCACAATAATTTATTTGTCCAAATACAGGTCTAGAATATTAAGAATAATCTGTGCAGTATTTTCATAGTGTGATTACTGCAATTCCCTCCTCTTCCTGCCATGCATAACAAGGTGCAGTGATGGAACTGAGCCACCTCATGTATCAAGTATGCAGATGTTCAGGCAGGTTATATGGGCAGCATTGCAAAATACATATTTGCAATAATTGTTTCAAATGTATCTGATAGTTTTGAATCTTTTTGTTTTCTTACAAGCAAAAAGAGTGAGAAAAGGGTGTTTACTTGTTGGCAGAAAGGAATTAAGGAGTTGTTGCTTCTCAGTTCTAGTCAAGAAGTACATGTCAAGTCCCATTCTCCACTCCCCATAAGCTGAAGCCGAGAAACCCTTCTCAGAAGTGTTGCAATTTAAACAGGGAGATGATCAAACATCACAGTATTGCACAATGTAGCAGATGATACAGTGATCCTTTCTGGCCTTATAGTCTGGAATCCTTTATTGATTTCAGAATTTGCAATTCTTATTCCACAGGTTATATATGTATATATCATATTACATATATATGTGTGTGTGTGTGTATAGATTGTGCCCATTCCTGATTGCTAGCATTGTTTTACATGTCAAAAAGTAAAACCCATAAATGCTAGTGTCATGAATGTACAGGGATGTCTAGTATGTATGTAATAACATGGACTATGATGAAGTCAATGTGTTTTGTCTTTTTCATTAATTAACTTGCTATTCAAGCATTTAGTTACTGCATAAACTGTTACCTTTATAAAGAAAAAAATGAGAAAGAAATGGATATCACACTCTAAATTAGTATGCATTAGTTGTTGTTAGTGGTAGTAGGTATATACACATAGTCATACATAGCCAGATTTGAGCTTGCTTTGATTACTTTCCAAGGCCATCTGGAGCTATAACGTGGGGCTCAACACAAACCAATCATCCCTGTTGAGAGGTATGGTATATTAGCTCAAGAATTGATGCAGTTACACAGCTCCTGCTCAGCTCAAAATAGCGGCAGAATAAGTGTGTGTATGCTTTGAACTCAGGAGCAAGGAGTTTGATCTGCCTACGAAGTATTATATAGGCACACCTACATTTAAGTTGTTTTGCCTGCAGTCCCCCACATTTTTGAGGGGGAGGTGTGTGAAAATTGAGTACCATTGCTGTGAGACTGACATTCAGGGAAATCATAGAATCATAGAGTGGTTTAGGTTGGAAAGCACCTTAATATCATCTCGTTCCAATGCCCCTGTCATGGGCAGGGCAGGGATGCCTCACACTGGAGCGTGCTGCCCAAGGCTCTGTCCAGCCTGGCCTTGAACACTGCCAGGGATGGAGCATTTACCACTTCTCTGGGCAACCTGTTCCAGTGCCTCACCACCCTTACAGTAAAGAACTTCTTTCTTATATCTGACCTGATCTAAAATCATTTTATTCAAATTTTAATTTTTAGCAAAGAAGTTTAAGGAAAAGAAAGTTAAAACAAGGTATTCGCATAATCAATGATTACTAATAGTAGTAATGCTAATTGGCAGTTACTAATGATACATACTTGTGATTTATATTAATAATAAAATTACCAGTTGTCCTTCTGTGAAAGAACAATGTTATGCATCCTGCCAACTTGAAAACACAATTTTTTGCTTTGCTAAAAGCAAGCTACAAATTTTTTCCTGTAGTACCAATTGTATCCATGCAACACAAATGTAACCCAATTTGTAGGCATAAAAGTAGGCTTAAAAAAAGAAAGGATATTTTTTATTTCAATTTATTTAGTTGCCAAATAATGTCTGCAGAAATAAAGCATGAGCTATAAACATCATGGTTATGAAATACTGAGGTTTTAATCAAGTTGTTATATATGCCAGTAGTGTCAAAACCAACTCCAGTAGCATCTTACACACATGAGATTCTTTTGTTTGATTCCTATAATTATGAAAAAAACAAAACCCAAACCCAACTGTCAAGTCTGTGCCCTTCTTATCAGGTGGTGAGTTATATTGTCCTTTCACTCACTGGTTGCTTGTTGCAAGAAATTCCAGTGTAAAATACAGCAGGAAGTAAATCTGGAGGTGGCAACTGCCCAGCTAAATCCCATTTTCAAAGTAAGATTCTCTCTATTTCAGATTCCAAAATGTCTATATATAAAGCAATATTTCCCTTGTCTGTTTTTACCTTAACAGCATGATAAATTCCAGCAATTTAACAAACCTTTGCCTGTGTAAAGAATATTTCTTGTCATTCCTTATTGGTCATCACACAGTAAAAATAGTAGTGCAGGTGTATTTTTTTTGTTGATTTTACCTGGTTTATCACGAACTGCATCGCAATTTCTTATTGCAGCACAAAACATATAAAGCTTTTCTTATTAGTCCCTAATAACAATATGCTATTGCTACTACAGTGGTAATGATCCTTTTTTTAGTTGTCATTAATAAATGAGCTACTTATTAAATGTGGTTTTCTATTATAAACATGTTTACTTATGAAGATTATTCTTCTATATCCCTGTAGATCCCCTTTCTGTATTAACAAAATAATTAAATAGGTTCTTACTTCTGCTCTTTGTCATATTCTCAAGGCTGACATTTGTAGGAAGGGCCATCCTTTGCAAAGTGCTAACAAATGACCTTTAAAGTCAATGGAAAATAGAATTGCTGAATAAATTGATGGCACTTGGTGGAAGTTGGCATGAAAATCTCACATGTGGTGGATCATGTGTTTGCATGATTCTTGTCATTGATATTTCCAACCTTCAAAAAAACATAACAGATGTAAACGTCTAAGACAGTAAAAAGTTCTAATTTCAACAATGAGAACTGAGTTTTTCAATTCTTTCTCTGTGTAACACCCATACTCCATAAGCAATTCTACTTTAGGGTAATAGGAGTCATTTACCAAATTTATGTGGACTCTGGATTAGGGCTCTTGAGTATAAAGGCAGCAAAACCATGCCCCAAGATTACTTTTCAGCTTTTGTTTCTCAAATCAATTTTGTTTTGATTTTCTTTAGTTATTGTTGAACTTAAAATTATAACACCTGTATCAGTTGTATCAGTCATTATCTTGTCTGTCAGTTCATAGAGTTAAATATTTAAAATTCAAATTCTATTCAATGCTAAGGTATTTTTTAATTACATTATTCCTATCAACAGAAATGGCAATTCATAAGCATTGCACTGATTGTGTATGTCCTGTTTGTATGCTATTGGAAATCAGGAGTTAATTCTGTTGAAGTTACTGCACTTATATTGGGTGTAAATGTTCTAAGTGAGGAAGAAAAAACCTCCACAAAATCCTTCCTGGAGCAGGTTAATGAATATTCAGAAACCACAACTGATTAATATGCTTCTAACCTAATGTGCTGTCCTGTAAGAACTTGAAAACAATTGGTCTGAAATGACACTGTTTGACATCCACTCTGTGTTTGGACACCTGGCAGTTTTATTCTTACAAAGGTTAGGACTCAGTGGATAAAGCTCTGGCCTTTGATCTTCAGATCCACAGTTTAAGAGACAAGGCTGCAAGTTTGGTCATTGAGCTCAGTCCCGAATGAACAGTCCACATCACAAAATGATTATACGTAATTTGTTACTGCTGGCAGCGTCTGTTCAGGAAAGACCAAGGACTGAGCTAGCATGAAGAATGAATTAGCTATTACCTTTTACATTTTATTTCCTCCCTCTTTACTGTTGTAATTTTGTTATCCTGTCTCTAAAACATTCCAGGGATGAAATTATCGTTCGTTATAACTACTGATACTTCCTGAAGATGAATTAAAATGGTTGATTTTTGATTTTTTTTTAATGTAGGTGTCCCAGTCACTGAACGTCCCCACCTATCCATGGGTGTTTAATATCCACTCATCACTTCTCTGCCAAGAAGTCTGATATTTCTGAGGTCTTTTCAAAGCTTGTACCATAAAAAATCCCATTTAAATTAAAGAGTAGAGAGTGAGCTTTCCTAGCTCTAAGGCAGGCTTGCAGCTACATTTAAATAGCATTAGTATATAAAGCACTTCATGCCGCAGTGTTCTGTTTTTATAAAACATGATTTCCAAAGGATTCTCAATTTACATTAAATCCTTGTGACAGTACTCGTGACATGTATGTTTGATCAGCTAGCCTTCTTCATGTATTCACTTCCAGCTTGGAAGCCAGATGTATCAGTCCATTCACAGGTATTCACTGCGGGAAAATCGTTCAACTCTTGTGCCTCATGGGGCACTATACACACCATCTCAGTTCACTTGAAAGGAATCTGAGTTCACGTTGCTTAATGTTTCTGTCATAAAGAAGGACAAAGTAAGGTAAGCTGCAAGCAGCCAGTAACTGTTTGTGATTCTGGAAGACATTGTACTTGAACAAAGAAAAATGTTTATGCCTAGAACTAATATTCCAGTTGGTCTGAATACCAAAACTGACCTTTAAGCGATTTACATGCACAATCAAGAATTGTCATTTCTCTTGGAATTTGAATCTAGTTCTTGTCCTTCAGGATTACGCATCCTGGGAACACTCAGGACTGCAATTCTGCTATTCAGCACAGTATCATGTTGCTGTAAAAAGAAGTGCTGGAAGCCACCATATACCTGGTGTGCATTCTGCCAAAACCATTAAGGCAAAGTGTACAACTTCTGTTTTGCTCATATCCTTTTCAATCAGCCTTTCTTTTTCTCTAAGAAGGGTGGTTGTCTCCCTAGAGAGGGCAAGTACAATCAAAGCCAAAACCAGGCTGGCAAGTATGGTAATCTTCATGCCCAGAAATGGGTAACTCTGTAGATTAGGGAGTAACGGGAAAAGGCTGGGGAAGTGCTATTTGCTGATATCATAATCTATCTCCTATAAGAAGTAGATGGCTATGCACAATTTCAGATGTATTTCTTCCTGGTGTCAGAGAGCAGTTCTTCTTTCCCATTCACTCTTGCCCTAAGTCTCCTTCTGGCTCAAGTAGTGAATGAAAGTGCTTCCAACAGAAATCAGTAATTTCTTTCTTTGCCATACTTCACAGAAAACAAGATACTTGCATCCTATTTTTAAAGGTAGTGAGTGAATGAACTTAAAAATTGAATAATTTTCAGCATGTTCTGTGACAGTATTGCAAACTCTATTTTTCCTAAAGGCTGCTTATTATAAAATAATTTCAGTTCATTTGATAACTGGGTAACTGTGCAAAGAAACGAGAGTTTACACTTTAAAAAACAACCGGCATTAGACAGATCTTAACAGCAATAGGGTGTAAAGTTTGAGTGCTGTTTTGTGATTGATCCTATGCAAGCTCAGGTTTCAAAGGCATATCCATGTAGACATGGAAATATTTCTCAGAGCTGCTTCTAAATAGCTTGTTACTAGCCATGTCACTCATACTAAGCCTATGTTATTATAGCACAGTGGCATCTCTGCATCTACCATGTATTGCAGCATTTAGCATCTCTGCATCTAGCGTTAGTCGTTTAAAAATCCACTAGCTAGAAAGTCCCTGTACTTAAACTGTCTTTTTCAGCACCTGAATTGCATAATCTCTATTTGTGTGGATTTTTTTCTAGACAACAAACTTCTTGCTCAACTCCTGTGGGCAGGATTAATGGCAGAGTTTAAAGGACAAGCTGTGTGATCTATCAAAAGCGTACATGCTGAGATCTTAGAAAAACATGACCACATATTGTGTATTACTGTCAATTGGGGTGGCAAAAGGGTTGGATTGCTGCAGAGTCAGAAAACTGGGAAGACTGAGTTTCATACTGAATGCTGGCTTTGTGTATGATGTGGCACACACATTTAAGAAAGAATCTATATTGCAAGGAAATTACAATGTAGTGCAAATATCAGCTAGATACCTCACACACAGAGCCACATGCACACACATTTGCACAGAGTAGAACTCCACTGGCATTCCTGAAATTGTTACTGGGATGTATGGGGTTGATGTGTAGTAGTCTATCTGGTGTTTTTGTAAGTGTGCTGTGATGTAAGGTCTTTCTCGGGTAATTTTGAAACTATTATATCAGAAGTACATGCTAAATAAGAAATAAGTGCATAAGAAGAGAGAGGTTAGGAATGGCTTGGGACAAGTCATGAAGATAAAATACAATATTTCTCAACAGCAAACCATCCTGTTGATTAAGAAGTGGTGCTGATGGTATCCTCGCTTTAATGAGACTTCAAGATGAGTGATGTACACACCAGTTCTTTTATTTTTCAGCTGTTAGGCAAGTGAAGAGCATGATGGTAAAGTTCTTTCATTAACTTGCACAGTTTATTCAATATTCAATGCTTTTGTTTGGTATCTAATAGGTACTGTTAATTTGGGAATTGTGTCTGTCCTGCAGTGGACATGATAAAACCAGTATATCTTCCCCCATCTATTGTTTTCTTTGCTTCCAGTTTTTCTTTTTCAAGAATCTTTCAATAACATCTTAATCTTTTTTTTTTCTTAGTACGTCACTGTTTTCTACTAATTTCTGATACCTGTACAAATCTGACTAACATGGTTCTGCTCCCTCTTCTTTATTCTTTCCTGTATACAATACTATGACCGTTCATTAAACCTTCACCTCATTGTATATTGGTCTCATTGAAGACTGCTTTGTTAAATACACTGCCGCTTTTTGATTATTTAGTGATTGTCTAATCCTACAGGTTTACTACAGCAAATTGTTTAATAAATCTATCAGAATGTATGTCTGTGAGAGAAGATTCACAGATAAGCACAATGCAACAGATGTGAGAAACAATAAAAAACGATGAAATATTACATTGCTTAGGTGCATGTATATATTTTTGAAGAAGTGAATGAATTCTGTATTTAGCAATTATTTAATTAAAAAAGGAAATTTCTGTATGATTTCCATCGCTATCTCTTAAGAAAGGCTTCTCCTGTCTTCTGATATATTGTTGTCAGTAACTTCTGGTGTACTAAATGGTATAATTACAAAGATTTTTCTCAATCCACTGAGAAAAGGAGTGAATTTCGAGTTGCCTTTTTTTTTACAAAGCTAATCTTTTCCATTATGAAAACAACAGTAGATGGGAGTTTTAATTTTAAATATGTAAATGATATCACACATTTAAAGGCTCTAAAACCTTCTGACAGGCACAAGTAACTTTTAGCCTCAAAATAATCCTGTGAAGTAAAGAAATTCTGTGTATTCATATGTGGTTATTGATACATAGAAGAATACAATCACCTTCAGAGATTATTCTTCATACTAAGATCTTTTATTCCCATTTATACAGGGTGGTTGTAGAAACAGGTTGGTTTTCTGAGATTCCTAGAATTTGTATATAATCCCATGAACAATCTCAGCACTTCTTGAAGAAAAAATGGTAACAGTAATGGAATTTCTCATTCCTATTTTTAAGATAAAGTAATTCAGCAAGTTGAACTGTATTTTTGTGCTTGTTTTGAAATCACTTAGAAGTCAAATGAGAAGTCAGCAAAAGAACTTGGAATGGTTTATCTCTGTTTTGTATCTTCATCATAATATTGTTTCCCGTGCCATCACTCCCTCATTCAAGTTATTATCCCTGATCTAGTCAAGTCATCAAGAGCCTGCATAAGAATTAGATTTGACAGAGTAAGCCTTAGAGAAAGAATCAATGAAAAGTGGATACATTTGGGAGGTGCCTCTGCATATGCTGGGCTGCTGTGTTTTGGGTGTTGTGCCACAGCAATCCATGCATTAAACCAAGAGTTTGTTTCTGTTTTGTCTCTTTGCCAAAATACCAAAGCAGTTGCTACCTGTTTGGAGACTCAATTACAGTTTGGTTTCCTGCAATTGAACTTAGTGCTGTGCAGGTTTAGAGGTTGATTTTATGGTCTGTGGCCAGGGTACTGGACTGCAGTGTTTCCTTAACACCTCATTGTATAGTCCATAAAATTGCAGCTAGGTTTACTTATAAAAGTGCATTTAAAATGTGATTACACTATTATTTTGATATCAAGCAAACATTTCATAGATGAAAAGGACTGAACCAAGCTTTACAGTCTGAAGGCAAAATAACAATAATTAATGCTCCTGTTACTTTGTTGAAACCGAATATATACTAAGCAGAAGACAGGTGATTAATCCCACTTGAAAGAATATGCGCTACTCATCACTCATTTATGAATTCCTCACTCTCTGCATAAAAGCAATATCTCAAACAAAGCTAAAATATCTTAGGTACAATGATAGGCTAGGCCATCCAATTCTTTTTTAGATGAAATTCCTGAGAGTATATTTTTATAAGGATTACAGGATCAGGCCTAAGCTCAGTGAGAACTGAACCTACATTTATAAAGCTTGGTGACATTTTTCCTGTTGTCAGCCACGGTAAGGAAATTTTACCTCGAACTGGAATGTTAAACCACATTATTGTATTTTCCCCAATATTTGAATAAAATTTACGCTATTTTTCTTAATCATTAATATAAAAATGTGTTTATATTGGTTTAAAAATTGGAGATTATTCCTAGTAGAATATATTGTAATGTGGTTGAAACATTTTGGTGTTTCAAATTTGAGTTCATGGACATAGTTTTATTATACTTGTTGCTAGAACAGTATTTGCAAAATTTTTATAGATGGCTCTTTCCCCAGTAAATTTTATGTTAAAGATATTATCCTTTTATTTTCACTACAAATGGAATAGTCTGAGAGCCTGTAGTAAACTAAGTATTTTGAAGTTTTAAATTCATTTTGTTTTACAGACATGGTTGCAGCATCACATAAACAGGTGGGTTTTTTTTTTTCTTGTGATTCATTAATGTTTTAAGGTATTTCTTTTACCTCCTAGAGAAACTGTGTCTGAGGATTAACAAGATTGTTCACTGGAATTCATGTGGAAGCATAACAGCAGAAGCTGAGAAATGATCATGTTTCCTTTTAGCTCTCAGCAAGAGTAATTGAATGTTGAATATCTTACTAAACACTGGACTGTGACAGTGTGTTAACACTCTGACTATCTCCTAACAGCAGGGCAATTATTTGCTGAGTGGGATTTTTATAAATCCCCTGGCAGTAGTATGTCCTGATAATTATGATGAAGTGCACTGGTCAGTGTTGATTCAGCAATCCCATCTCTAGCAAATATTTCATTCACAGCTCTCCTTCATGCTTTTACTTTTATGGCTTTTAAAGATCTCTTACCTAACCTCTCAGCTTGCTTAGTTTTTTTTGCAAATTACACTGGAGCAAAAAAGGATTTTCCAGTTAAGTACCTATTTTGCTCAAGTATTTCCTTTCTCATTTAACTACTCATTGAAAGACCAGAGTGAGAAAAGAGGACTTTATTTAGGTTCTTACTATGAGAATCACTTGCAAAAGGCTTCCTACCTCAGAGCTATGTTTTCGAAATTAAATGACTATTGAATGAAACATTTATAGTCATGATATAAGTTGATTATTTCAGTCTTTCAGAGTTGATATGGAAAAGTAATTAAAATAGAGCATACCTTTATTATTGTTTAGATAAAGATATTTTAAAGATATAAGGATACACTTTGCATTAACTTAGTGTTTGTGTTTTATCTTCAGCTTAAGTTCTAATTTTGCATGTGTGTAATTATTTGCAGTGCAGTAGCTACACTGTATCTATTAGGGACTATTTTGTTTGTAATTTATGTAGACTTTAAAAGCTTAGTCAAGAAGTAAGAAAGAAGAATAAGAAATAATACCTTCATTGCAGCATCTAAAACTGTTCACATTTTATTATACTACTTGGGGTCACTGACCTTTCCTGAAGAACTAACCAGCATGAACAACACAGCCCTGTCTTTCACTTTTTACCTCCCCCTTTTTCTTTCCTTTCTTCCTTCCCTTCTTTCCATTTCTTTTGCTGCTGCATTCCTTCATAGTTTAGCTTTCAAGGCAAACTCCTTAATAATTTCTTTGTTGTATTCTGGGTAAAAAACAGTTAAGTCTTTCTCTCCACATAGAGATAATAAATAGGAAAAGACAAAAATGGATACTCTGCAGCATAGAGTAAATATAGGATTAGAGCTAGAAGCAATAGAGAATGTAAAAATAAAATCTTTTCTTTGCTAATGTTCATTGAATTAATATTTGTTTGCTTGTGATTTTTTCTTTCTTTATATGCAACCAATAATTATAAAGATAAGAAAATGATTGGCAGGAAACTAAATGATAGAGTGTTAGAAATGCAGAATGATTCAAAATATTAATGTAATTCTAAGGATGGCTGGGTAACAAATGGTACATTTGCCAGTATGCTTGACCTGACACAATTAATATTGCAGGTCATGCTTGGGTTTCCATGATGGAAGGTCTGAGGCAGGGAATTCTAGGAGAAAAATACATCTATGGTATAACTCATTTCTCTCTCTTTTTAATATTTTTTTATTTTATTTTCCCTGATGAGTCAGAACCATAGTTTAAAAAAAAAATATCTCTGCTTACACACCTCATTTGCCCTATTCACCACTGGGCTACCATTCACCAGAAGGGCCTGATGCAAGGAGGTCAGTAAGAAGCTATTAACAGAGTGGCCTCCTGAGATTTCTTTGGTCTTATTGAGGTGGAAGTTAGCATGACAGTACTGCAAATAACTCAGTTGTAGGGTTTTTAACAGCACGGATTTCCCCATAGTATTTGTCACTTTAGGAAATTGTTCCTGGATGTCATGGTTTAACCCCAGCTGGCAACTAAGCACCACCCAGCTGCTTGCTCATTCCCCCCACAGTGGGATGGGGAAGAGAAATGGAAGAGTACAAGTGAGAAAACCCATGGGTTGAGATGAAGGCAGTTTAATTGGTAAAGCAAAAGCTGCACATGCTAACAAACTAAAAAACAAGGAATTCATTCACCGTTTCCCATGGTCAGGCAGGTGTTTGGCCATATCCAAGAAATCAGGGCTCCACCATGTGTAGCGGTTACATGGGAAGACAAACACCATCACGGTGAATGTCCCCCCTTCCTTTTTGTTCCCCCAGCTTTATATGCTGAACATACCATATGTATGTGATATCCCTTGGGTCAGTTGGGGTCAGCTGTCCTGTGCATCCTCAGCCAACTTGCTGGTGGGGTGGTGTGAGAGGTAGGAAAGGCCTTGACTCTGTGTAAGCACCACTCAGCAATAACAAAAACATCCCTGTGTTGTCACCACTGTTTCCAGCACAAATCTATTACACAGCTACTATAAAGAAAATTAACTCTAGCCCAGCCAAATCCAGCACGCTGGAAGCTGGCTTTGACGAAGTCCCTTCTTAGTTGTAAAGAACATGGGTACAGAAAAATGTGTCATTCTCCCTGCAGACAAGTTGCTTTTTGTAATCTATTATAGTATTTTGGAGGGTAACATATTTTCTTACAGATGGAATTGGAGAAAACAGTGGGATTTGTATTTGAAAATAGTGGGAATAGTATGATAGTAATATCTCAAGACAGATACTTTGCTACCATTGAAAAAGCAGCATTAACTACAATGGTTTTGTAGTTCAGAGAATATCGTGTTAAAGTAGGGAAAAGATGAAGTAACGCTTTTAAGACATTGTACTGGTCTCAAGAAGATAAGCAAATTTATTAAGTACCAAAAGCTTTGATCCTCCAGATTCTCAGATATCTGCAGACTGCCAGGTCTCTGCAGAGGATAGAGTGAATAGGGCATTCATCAGCACACAGCACATGTGCAAGATATTACAAAAATAAGACTCTGATTTGACAAGATATTTAAAAATGAATGGAAGCAGTTTGCCAGAGATTGATCTGAACTGGGAAGTAAAAGCAAGCTCATCCCCTTGTCTTTCCTACCACACTTTGCCAATTTTAAATCTAGGCCTAAAACCTTACCACTAACCTTGGGGAATTTAGAGTAAATTAGTATTAATTTTATCTGTCTGGATACTAACTCTGCTGATTGCTCTGCTATCTGTCTGATTGAATACTTCAACATATATAATTAAAATGTAAAGTAATTAACAAGGGTTGCTTGAAAATTATTATTTAAAAATGCACTTCATAATCAATATTGACCCAGATCTTACAAAGACTTTCAGCTGTAGCAGAAGCAACAACTTTCAAAGTGTCCAACTGGCCTCACTAAAACTCCAAATCCATTTTCATAATCGGTACACTATCTGTACGTGTTTAACCTGAGAGTATGTAAAAAAAAAAGAACAATAAAAGGTGGTTCTTTGTTAAGACACCTTTTCAGCAATAATTCAAAAGACACTGCTTCAGTGGATTCCACAGCTATTATGGCTAATTTTGGTTTCATTGAAAGTGCTAAAAACCAATTGTATTTGCATGCCTTGAGATATTCAGTAGCATTTCAGTGTCTGAATCCTGTATGAGCTGTATTTTTTTCTACTGCCAAACATTTAAACAAAAGAAACATTAAGTAAAATATACATAGTGTCTCAATATAGATTGCAAAATACAGTTTCAGAAAGCCATTATACTCCTGGAGCCATTTATACTTGCTGTAAATATGACTAACAGAGGTAATGCTGTTTCCTAGAACTCAGCCAGCACACGGCTTTAAAGTTATCCTTGCCTGTAATTCTTCAGAGGAAAATCAATTAAATTTTTTAAGATATTGTACTTTTCTATCCTGGAGAAACAAAAACCAAAACCCAAATTTGCGCTGTGTAGGGTGAAATAATCTTATGGTCTTGGGGGTTCAAAATTTCCTTCCCAGTTTGCTCTTTGGATTGTACTGTGGGAGAACAGTAGCTCTCCCACTAGCTGGGGACCTTTGAAGACTCATGGCATGGCTAGAACACAGTCTGTACATTAGGTAGGGTACAAAAGCTGAATATTGATGGTGTAAGAATGGGTAGAAAGATGAAGTAAAATACTATGAGCAGTTCAGTGAGATGCGAAAAAAGGTAGTCATGAGCAATCACTTTTCTATTTTACTGTCCTTACCAGAGTGAAGGCAAAATTTAATTGATCTGAAAGTAGGCAGATCTGATGACCATGGTAGGACTAATGAGTGAAGAGCCGTAATGACCATGGCATGGAGATGGTTTGTATATCTGTAGCATGGAATCTAATTTGTATGGGAGAGCTTTACTGTGGCATTTTATATTTGAGAGAACATGTGTAACAAGTATATAGTGTAAATGCATTCAGTAATCGTGGAACAGTGCAATAAAGCCCAAGACAACACATGGAACTTGTGTTTATGTAGCACTTAGAGGTCAGCGAGAATTCATGAGCAAAAATGTAGTGGGCTGATAAGAAAATTGCAATAGGGCAATGTATGAAATAGTGCAAAATAATAACATTATGAGAATCTGTAACTTTAGGAGATGTTTATGTGAATAAGAGCCAGACTTGTAGAACCAAACTTTAAGGATGCAGCTGGATTTAACAAATCATACCGATGGAGCTGTAATTTCGTATTTACTCCAGGGATCCTGCTTGCTAGCTATTTGGAGCGTGGATCCCTGCCATTTTAGTGTGGCATCCTGAAGAGCTAAAGGAACAACCAGTGGTTGTTTGGCATACACGTTTCTACCATTTCCCTCTATTCATGTCCTCTTTCCCATTGGACATTTAGACTGTTAGGGTAGAGGAATAGGTTATGGGGTTTGCACTAAGAGGGGAACATATAACAGAGGGCCAAAATAAAATGTCGTTAGGGCCAGATCACTTAGAGAGTTCAAGAATATAGCCCATAAAATTTTGAATAGCCCAACAATATTTTGAATAAGCTACCATCTCAGAATATTTTTGTCCCCATTAAACAATTTTTTTTATATCAACCATATTTAACTGTTTGGGCAGAAGAAACTGGAACGTCCCAGTAGGATATGTTAATGAAAAATGCATTAGAGCTAACTGGGGAGTGTTCAGTCCTCCCAGCCCCAAGAGATTAATACTTTATGAAAAGGCTGAAACTCTGTTTAGTTTTCTCATGTGTCCTCAGTAATTTTTCAAAGGAGAAATGCAAGATTTTTGACATTTAGTCTTTTCCTTACCTTTCCCCACATCACAAAACTGATTTCTTTTCCTACTACTTCTATTCAATACATCTTAGCAATTAAAGCTATGATAAAAGCAAAGGAGTATACATTTTGACTGAGCAAATCTACTTTGAAAGTCTTAAGAATATTCTGAGTATACTGTTATAGAAAATATTCTTAAATCAACTCAGTATCTTTAAATTAATTTTTGCCAGGTGTATTTTAAATATATATCATCTGTTTTATAGATGATTTAGTGGCTTTGGGCAATATGGTGTAAGAATTCTCACATTTAACAGTTCATAATTAATTCTGTACACTCACATATGTCTATTTGAGACTTGTTTATATACAAATAGAAAATCCCTACATTTATAGGAATGATTTGAGAACAGTCGAATGATTTGGGAACAGTCTGTCGCATAACTTTGACTTGCTAGATAGTCACAGACTGTTAATGACACAGATTACTAGTTCAGTATTTGAAATGTATGCTTTGTGTTAGTAACTGTTATATTAGATCACACTGGTGATGCAATTAATAATGTATCCTGAAAAAATAAAATATCAAATTCAATGAAGAAATCTTTTAGCTTAATTCACAATTCAGAAATTTTTATTCCACATTCTTGTTTTTCACAAGCTGTATACCATTAAAACTGAATACATTTGAACAGTGAAAGGAATTTTATGTGAACATTTTGTTGGAAAAAAGCAATTATTTGCTGTTGATATGCCATAAATTTTCTTGTATTTTCCCTTAACTAATGACTCATTTTTACTTTTTAAAAAGTAAAGTCTTGGTCCCCCTTGTGAGTCAGCCATCACAGAGTTTAAAAGGACAAGAGTTATGTTCCCCTGCTTAGGTATTTATTTTACTCTTTTAAGTATGTATTTGGAAATAATAAATATATTTTTGTTCCTATTGTGTATAGGAACTTTAAAGTTCACAACAACGATAATGGTTTTCCTTTAAAACTAGATGCAAATTTGTACATTTTGTTTTTCTTTTATAATGGAAAACTGGCATGTTTGTTTGACTATTGCTGTGGAAGGTTGAAGATTGATTGTGACAGAAAGAAAGCATGAGTTTGAGATAGAGGAAGCTCTTCCTTGCAGAAAATGAAAGTTACCTGCATTTGAAGGACTGAAACCCAGATTACGTTACATTATCCTATTTAACCTCTTTTGTAATGCAGAAATGTATTTACACTATAAATCTATCCCAAATCAGTAGTTGTCAAAAAGACTGTTTAGAACTGTTTATTATATAGGGGTTTTTTTAATTGGTTTTATTTGTAGAATAAATGCAAGAGTGAGTTCTAAGTTAGTTGAAGTCAAAGATAATCCCCATTTTCTGCTCAGATTCCAGGAATCTACAATTCACCTTTCAGAAAATCCCCAGATCCAATGGAGCTGCTGCTACGGAAGTCGAAGCCATTGAGCCACAGACAGCAGCAAACAAAGAGTCCTTGTACCTCTGAGCTCTACAACTGGCCAACTTGTAAAAGGCCTCCGACTTTCTCCACAGGACAGCCCTTGCCAGCTATCGGCAGACAGAAACCTCAGGTAATATTTTTCAATTTTTCAAAAGCTGTCTCTGAGGCAGCTTTTGTTGATATCTTTTATCATAGATAATCATAGAATATCTCAGATCATCGAGTCCAGCAACCACTTTTCTGTATTTGGTTTTTTTTTTACATAGATCTAGTGCTTACATTCGGGATATAAAGTCTTTGAAACAGATTTGTCTTAAAGAAAAAGAAATCTAGGTGATTCGTAAAAACAGGGATACGTGATTCAATATACTTTTGTCCTTTGGGGAAAAAAAGTTGTTTCCAATATTTCAAAGGGAAGACCTGATATAATTGCATATCAGTATTATGATTTATTAGAGGTAGGAGTCTAAATTTCCAATTTTAAATCAATAAAAATAGGATTAATGAAAAATAATAGGATAAATTAACCAGTTATGATAACTTTTTCCTCATTTTGCAATTGTATTCCATATGAAAGCCAAGAGACATCCTCCCCATCTCTTTTCATTCCTGCTCTTTTGTGTCCACTAGTTGTGTGTCAGCTTTAATTACATACATTTCTACATTTTAGTCTGCAACAGAGCAAAGTTGCCCCGCTCCTACTCTTAGCTGTCATGGTCTCAATTTTTATTTCAGCTCCTGTCAACACATGCTGCAGATAGCTTTGTTTCTCTTCTATGAAGTAATGGAGATCTCTGAGATAATGCATCAGCATGAATATCCCACAAGATGCCAAAACAGCTTTTGCCACCTGATTATCAAAACCTGCTGGGAATATGCCAAATATTCTCAGCAGACAGACTTTTGAAACCTTTATGTTTCTCACTTGATGATAATACAATGACATGTAGCTTTTTCCAGTAAATGCCTGATGGAGTTACTTTTGGGATAGAAGTATTCTCTTTCCCTCTATTCTGAAGAATTTCTCAGTTTGTCCAATCTACTGAACTTTCTGCTTACCACACACTTACACTTTTAGTGCCTGTTTGACTTTGAATGACAACATCTTCGGGACCTCTATTTTGCTTAGAAAGACAACACTTCTAAATGTGTCCTTCTCAGTAACTTTGACTGAAGATCCACGCTGCTTATGACATTAAAGATCAACTTCAGAGCAGTTCTCTTTGTTCTTTCCTCCTTATGTTCTCCTTACCTCGACTGCATGAGCTTCCTCATCGAATGAACTCAGCTCACAGTAGAATTGAGACAAAGTGTGAGCCCACAGACAGTTTGGGTGATCAGGGAGTTTGGGGTTGAGATAAATACGATGCTACAACTTTACCTTTTGGGACCAAAGGGGCTATGACAGTCCTTCAGCAGGATGTGACTGAATGCCCTGTCTCTCCGGATAGAGGGCAAGATTTTGCCTAGTGGACATGGTAAAGGAATCATGTTTTTAAATAAAAAGGGAACTCAAGGTTTTCCATTGTAAAACTGTATATAAAGTATCTTACAAGCTTCTGCCTGGGTTTGGAATATTTTACAGACCTTTCTAAGTTCAGACACATGCACAGCAGTTGTGCACAGATAGCCTTTTAGAACAAACCAGAAGAGTTCTGTTGATTTTCTGCACCTCAAAGAGGGAATTTACTATATAATACTTTAATCCTTTCCGCACCCTGGGATGTACACTGTGGGGTAAATTTTCAAAGCACAGAGCGTGGATTTAGCTGCGCGACTCTTATTGATGTTAATGGGAGTCACACGGCTAAATCCCTACACAATACTTGGACAATTTAGGGTTATGTGTCTAAGAAAGGACACTGGTTTGAGCTGATGAAACAGCTGGAAATGAAAACCCATCAGAACACATCATCCTAAAAGTTGTCTGGTGTGACAATAAGAAATTTAATTACTAGATATACTTGTGTCCTAGTTCTCTGTGGTAATACTTCTGCACACCAAGCTTCTTTTTCTATCATCTATCCAGCCCTCTGTGACTCACTTGTTATTTTACTGCAGGTATATAAAATTTGTATTACCTATAGGGTTCAATATTTTCTATGAGAATGTCAATTGTATATCTTTAAAAGAATAAAAAGTATTTTTCACCTTTCTCTTTGGGAAATAAGTATTTAGCATTTTATACATAAGCTCTGTGTGTGTAAGATAGTGTATTTGAAATAAAAGTTTAAATATACATCAGTTAAATCTATCATTTTTATTACTGAGTTATGAGTTAACTAGAATTAGTTTGATGGAAACACAGATAATGATGAAATTAGTCATTTGCTCAACAAAAGGCATTAATAACAGAAAGCACATTGCCATTTTGAGGGGATTTTTTGAGGGCATGCTGGGATGGGTCAGTGAAAAATATGTAATTTCTGTTTCTATGCTTCTGTTCTGTTTCTAAATGAATATATAGTTTCTGTTTCTATGATAAAGTACTAAAAAAAATGCTGATCTGCTAAACTTTATTTGGCAAACCAGTCAGTAGTGAGATTTATGCTACTCAGTACAAATCCCAAACATAGAACACAGAGTTGTGCAAGTTGTTTCCAGGTTGAAAACTTGGTTGAGTCCATCCCTTCTTCTCCTAGCCTGACCTCCCCAGGAGGATTTCCATTTCTGAAGCAGGATGCCTGAAATATTTGCATGTGCATAGACACCATTCTACCACAGATTCCACAAATCTTGTAAAATGGAAATAGATAAGTGGATTTTTTAGAGGTCTTGTCATCTTAGATATATTCCTTATGTGCCTATTGCTAGGTGAGTTTCCTCAAATACATGATTCAGAGCAATGGAAAAATCCATGGGGCAATATTTAGTATTATCTTAGTATTCTAACATATATATCCCACTTTCATTAGTGATGACACAGGCTTGCTTGAGAGACCTTTGCTTAACTGCACTCTTCCTCCTTCTGTCTAATAATGTCTTTCGAACTATGGATTGAGAAAGAGTTAGAAGGTCTTAGAAATTAAGGGTGGAATAACTCCTTTGCTTAGATATCTGATTTGGCCCTACGGTGGTGGAATGTGAGATAATATTTTACAATGAAGAAAAATACAATAATATGAAAGACTATTTTCTAAAAGCAAACATATTTATTATGACATTTGATAATAGTACATTTCATTCTTATTTCCTTTACATATCCACTTGGCACAAATATCTTGCAATAAAGAGTATTCATTTTTTATGTTGAATTTTACACTATTTTTACAACTTGATGATCAGATTATGTATTACTAGAACATTGCTTACTAGTGTTAATGGTTCTAGTATTGATTATTCTTTCACAGGAGATAACACTTTTCATTCAGTTTTTAAAGAGTTCTTGTGGTCATATTAAATTAGCATGTATTTTTACTCAGAAAATAGAAGTGAGAAAATCTCTGCAAGAAGCGTAAATATTATGGTTATGTGCTTACTAGGGCCTTTAAAGCGATTTCCAGACCATGGTGCTGTGCCTTTAAAAAGTAAAGTTCCAATAGAAATCCATTAACTACTTTCAAATATAGCAACCCTCCTGTCCAGCTGTGAAAAGTACTAGATGATACTTATTTGCCATTTGTGTTATTTACGGTCCATGACTTTTATGGTAACTGGTTCCTATTATTGGTTTCTATTAATGTAAAACATAAGTGAACATAAATGAGGCGTGAATCATTTCTTTTTATTAGCCCCACAGTCTTCACTCAGTGCTTGCAGAACTCCAGCTGTGGCTTGTTAGTGATAACCTATTTAAAGAAGGATATCTTTAAAGAGTGTGATTAGGAGTCTTTGTCTGTTCATAGTTTCAGAAGGTTTCACTAGTTCATTGCAGGATCATCAATGATGAAAATAAAGTAAAAATTCATTAGCAACACTTCTAAATCCAAAATTGCCACTAAACTGTCCTGAGCATGATATAGCACTAATTATACTCCAGGTAAGTTCTTACTGGTTAGTACTAAAAGCAAGACATAGTATATGTCACTTTGACAGCACAGGAAAGGGCTTCTTGCTGCTATTTAAGTGTGTTGTTAAATGGTAAACACTGATATGATCAGTTATTAAACAATATACTCTGTAAAAAAGGAATTAGTATATATATAGATTTGTGAAAGAATTACAAGCTTGCTTTTTGTTTTTAAAGAATAGTGAAATTGATGTGGAATTAGGCATTTCAAAAATAGGCTGTATGCCTATATTATTTAAGTCAGTAGTTTGAATTGTATTAGAAGAATTATATCTTAAGTCATGTATCAAGTTACCTTCCAGATAGCTTTATAGTTCAATTGAAAAGAGTGTGTTCTTTAAGGTAAAACATTATTTATCCTATCAAAAGGAAAAGACTTCAGCTTTCTACTTAAACAGAATCTAGATGCAGTTAGTACTTGTGTATCAGATTTCATTTCACCAATATTTTTTTTCCTAAGGAAAAGCTAAGTTTTCGTAATCAGTTCTAACAATTTATTAGTTTAAAATAATAAATATTAGTAGTAGCTAAATAAAACTGGAGGACATATTTCTCTTTGGAGCTTTAGAGCATGTTATCAACCTTAATGTTATCTGTAACTCTCTATCAAAATGAGCTGCTTTAATTATTTTGGAGGAAAAGTCTTGCTACATTTCTGTGTCCTCTTTCTTTCATCATTGATATGTCATGAATAAAAGAAGCAAAGAAAAGAACTGTAACCCCACAATAAACCACTTACATTATACTGTACATTTCAGGGGCCTTTCCGTGATACTGCTGAAGTATTTTGGCAGCGCCACAAGCCTTTGGAGCCAACCTTGCACATGGCAGCATTCATTGATTCACCACTGGATAAGGCCAGAGAGGAAATGAAAAGGGAGGATTGGGGAAACTGTATACATGACAAAGAGTAAGTTCTTTGCTTTTTCTTATATTGTTATGAGAATGTTTTCTTTCTTCTGTTGCTTTCAGAAACCTTTCATGCCTGACAAAATGAAATGTCAAACCTGACAGCTTACTAGCAAACAATCTATGAACATCCTTCTAAATTCTGTGTCCTTAGCTTATAAACTGCTCAGGGCAGAGACCCTATCTTGTAATTGTGTGCCATGTGCCATCCATATCTATGAATCTATAGAAGAACTTGTAATAGTAATAATAATATGGGATGCAACAGATGAGTTTCATGGGAAATAAGAAAACAAATGCAAATTCTGTTTTACCACATGCTCCTTGCCAAGGAAAAAATGCTGGTTGATCTTCATATTCAGTGAGTTAACAGATTACATGAGGGAACAATGGTGTTGCATGCCAAAGAGACTTGCTTTCTCTCCCAGGAGGTTAACAAAGCTCACTTGGAAGGGGCAAGAGCATATGTTGCACATGTTAGAACATGTAATCATTTGTAAAACTGTATTTATCTTTGAAGCAGTTTGGTTTCCTAAGCCATAGCATCTGTGATAGTGTCAGGCAGACCAGTTCTGTTCCATATGATCCCAAATACAAACATAATTCATGGCAAAAGATTTAAGGCTTCTGACCCAAAAGATTTAAGGCTATTGACAAAATATTTTCAGTTCTTTTCTCGTCATGATGGAACTCTCTTGTCCACTCATAATAAAGGCCTGCTAAGTCACTTGCACTGGGTTTGTCATTAACTAGAAAAAATTGATGTTTTGTCAATTTTTCCCTTGAATTTTGCTGCTCTTGGCAATCCTCTGACACTTTAATACCAGAATTCAGGACAGAAAGGAATCACTTTTCCTCATGAGCAGCTTATGATCCACTGATTCACTGGAAGACAATGCTTTACTAGCTTTGATCTGTTTCAAACTTTTCCATCAGCTCCATGTTGCTGTGTGTTGGGACTAGAACTTAAGAATGCCAGAATCAATTTCATTTGCATGGTTTGGCTTTTCTAGTTTTATTGTTGGATCATTTTCCTGATTTAATGTTAACTTTAAATAGAATAAAAAAATCTTAGTTTGGCTTCTTTTCCACGTTTAGGCAATGTTATTCTTTATATTTGGTGCAAAAAATGAGATCTAGTACCTGTGGTAACAAAACCACAAGTTACAAGTAAAAACCACAAGTTACAAGTAAAAATGTACTTCTGGTTTCTACTCCTCTTTGTGTTCTTTTATTTATTGACTGATGCATTCAAAGTGAAGATGGATGATGTTCTTAATTTAAAGGCATAAATATAATGCCCAGTCTTTATTTGATGAGGTTTACCCCAAACACTACTGTGCCAGCAGACTCAGGAGGTCAGATCTTGAAATAAATATTTTGCTGGCTCTCTTCAGTGAGTGAATTGTGAAGCTTTGGTCTTGTACAGTTAAAATTTGAAGCCTCCAACTTAAATATTAATTGACATGAGGTCTTTATTTACCTTATGGGTAAGGAAGCATTTAGAGCCATCCTTAATGCACAGAAGCAATGTCCTAACACCAGTGATGCTCAGCTTCATGCATGCTAAATGTCTAGTGTATTATACATTTTCAGGCTGTGATCATTCTGTCTGTGGTTCATTTTCAACCAACCATGCAAGGATCACATCTGTAACCTTGAAAAGGTGATGACAGAGTTGCAGGTCATCATCAAGACTTATGCTCTGTAGTAATGCTGCAGCTGCTGTGTGGGATGCTGGTCTCCAGGGGGAAGTCTGCAAAGGGTTACTCAGATTCTGCAGTAGCATTTTTTCCTCACCAGTGTCTATTATAAATCGAAAAAATTCTGTCTCTTTCTATGTAATTGTGTACTTTAGGACAGTATTTCTTCCTGGTAGTGCTTCCTATGTTGATTATTCTTCTGTTTTAGAAAATAAGGAGGGAATGAGCAGCAGAAGTATGTGGCATTTGTTGGGAAAGCTTGTGTTTGCATAAGATGAAGTCCTGAATACTGTGTGATATCTTTGAGATAAACAAATTGTCAGTGTACACCTGCAATTTCCAACAAAATTCAGAATTCCCACTTGCCTCTGATTATCAGGATTCTTTAAAGCAGAAATGTTTTCTCTAAGTGTTTCAAGCTCTGAGAAAGTTATTGCTTCTGATATAATGCAGCAATAATTGACAAAGCTATGGGAGAGTTTATGACAGGCAGAAGCAGTACAAATGAAAGCAAGAGAGAATGTTGTGTTTCCTTAAAGCAACTGCTGGAATTTCCTATAGAGCAACTGAGTAATCTACCCTAATAAGAATGATTCCTTTTTTTCATGTAATTGAAGCTGTTACTGCCTTATTGTGCTATTTTTCATACAAATGAAGTGATTTCCCCCTCCGCTTTGGTAGGAATGACAATTTGACTCCTTCGGGATAGCCACTTAATAAACTAGTGTCTAGTTTGAGACGACAACTGCTGGATCTAGCAGATTTAGATCGCTAAGCATGAAAATTTCTATATTCAGTTGCATGCAGCTGCACGCTGGACTAAAAAAAGTAAATTATTTTCATTAACTTTGCTAAAATCTGTCTCACATAATATGCCTCATGCTTCAAAGAATACTATTAAATATCTTTATAAAGTCAGCACATGTCAGAATGAGTTGCAGTATGGTGATAGAACAGGGGTAAACCTGCTGTAGTGTAAGGCTGAGGTTTCCTGATTTACTGTAGTCTTCTGGTGTGACATCAGGCAAGTCATCTCAGCTTCTGGCTATGTCCATGCTCAGTGCTGCACTGGAAATAGCCAAGCCAGTCCTGAATGCACTGGCAAGCTTGTGTGCAGCAGAGTGCAATGTTTGCCCACCCTGTCTCCCATGTGCTTTGTGAACACTGCAGGAGAATGTTTTCCTTTAGAACCAGGTTAGGGGCTTCTGTGCTATGCAGTGCTGCGCACAAAAGATGCACTTATAGAGAAGTTAGTGATCTAAATAAGCTCTACACTCAGAGAGCATCAGTGTTATGAGCTGCCTGGTATTAATGGTAATAACATTTAAAAATCAGGGGACTTCAATAAGATTTAAGAGTTTAAAAAAATCTTTAATTTCTACATTTGTAAGATCTTTTCCCGTATTTCTGATTTAGCTGTAGTGAAAATGGCTTCTACATTTAAAGGCAGACAAATATAACACATCTGAAAACTTTCTTCATATGCTTTGCAACTTCAGCAATTTGCATATTTTCCGAACTGTCATTGTATTGTGATAAACAGGGATTATCATATATTTTCAGACAATGTTTTCGTAACAATTCAACTTCTATTTGTAACTCTTCCATTTATTTTAATTACTAGCACAGTGTGCAACATTTATTAATCAGCAGAGTCTTTTTAAGTTAAAATACTAAATTAGCTAACCCCATTAACACAGAATACTCCAAACAAGCAGTAATAGGAGAGGTAGTTACTGTGCAAATTGTATTATACATGCGGGTGCTCTAGGGCACAGTTAAGCATGATTACCCTCTTTTGATCCAGTATTCCTCTGCTTCTTCCAGCTAATTTCCACTGGAAATTTACAAAGTAGTGCCTTCATTTTTCCATCTTAATTTTTCTAATGAAGTTCTGGTACTTTATAACACTGGGGATGCAGATAATAAGTCTGTGCATAATTAAGAAGTTCCAGAATTTATTGCAGAATGAGATCTTTTATTTCCTGCAGGAACTAGACTATGTTTTTCTTTGTCACTTTACATTATTGCAGACAGGAGTTAAACAAAAAAGCTGGAGGATACTTAGATTTACTGATGTTAGGATAAAAGTGATTGATAGTTGATTAAAAAGTATGCAGTTAGTATATTGCTGTGAACAATATGTTTAATAATGCACCCAAAATAAGTTTCTTAAGGCAAGATACTGCACTAAAGGTAATCTGACTAGATGTATTAAACGAAATACTCTGCCTTTATTTTTGTGAAATAACATTTTGATTTTAATATGCATTCATTATGAACTAAATAATGGCTGTGCTGCTGCAGTTGTTTTGCTATGGAAAACCATTGTATTTCTTCCTTTGTTCCCTCAGTGATAAGATAGATGTTGTTGGATTTGATGATGAAATTACTTCAGATATAACACAAATTTGAAAGCTTAAAATTAATTTCATGTTTTATTTAAAGAAAATATAAAAGAGTGACAGCTTTCTGATAGAGAAGTATAGTTTGTTTGAAGCTAATTGTTTATTGTCTTCTTCAAAGTAAGGTAAAACTGTTTTATTTGAATTAGATCAACACAACAAGGAATTGAATTGCTACTGTCTAGAACCACAATTTGACACCACTTGTTAAGATTTTGGTAGCATTTTTACTACTAAATTACAAAACTGTACAGTACATACAAATATTCTGAAAGTTTGAAAAAACACATAAGCAGAATATTCCTTCTAGTTCAGGGGTTTTAATATTTGTTATGGTGTCCTGGTAGTGCAGCAGGTATAACAGGCTATCAAGAGATCTACTGCCAGTTCTTTCTCAGAAGCCTGGGTAAAGTCTGAAGCATTTCTGGTATCAGGATTACCTGTTTTGCCCTGCTAAATGGCCGGGATTTTGCCATTAGGTCCAGAGAACATGCTGAAGAATCACTCTGGTTTTTTGCCAGTGTTTAAATTCAAGAATAGGTTAATGCCTCTGAACTGTGTCCTGTTGGTATCATACAGCATCAAGATGGTGCCACTCAGCAGTAAATGATGGACCTGACAAATCCTCCTTCCTGTTTGTGCTGCTGCTCTCTTGTTTCACATTGTCATAGGTAGAGCCCAGTACCTACTGCTGCTTCTATTATCTTGGTCAATCCAATTGAGAAGTCTTCATCCTGTAACAATAGTGAGAGATAGTACAATAAAAGAGACAGAATGGAGGAAAGAAATGGTAGGTGAGGCATCCAGGAGGAAAGATCATGAGGGCATAAAAATGTGGGGAAAAGAAGGATTAGGAAGGTGAAATTAGTCATAATGAATAGTAGCAGGGAGGTGCAGGATAGGATAAGTGAAGGGAGAGATATTTGTTAACATCAAATATCTATAGTATCTTTCCAAGTTCAAATACACGCCACTAGCAGCTGTCAGCTCCAGGATTGGCTACTTATTCAAGGCTTCTAGATCTTTTTTATGCTTATTAGGTTCAACATAGTGTGGTCTTGGCAATCATGCAGCTGGCCTTCATTACCAGTGACTCTGCCAGCTTTGGTCTGGTGCTCCCTCAGGTTATCTATGTATAATACTGCTGTTTGTAGAACCTGAGGCAGTTTCCCATTTTTAGTTCCAGCTCTTTCCCCCTGTCTTGAATGTATTCTTTGGCATATCTCTCATTCAAGCTTTTGTCATGGGTAAAATGAAATAATTTTTCAGTTCTAAATTTATTTCTTGTTCAGCTCCCGTTAAATCATCAATTTTCGGAAAGACTCAGCTTATGCTGTGTTTTATAGCATAATATAACACCAGTACGGAATTTAATTCTTCTTTGATCCTGCTACTACTATCTCTGTCATATTTACTGAAAACCTTTCAGGATTTCTGAATTTACATTTAAATCACAAGGAAAGGCTGAAACACAGAGGTAAGAATCCTGAGAGTGAGCTTTTTGAGGAAAAAATTATTGAGGTCTAAATTTGTGCGCATCATACAATTGTCTGGATTTAATTTTCTTCTTCTTCCATCACTCTCTTCTGTCACATTCAGAGCACATAATGTCATTAATTTGGGGAAAAGCTGTGTCAGGTGTATATATAGAGCTACAGAACACAATGCCATTACTGAAGTGTTTTGCAGTGCTATTGCTTTTTACTATTATTATTGGTTGTGGGGGTATAATGACTTTTGTATGCCTCCCATTAATTTGCTTACCCTACTTAACACAAAAAATTGTTTTAATGTTCTTTTTAATTACTTATTCATATAGAGTAATGAGAATTCTTAGTTGCTTTAAACAGACAGTGAATTTGCAAGCATATGATCCTTGTAGTTAGATTGTTAGCACTATGATGATCTACCCACCTGGTTCTGACAGCAGAACTATAGACAGGATTAAAGAAAGCAAGTTTCTACTTCAGGCTACTTTATACCATTATATCCTACTATATTTTAGTTATTTCAATTTTAGTATTTTTTATTGTTCAATGTTCTTCATCAGAAATTCATAACGGATTTAATTTTTCTTTTACTCAGCCATAGACATGCATTCCAGGCTGTATGGCACATGCTCCACTCAGTGATCTTAGAGGAGATAATGCAGAAGATCACATTTATGCTAAACTGCACATAGAACATGCTGTTAGTTGTGTCTTAAAGTGTTTGGAATCGTAGTAGAACATAGATTACTGTGACCATTTTTTTGCCACAAAGACAAAGATTAACTGATCCACAGTAAAATCAAAACCTCTATGTAGGAAATTGTATAGGGAAAACTATAATAATTTACTTTATCTTTTAATTTTCTCAATTTTTTTTTTGCCATTTTGTGTATCAATTTTACAGATATAGCATTCATGTTAAATTGTGAATACAATAGCTCAACTGCATTCTATGCATACATAGGCAATTCCCTAAATGGCTAGCCTTGTCTTCTTAGCTATCCAATCCCTTGAGAAAGCCAATTTTCTTTCATGTCTGAACACAAGAAAAATGTACTATTAAAATGCAATTCAGAAGTGATAAAAACTGCAAGTGGAGCAGCCACCTCACAGCACGTTCGATGTATTTTCTGGGACACTGGGGCCACATTAATTTTTGTGTGTGTGTGATGTCCATCCCATGTGCAAATTAGCATTACAAGTACCATAATCTGTCTTATGTGAGAGTGTGCTTTCCCTTGAGTATACACATGCTACTATAGCTTTGTATAATTTAAAAGTCTGCTAACTCAGTGTTTTTCTTTCACTAACTTTACATGCCATTTGTTTGCGGTACTTCATGGATTAAATTTATATAGCTGGCAAGATTCTAAACCTGTTTCTTTTTACAAAGTGGAAAGAAAGAAATGTAATTTAAGCAAACACTTAAACAGTTGCTGATGTACCAATAAATAATTTTCTGAGTCTGTATCAGCTGAGAGATGAAAGGTATTTTAATCCCTATCTTATCAAAAACTTATTTGACTGTCTAACTCTTAGAGGTATTCTGGATTCTGAAAAGCTGTTAACTAGGAAAAGGTTTTACTTAACCTGGGAAAAGGTTTTACTTTTACCTGTTGTCATGGCAGTTGAAGTGACATGTTAAACTTCTGAAGCATATACTTCTAATTTTACTGTATAATATTTTTCCTGCACTTGTAGAATAAAGAATGCATGTTGCTTTTTCAGAATACCAACAATTATAACTTAATTCACAAGGTTTTACTTTTTATTAAAATGTACTTTTTTGCTCTTGTGACTCTCTTGCAAACTGAAATAGGTGGAGCTAAGACATTTTTGTAGGGTTTTTTGCAGATCCTATACATACAAGAGATTTTTCACCTTCCTCCGTACAGTTTGCTGTGGAATCTACCCAGAAAACCTGTTGTCCTTAAGAGTTAGGGACATCCATCTGAAAAACTGTTCCATGACCAATGCAGGTAGCTGGAGCTTCATTGTTTGGTGGCACTACGTAAGCAGGGAGTCTGCCATCCGTATGACCAAAGGTGAAGGAATCAGACTCCAAAAGATTGCTAATTAGGACAGCATTATAACTTGAGAATGAAGTACAGAATTTGTGAATTCAGAAGAAATAATTGCTTTGTGGTCTGCCAATACGTGAAAGTCAACAGTACTACTTGTATAAGTTTCTATTCTGCTAAATGACAGTACTGTTCATTTAGCTTTGATTAACAGATGTCAAATCATGCATATCTAGTTTAAGGTACAAGTGAACCATGTTACATGTTTGTACAGAAAGTCTTCTTTTTATCCCAATGAAAGTCTGTATCTCTTTGCTCCAAGTTTAATTTAGAAGCAGCTATAGGAGAAATTGCAGTAATCCTCTCACAATAGTGTTCACAAACCGTGTAGCTGAGGCCCTCACTGATACGCTTTAGTGGTGTTCTTGGCGGTCTTGGAGTAATGGTAGGACTTGATGGTCTTAAAGGTCTTTTCCAACCTAGTTGATTCTATGATTCTGTGATTCTAATATCAATGGGGAACATTAAGAATGTAGTTGAAAGTAGCAGGAATGTATGTTCACGTCACCTCCTGTAGCACTGGTATCTATGATGTACATCATAGTGTTGCATCTAGAGTAGAGCATAATTGATTTTAAAATATTCTTGATTTTCAGATTTCTGCCATTTTCTTCATATAACAAAGATAAGAAGTATGAACCATTGATTCATAGGTCAGGCAAATATGGCCATGAAGCATATGGAACTAAACACTTCCGAGAAGAAAATCCTAAGAAGTGGGTTGCAGACAAGGTAAGTCACTGCAAAAATTAAAGTATAGCTTACTTTTTTAGATTGCTATCATATTAGAACTCTGTGAATTTGAGCCTCATCCAGAGATCATGGAATCCAATGGGAATATTTCTAGCATGATTCATCCATCTAGATTTTGGCTTTCCTCAACTCTTTTTCTGGTAAGTATGATTGGAGGAAGTTCAGCACCTGCATGATAAGCATTTAAAAGCCTAATTGAATACAGCATTGGTTATGTAAGTTTTGCAAAGTTTTGTTCTATCTGTGTTGCCTTTTCTGAGAGATTTTTCTCTCCCTGTAAGCAAGTTTCTGTATTTACTCTTGCATATTAGGATAAAACTTCAGAAAACTATGGCAAAACCTGATTAATAACAAAAAAGGAAAGAACTTGCATTCTTTGTAAAATTCTAAAAATTACTGAATAGCCATTTTTTATTGTAAGATGGTCTTGTAAAATTGCCTGCTTTGTCAGGAGCATCTCATATATTTCTGGGTTTGTAATGCTGTGAGAGGTAATTTCCTCAGAACGTGTTCTAACATGTGTTTGTGTAATGTTTGCATTACTTCTACTTGTACTGGGCATCATAATCTCATTAAAATTTCCCAGTACAAGAAAGATAATGGAGTTCGTTGAGTGTGAACCACAGAGCCACAAAGAAAGTTAAGTGACTGGAGCATCTTTCGTAGGAAGAAAGGCTGAGAGAGGTGGAACTCTTCAGTTTGGAGAAGTCCAGTGGGAGGTCACTAGTGTGTATAAACACCTGATAGGAGGGAATGAAGCAGAGGGAGCCAGACTCCTCTCAGACTCAGTAGTGTCCAGTGACAGGACAAGAGAGAGTGGACACAAACTGAAATGCATGAAATTTTACCTGATTTTTACCGTGAGCATGACAGAGCACTGGCACAGGTTGGCCAAGGATGTTGTGGAGTCTCCATCCTTGGAGGTATTCAAAACGCCACTGGATATGGTCCTTGAAATGTGTTCTAGCTGAGTACAGGGTTGGACTAGATCATCTCAAGAGGTCGCTTCCAACATATATAATTCTGGAATTGTGTAAGATGTGATTACTTATTCCCCTGAAAGCAACTTAACCTGTGGAAACAACAAGTTCCAATGAATCTTATTTTGAGAAGTAATATTTCTTAGAAGAATTCTTTATAAAAACTTTAAAAATTATCTCAGAGTAAAATTTTGGTATTTTAACATACATTAATTAAATCTCATTGCAAATAAAGGCTCAGAGATCAAAATTCAAACAAGAAGATGTGACTTTGTCTTTCAAAAGCAATGAGTGGAGGATATGACTGACTGGACATCCACAGACAGAAGTATGATATATAAAAATGATCTAAAAGTCTTACTGGTGGTACTGATCTTGTCCTGTAAAGACTCTTACTTTTCCAGTTCTTGATCAGGCTCAGCTGATGATATTAAACAATGTAAATATATTGAATATCATATCACATATATATATATAATATTATATAAAATATGAGCTTAGCTGAAACAGCTAAACTCACTTTGCATTAACTCAACATGACATGCAGCCTTCCAACCCAATTCTAAATCAATATGACCCTTCCATTAGGAGCTGCTTACCCAAAGAGAGAGACAGGGAGCTGGTTTTGACCTACCTGTTGCTTTAATGTTCATTATTATCAGGAAAAAAAAATCAAAACAACAAAAAACACTCCTCCAAAAGCCAAAACAAAACCAAATCTGAACCTCTTCACTACATTTTAATGGAAAAAGGTCCTATGTGCAGGTGGGAGATCACACTTCCATTACTGTTAAATTTGAAAGAAGTCTCTATCACTTTCTTATTTCTCAGCTGTGTTCAAACTTTGCATATATCAGTGCTATGAGCAAAATAATCCTGTTCTAATGAATCGAAAGGCTAAAGGGCATGTATCAAAATATTACCCCCCAAATTTTTTTGCTTAACACTTTGTCTGCTAAACACAGCCCTCCTTTGAAATCCCCGTGAGGTGATATTTTTGGGGGTGAAACTTCTATTACAACCTGAAAAGCTGACAACCCTGCTGTAACATATATTCAGCTTCTGGCAGTATTATACTAGAGAAGTTTCTCTTATCGCTGCTGGTAAGACAAACTATTGTGTAAGTTTTTCCAAGGAGTCAGTTCAGTTGTCAGTGGATCAGTGACCACTTTGAGCTGCTACGAGCTGGCTATTTTTAAACCACATATAAAAACGTTACCCTGTGTATGTTCATGAGCATGTCCTAGTTGTATTTTCCTGAAGTTTTCATGTGTTTGTAAGTATGCATTTTAATTCAAGTCACAAAAAGATTAGTATGTAAATTATATAATTACTTTAGAAACAAAATGAACAACAAAGCAAAATATTGCCTTGTTATATTTCTTCTGGAAAATGAAAGGGTATTAGCATAGACTTCCTCTAAACATTATAATTACCATAACTATGTAAGGAAAAGTTAATAGTTCTTCTTTTCATCTAGTTATAATCTGAAAAATTTTATCTCATTCACTTTACATTTCAAAGGAGTTTGAGTGAAGGGAAAAACTGTTGTATTCTAATTCTTCATTAAAAATAAACAAGAAATAGATATTTTATACTTCTGAAGGGGGCCTACAAGGGTGCTGGAGAAGGACTCTTCATCAGGGACTGTAGTGATAGGACAAGGGGCAATGCGTTTAAAACTCAAACAGGGGAGATTTAAGTTAGATAAAACAAAGAAATTCTTCCCTGTGAGGGTGCTGAGCTGCTGGCACAGGGTGCCCAGAGAAGCTGTGGCTTTCCCATCCCTGGCAGTGTTCAAGACCAGGTTGGACGGGGCTTGGAGCAGCTTGTTCTAGTAGAAGGCGTCCCTGCTTGTGGCAGGGGGCTGGAACTGGATGAACTTTGAGGTCCTTTCCAACCCAAACCTGTCTATGATTCTGGGTGAAACTGAACCTAGTTAGTTTACCCAGTTGTAAATCACTACAAAAATAAAAATTGTTGCATGTTTAAAGGTTGATATTATATGTCTAAATGCAATGGAATGCCTTTGATAGAATATATGGTAGAAGTATCAATATAAAAAAATTACCAATTACTATGAATTTAATCTACAACAATAGGTTCCAATGTATCTGGACAGTCAAGGGATCAAATAAGCTAACTATAATCTCTGAGTTGTCAAAACACTCACATATGTTTATATTTACTGAGGCAGAAATTATAGCTTACAGCCTTTAACTGGTATTGGAATTAGTTTGCATATGCATTTAAAAAAAATTACTTTAATGGCAGCATTTAATGTTTTCTTGTTTGCAAAATTCAGGAAGTGACATTTTAAGATGTTCCTTCCTGACAGATTCTTTCCTCTGATGCCTTATTATAGGTGCATTACAGTACAACCGCATCACTGTTTCATTATTTGCACAGGCATTTTGGCCCTAAACAGAATTTTATTATCTAAAAAGCATAAAAATACCCAGTACTGCAAAGAATTAATTTAGAGAACCTAAGCATTTTGCACAGAACATAAAGTTGACCTTTACCGTCTACAGCTTTTGGAATGGAGTGGGATGTGGAACACATCATAGATTTAATGTGGCACAACACTGTCTGCAGAAACTTGGGTGGGACTGTGACTGCCTTCTCATTGCACCCAATGAATCTGCTGTCACCAGCATCCTGATAATAATGAACATTCAGCTTAATGACCGTGATTATGATTATCATAATTGATGTGCAAGTGCAGTGTGTGGGAATCATTACAGCTGAACTGTACAGCAGAGAAACATGCTTTAGTTATGGATAATTTTACTTTTATGCATTGATTGGGATAAAATATGCTTTTCAAGTTCAACAGGCTGGCTTGCTGTAATTTTAGGAAGATTTCTACATGTAAGAATTGATGATTATAAGCTTCCTGCAAAATAGTCATTCTAGCTGTTTGTTTGGAATTGTTTCATTCCATTAATAATGGGAAATAATTAAATAATTAGACGTTGTGGAGAGGAAATCACTTATAGGCTACTGCCAGCATTAATCAAATATCAAGTTCAAATATTTCTGATTGTCATGGCCATGCCTATGCAAGGAAAAATAGCCCTTGTAATTCCGCACGAACACAACTCTATTTTTGGTGCAGCTGAAGAAATGGTGCTGTAGTCAACACTACTGGCCTTTTCACACTGTATTGTGTAGCCCTTAGAGCAGGCAATAGTTGATCCTTATATAAATTAAATCACTTCCATCTTTGTCACCAGAGGCAGAGAATTACTGACCAGCTTAATGAGCAAGTGGTCTCTGAAACTGGGTAACAAAATCGGCTTAAAATCACTTTTACGAATGCTACTTTTGATTTATTTATTTATTTTCAGTAATTGTCATAATGTACTGTTGAGAAGGAAGTGTATTAAAAAGGCAGGAGAATGTCAGATTCAAGAGTGGGAACACCAGACATTACCTCTCATTCAGAGGACTAGAATGAACTGTCTCTCACAATAAGATGCCCCATTCAGTCTTCCAGGAAAGCAAATCTCAATTTCAACTTTTGACAGTTGACATGATGATCTTTCCAGATTCCTTCCTGAATGACTGTGTTATATTTACAGAAATACATTTTGTTATGAAGATCACTTTCAGAGCTCCCACTGGAAAACTTCTTAAGCTGTAGATTGTTTCCAGAGAAACAATCCTTAAGGTCACCACTGCTGGGCTGCCTTTGGAAATTGCTACTCTAGATATATGTAATGCAAGTAATTATTAACTACCAGCAATATTTCAGTTTATTTTCTTAGGCGTAGAAGAAAGATGAACACTGTGAAGCAAATAAAAACATTCAAAGTGTATCCCTGGCTACTGTTTAACTAAATGCAGAAAAGAATCTGTGAATAACTGGAAGGCTGAAAGGAAAGGCTATAAGGAAAGGCTGTAAAAACCTTTTTGTGAAGGTTACTGATGAGTTACAGCGTCTTGATTTTGAAGGAATACTACAAAGTAGTGACTGAGTAGAGTCAAGCTATTCAGTTATTTGCATAAGAAAAGATACTGCCTCCACTTGTCTTATCAAATCCATTCCTAGTGGTTATTTGTAAGGGTTTGTGGGCAACTAGTTGAATGTTTTCTAAAACCTGATTTTCAGTTCTGTAATTTCTCAACGGGAAAATGCAGTCCCTTGATGATGATCCAAGGCTTTGAAGAATAAATTGATTTGAAAGAGAAAATTAGATGGTACTTATTATACTGTCTAACTAGCAATCCTGTGTCATTTGTCTGCTGGATGATAAATGTCTTGCTTTGACTACCTTCCTCATTTCATAATGTAACTTGTATGGTAGTGGCATAAAAGAAAATCTTGGTTTTTAGTAAGAGTTAACTTCAACCAATATTTCCGTGAGGAAATATTCCGTCAGGAATAGAGTATCTTAACTAATTCCTTTAACACTTGCTCAGAGTACAGTATAGTAACTTGTAACAGAGCTTTTACTGCAAAAAATAATCAGCTGAGCTGAAAATGGTAGAGTTTGAAGTTACATCTATAGTTTTTAGGTGTTCACTTTTTGGTTATTATTTTGTTTGTTAGAAATGAAAATCCTCACACTAAACTGGGAAGTGGTTGGCCTTTTGATGACAGTTTTGGATAGACTGTTCGTCATTCTTGGAATTAAGATTATATATCTGCCAAACATTATGCATTTCAATTTGATTTAATTTGCAACAATATTGAATTAAAAAGGCTATATTTTGAAGTCACTTAAAAATCTTTATGGAACATATCTGCAAAAGCAAGCTACTTATTATTTGATAGTACTCATCCAGACCTTGTTTGTTCTGGTTAACTGGAGCTGAAATGAAAGCACTTATCATTAGCAGCTGAATACCCTGCTCTTTTGAAGTATAACTTGTTAGGTATGAGAATCTCAAACTTGGGGGGAAAAAAGATAAAAGGAAAAAGAGAAACAATAAAAACATAGCATATTAACAGACTTTATACACTAATGTGAAGCTGCTTGATTGAGCAGTGTAGTGTCAACCATGTCTTTCTTCTAATGCTAAAAGAAATGCACATAGACAGAGTGACAATCAGAGTACAGCCTCCCATCAGCTGTAATTAATCTTTTAGTTAACAGAGACTAGAAAAGCTTCTCATCAGCCTCTTCTGAAGTCTGAGGCACCCTGTTTTTTGATGTTTGCATTCTGAGTAAAATTGTCCCCACCAGTTCTAACAAATTGAAACACCAGGCTAATTATGGCAGCTAATGAAGTGTGTGGAATGGTCACAGCTTGTCGTGAAAGTGTTCCTTCAGCTCAGATTAGAGTTTCATCAATCACTTTTTTAAACTGGTCCAGAATTGCTTCTGCCCAGTGCTTGGCATTTTTAATGCTGTTTCTGTAATTGTTTTTTTCCCCCAAAGCTTAGGCTGTTTTCTGAAATATTACATTCTCAGGACAGGACTTACAAACTCCAGTTTATAAAAAACCATTTCATTATTGCCTCTATCAGCTGATCAAGTGCTAGAAAGCTAATAAAAGAAGCAGAAATATAAAATTTGATATATTGCTTTTAATCCAGCTAAAGGTAGCAATAAAGCACATACACACATATGTATATGAATCATTATTACTGTGGGCTGCATGTATACTGCAATCTCATGAGACATGGTTTGTGGGCTGGATGGTTCAAATCCCACTGAAGGACCTAAATGAAATGAATGAGTTGGTCTTAGCTTATTTGCTAGTGGATTGTGGTCCTCCATATATCACTCAAAAAGTTTGACATGATTTGTAGTTTTTGCAGATGCCCAAGCCTTTGGCAGGAGGAAGACCATGCTATTTAAAGAATTTCCACACTTCAGGTCAAACCCAAAGTCCTCAGAGAAGTATGGGAAACTTTACAGTATAAGTTATATTGCTACTACCCTGTCAATGAATAAATTAGCATATAAAACATTGTAAAACCTCCTAGTTCCTGTTCATTTGTAAGATATAATAGTTCTCAGCTATAAATTGAAAGTTCTGCGTAGTTACTAAAGACGTTAAAGAAAGTCTGAGTCTAAATTCTTTCCTCAACATGGACAACAGAGTGCAAAATTTAGTTTGGAAGTTATCCAGATGAAAAAGGAAATAAACTTTTTCTTATATGCTACCATAGAATATGTTTGCACAAGTTGTTACATTTAGTATATGACACATATATTCATATCAGAAGCAAGATAGCATGATTTTAGGTTTTGAGGTGTTCAGTAACCTATCTTTTATTTTCTGAACACTGCTGAATCTGAAATAATGTTTGACTGTAAATATCAACTGTTTCTCATCCCTAGTTTCTCAGTCAGCAGCAGTTTGACAGAACTAGCTTCATGTCAATGCCACAAATCTGTGGCACCTGAGTGAATAATCAGTGTTGCTGATGCTGTTCCTGAACTATATCAAAGTACTAGTGGATCTACACAGGAGAAAAGTGCCACTGAAAAATGAAGAAAAACATGACACACAAAGAGGATATGTTATCATGTATGATAAAATAGCAATAGGGATTAGCCTAAGAGCTATTTTCTAGTTTTGTTGATTAGTGAACACTTGTGAGCACTGGATAGGAGATGAGCAGTTTTTCTAGTGTTGGCTGCTCTCCAAAGCAAGCTGCCCACAAAATGAGAAAGGCCTTTTCCTGTTTAATCATTTCTATCTTTTCTGAAGGTAGTTTATATTTACAAACAGAAAACTGATTTTCTCTGCGGGTTTCATGGCTGCTAGGGCACACTGCTGACTCATGTTTTACCTAGATGCCTGCTGGGACGCCCAGGTAGCAGAGCTGCTACCTGGAAGCTTCCAGCCTGTTTTGTACCTGGGGCTAGTGTGAGCCAGGTACACTTGTCCATACTCTATTTTGTGAGGCTCTGTCAGGCCGTTCCTTTAGCCTGTCTACATCATGTAATAGTCCTCAAGTGTATTGATGGCACCCATTATTTTGGTGTTGTCCATGAACTTAGTGAGAGTGCATTCCACCTCCCGCCTCTGGATCACTGATGAAGATGTTAAACAAGATGTGTCTCAAGATAGCACCTGATGAAATACATTTGTACCCAGGTTCTACTTAGAGTACCATTCATTGCTACCCTTTGAACCTGATATTCCAGGCACTTATTACATCTATTAGTCTGTGCATCTAGACTATAATTTACCAACTTGGTTAAAAGGTTTCTCTGGGAGATAGTATTGGAAGCCTTGCTAAAGCTGAGCTTGACAGCATCCACTGTTCTCCTTTGATCTGCATATCTAGTAATTTCATAACAGAAGGCAATCAGCTTTGAAAGCATCATCCAGAACAGTGTCAAAACAGATGAAATCTAACTGGAGCACTGATTTTGCTGCACATGCCAAATACAGCACAACCAACATGCTTTTTATCAATTCTATTTAGAATGTGATTACACCTTTTTTTTTTTCTTTTTTCTTTTTTTTTTTTCAAAGAGATACAGCTTAACCTGATAAGATAAAATGTATTTTCACTTGTGGATTTCAACTCAGAATTTTCCCTCCTCAAATCCCAGCGGCATGATTTTGGCAAGTTAGATGTAGTTGCAACTTGATCTTGGCAGGTTAAACATTTTCTGGGTTTAGTCCAAGCAGGTTAAAAGTGGTTCTGAGTTTGTCTTGGCAGTCAACACTTGGCACTGGCTTATTTTCAGCTGGAAAGAGAATTTTGTGGTTGAACAGTTTAGACAACGGAAGGGGCAACTTATAAATGGCATAAGTCAAGATACCTGTCCTTATGTGCGTTATTTTCTAATACAAGTCCTGTTGCTAGCAGAGTGTGTGGGATGGGCAGGACAAGGATTTGGTTTAAAATACAAGCACTATGATAAAAATATGTCCTTTACTTTCTCATCAGATGCTTTTAAGACTCTATTTTTCTGTACACAGGAATGTAGTATTAAACATAATTCCACCTTGGATTTAATAGAACCTTCATAAAAGGGTTATGTATTACTCATCAGTGTGTTTTCACACTTGACAACGTTATTCATACATCTTAAATAAATTAAGATTTACATCTACTCCCCTGCAAGAAGTAGATATTTGCCTGACGATAGCAAATAAACACCTCTTGAGATTCTGAATACCTACTGAACTATTTCAACTGCACATTTGCTTTTTAGCCAGGATTTAGTAAAGTTCAAGGGTATCCAAGTATGAAATAGGTTGCGGAGAATTTCACATTGGTTTCTTAATTTGATTTACTTGTAAAAAATGGCACATTAGTTGAGAAAAATAGAATATCCTCTTTGGCAATTTTGGTACAAATATAGACATTCAGAACAGAAGTTGGGTGATGTTGTTTCATAACATCTACTAAAGCATGGTACAGCATGCATTGTATCTCTCTGTGTGGCAAACCGTACTTTTAAAATTGTTACTGGCATGTAACAATATGTCTAAAAGTAACTGAAAAGTGTCTACATAAAGGTGATTTATTCTTCTTCAGTAGATTAACTTTATACACATAAGTAAATTAGTTATCTGAACAGTTATTTCTAAAGAAGAATATATATGTGTTTTTAAAGCATTGCAAAGCTTGTACATGTTTGGGAGGAGGGACCAGACATGACTGAGGTGCAGATCATCACTAAATGTAATAAATGAATTTAGAGGGTGCAGCTGGAAATTCCACCCTTCCTTCCCCTTGGGCAACCACAATGACTGTGGGATACTAAGTAAATGTAACAAATGCAAATTTGGACCACAAATCTTCATTGCTGGTTATATTGCACATCGCAAAAAACGACAGGCTAGTTTCAGATCTCAGGTTCATTTTAGAGAGGCAATACTACAAAAAAAGGGTAATTCGCTGGACTAAATCCTTCCCCTTTTTCCTTTGTACTTCCTTGGACAAAACTTCCATCAAAGCCATGAGATAATTTGCCTTTGCATGTAAGAAAGCACTGTAAGGGTTGACGTGTAATCCTTAATGAACACAGCTATTGCAAAATATCTGTTAGGTCATTTAGAAATACTTGTGTTTTCCATGTACTGTGGCTCAAATTATTGCCCTCTCAAAAAAATCATTCTTTTCTCTCACGTCATAGCTTAATTTGTGCAGATATGGAAGGGTGCAGTGGAATATGTTTTTCTTCCTGTGTCCAAACTGCTTCTAACCAAGCAGGATCAAAGATAAGCTCTTTTCAAGGCTAGAACACATCCTCTCCTACCTTGCACAGATGAGGACAAGAAGTATTAGGGCTTGGCTTGTGTTAGCCAGTGTTCTCCAATGCACAGACTATCACAGTTTTGCTGTTGAGCCACAAAAGCAAACTTCAGTGAGCACGGGTTAGTAGCAGAGCACTTCCTTCTCAGACTACTACAGAAAAGGAGGAATAGAGTTATCATTTCCATGTTAGACTGTCATAGAGGAGCACACACTGATGTGCTGCTCATACTGGACACATCATGCAGGATGTATCTAAATCTATGTGATTATCAGGTCAGTGGTTTTTCAAATTCATGAGCCATAATTAGAAATCTTTCATAATTTCCAGCAAGCACTGTTTGAGTTTCATTTCCTCATTTAGAATTCCAAAAGATGAAATGTGTCAGTGATAGTTATAAATCACCATGAAAATTTAAGTGTAATAATAATGAATTGTTTGTTACACAAATTAAATAGCAATTAATGTTTTCTCTTTCTGTTTGGAAGATAGGCTATTAAAATAGTGTTGTTAGATTTCCTACTGTGAACATAATTTCCTGCTTTTTTTTTTACAACACATTATCATAATGTCAATAAAAGACTAAAACTAAGAAGTGGAAAAAACTTGCCTGATATAAGCGTAACACAGAAGGTTATAAAGTTGCTTTTTATGATGGCTGTACAATATCATTTTATTTTAAGATCTAATAGCAAGTTGATTCAAAGGGTAAGACTTGCACTTACGAAGTCATTAAAGCAAGCAGAAAATTGCCTACTACCATAGTCACCCAGTCTTTTTAAATCAAAGAGTTTTATTGTTGCTGGTGATGTTTGCATTTACAGGAGGTAATTAGGGAATGAGTTCAACATCACACTCAGAGCCCTCAAGCTTGTCAAGAAGAACCATAAACATCACTTCCCAAATAAAGGCAGGCAATTCAGCAGCCAAAGTGCAGAGAATAGAGTGGAACAGGATCATGGCATTTTAGGGCAGTTTGACCACTACTGTTTTGATTCACAATATGGAGGAGCTCATAAAGTCTTCATAAAAGCATAGTTTTTTCATTGCACTTAAAAGAACACAATTTAGAGGTTTTAGAATTGGTAGCAGTAGTAGACAGGTAAAGGAGGAAAGAAAAAATGGGTCCTCATTCTTCTCTGCATTGTGTTGGCAAGCTGAATAGGGGAAGGTGTATTTCTAACCCCATCGTCACAGCAGTGGTCACTTGTCCACTGTAGTGCAGGGAACTCTGATTAGGCACTGTTTTCCCTGGAAGTCAATACTTCTGCACTGACACAATGAGATCCAGTCCCTAAGGCATGATCCAGGCTTTTATTATTATCTCGTATGCAAAGAGGCTAGTTGACCCAATTGGTTACACATTAGCTTTTCAATTTCATAGCCTTAAGTCACAGCAGACCTATTCCTTGGTTTTGGATATTTCTCCATGGTGGAAAGCAAAATTGGCAGTCTGTGCCCACCAGCTACAAAAACAGAGTTATGCCAAAAAACCTGTGTCCTGAACTTTATGGCTAATTAGCTGTTGAAGCTATGCCCAAGAAATAGGTTCTGTTGCCCATGGGAAGGAGTGTGTAGCCATTATTAATGTCCCAGCTCATATCTCTCAATAGGTCTCATGAGCGGTGCTGCTTAAAGAGACTAAATGTACAACAGGGAATTAAAAATTATAGTACGCCTTTCGCTAACTGAAATATTGTAAACTTATTTCACTGAGGCCAGGATTGGTGTCAATGTACTTTGTGTGAAAAGTGCAATAGAAGCATTAGTATTTGACAGCCCTGGTTGAAATAAGTGAAATTAATGGAGCTCTTTTCATATACGACAAGGCCATGGCACCCCCTTTCATGCTGCTTACAGACAGAGAAAAGTCAATACTTTTTTATTACTTGATGCTGACCTACATTCTGCACTACAAGTGCCAGGCCCACTAATTGGTTTCAGTTGTGAGAAAAGTTTGCCCCAAAGAAACACTGGAGCAGATAAATCAATCTTTTTTAGGGTAGCTTAGTGGGTTTTGAGCACTTGAAATGACATTTGTGTTGTATTGACAGAATGGGTTGTTATACTGATTTTGTCATGTCAGAAGGCCCTGTACTAGTTGGAAGTATTGTTAACCAGTATTGATAAATCTGCTGAGAATAAAAGTTAGCTGGATCAACATTTTACTCATATAACAGCTTGCCATCTCTGTTTTTGCTTCCTTGTTAGGGCCCTCCATGGCTATTAATATAGGTCAGGAGGCTTCCTATGACAGCTCAATTTAAAACTCTTATTTCACTATTACAAGCATTAGGATCACAGGAAATACTTAAATATAACCACTTGGTATTAAACAGAGGGGATTGTGGACTATGGCTGTACAGTGACACTTGGCAGTACTGCCTGGTTTTCAAATGAAATAGCATGAAGATAGAATTAGGACTATAGCAGCTGTGCCCACTTTTCAGTCATTCCTTCTGCCATTGATTCTTAACAGATGTTACCTACAGTTGTAGGTCTCTATAGGAGCAATAGCTATAATTCCAGCACTAGAAAAAAAGGGGTTTCTGAGATCCAAACTTTTCATGGATTGGTTTTACATTTTGCATAGCACATGCTGTCGTGGTTGCATCATGCAATTATACAGTGTGCTCTATATTGCTGGATTAGCTCAGAAGAGGATTTGGTAGTCTGAATCACCATTATAGCTGGAATACTTTTCATTATACAATTATCTTTGAAATATCTTCACATGCTACTTCTAACCTACACAGGAAATCTGCATTCACACCATCTAATGCAACTTTAATCTCCATTCATGCAACCAGATCTCTATTGGTGCAACAAAATCCAAGCTTGTCATGACTATGCAAAGCTGTAAATCAGGTAGCATAAGTTTATTGTAAGCTTATTAGTCAAAGTTTATCATGTGGTTATTATTTTGGACTTGACAGATTTGCTATAGGAAATTACCCAGTGTGTGTGCAGGAGCTGAGAATAAATGGTCAGAATGCTACTTTCTGGCCTTAAAATCTCTGAGTAGATGTGCTACTGCTGTTTCCCTATTCTTGCTTTGGTCCAAAGCAGCTGACTTTCTGTTTAATTATATTTCCAAGAAGATAGCTTAATTGTAATTCCTGTTTCATTCCAAAATGCATTTTTGTATTACAGGAAATTGTATGGTACTTTCAAAATCATTTGGAAACAAACACTGTTGATGCAAATTTATCACTAGAATATGAAGGAACACATTTTCAAAGGCCTTAAAGCTGATACGTAGGCCTACAGGGTGTCATTGGTTTCCCAATGTTATTGGCACGTGGTCTGTATTTATGTATGTAAAATCTCTTTCGAATTTGCTTTCATAATAACGTTCCAAAGATGTGAGCATTTGGCAAGTCTAATGTATGACATCAGAGTGTGCTGATAGAGACAAATCTTTGGTGGCTTTATGTCACCTTTTTTGACTCCACTGTTTAGAACTGATGAGCAGACATGACAGTCAAGTACTCAAATATATTGAAAGGGTTTTTTTAAGCTCTGTCAGTTGAACTTCAGTCACTTACAATTCACTAGAGTGAAAGGAGTCAAAGCCTGACAAGTTTAAAAAGGAAGTGTTCTATTAACTTCAGTTAGGAATTTAAAAATAGGTCTTGGTTCTGAGAATTACAAGTCTCTGATGCTAAGAATTATATGTCATGATTTAAGAATGGAAAAATTCCATAAAGTTGAGCTCCATGCTCTTGTGATCTCGAGACTGCAAAACTGTAGGGTCAAACTCACCAAGATGTAGGAATTCATAGTTGTAAGCTAATTCATTCCAGCTACCGACAATGAGGGACTAATGCTAAAGTAATTTTGAATAAGCTTTTCTTCAATCCACTCACCATTTTTGTTCTTGCAGCTTTAGAAGTGTTATCTACATAACTTCACAACTTCTAAGCTATGTAGCAATCAGCTTAAACTCAAATGAGCCTGGCAGCTTACCAGAATCAACCAGCAGTGCATTGCAGTGCTTCACTGCACGATTTGAACCTATATTTCACCATCAAATTAGATAGACATGACAGCTTGGCTTCCAATTCCTTTCCCTTTATGCTGCCACAATGATACATTGGGATAGACTTTCTTCAGTGCTGTGAGGTAGGTCTTGCAAGGCCAAGTGGTATTTTCAGGCCTTACTTTCTCACACTCTTGAAACCTGATTAAAATCTGTATCTTCAAACACAGAAATGGCTGGGGTTCTTTTCCTAAAGATATTTGTATTTTACTTGCATACTGTACAACATTTATCTAGCATACATTCTAAACTTCCTTAATTAGTCTAACTGTAAAGCCAGCAAGACTTTTATTTATCCATCAGCCTGTGTGATGTTTCCTGAATGTGGTCAAACATAACTGCTGTCGTCATAATCGGAGCCAGTTGTTTAAATGCTCTGTTGTGAGTTTCTAGTGAAATAGCTTTAAATAACAAGATAAACAGTACAGCTGCCAACCCAAAGCAATCTTACACTGAGGGGGCGTGTGGCACAGAAAATTTCCTCTTTGTCATTTTGATTTGAGTTTGAAGCTGGACCTGGGCTTAGTTCCAGCTCAAAAACCTGCTCACTTCAAAGGCTCCTAAATCGTCCCAAGGAGCTAATTTTGGCAGCTGATTGTTTTTGTTTGGCCAGGCATCCTAATAGCGAAAGCCGTCTGCTCCAGCAAATGAAGACTTCTTCAATGCTCAGACTTACCATTCCCATTTCTATCCTGATGTGGGGGGTGTAAACCATGACAACCTTTCACTGATTTCCCCTTCTTACCCCAAGTTCACTGCTTTATTTGTTAAACTATACCTATTCTCTTGCATGTATATGAAAGATATACTTCCTGTTTTCAAAAGAAAAGATACTGTATTCTGCTCTGAATTAATCCTAAATTATACCTGTATTATCTGTTTGCTTTCTCAGCAACTAGGATTGGGGTTTTTTTCCACTCTCAAAAGCAATATTAGCCTCGTTAATTTACTGATTTAAAGATAGCTAGCTTCACTTTAGAAGGAAACTATTTGCAGTTATGCTGGAGCTATAATAGTATCTATTATTATAATTATATGGACAACTTTTCCTACAGTAAGAAGGTGCTTGTGATGCTAAACACACAATGAAAATTGAAATTCTGTGCTATTCTTAAAGTATAATATGAAAACATGCAAATAAGCTGTTTCTGGTGGGTAACAAATTGGGTGGTACAAGGCATAGAGAAACATTAAAAAATAAATCATGTGGATGGTTAAAAAGGGCACAGTACTCACTTTCACACTACACAGGGTATTTAATTTTGATTATTTATGTCCACCTTGTGCCAGAATGTTGGAGGAAACATACTAAATAAATAATAAGTTAATTTATTAAATAAATAAATAAGTTTGAGATGTAAGAAATGGTGTGATCTCAGTTTGGCAATACACAGTGCAGACCAAACTCAGGTGGGCCATGTTGCTCTTTGCATGTCCTAGTTACTCTGTCTGTTTATGGAGATTCAAGTGAACCGTGGGCTGTGAAGTAGCTAAATCTAAATTATCCAGGCAATGATAATTCTGCTTCATGTCATTTTTCACAGAGATAACAAAAAAAAGTTTCCATTCTGTTTTTAAGAGAAAACCAGACCTTTGAAATTGTAAAATGGGTTGAAAAGGTAAAAATACTAGCTTTCGTTCACTCTTGACCTCAGTCATTTTAGGAAGACATTGCTTTGCCATGCAGTTTCACTGGCAAAACCATTTTTGGCAAACTACTTGACAGTAGAAAACAGTAGAAAGTGTCCAGACCAAGTTCTTCCTTCAAAATGAACCATCAGATCCTGGAAAGCTAATAATTCATCTGTGGCACATTAGTTGTAGAAAGGGAAACACATTTTAATGCAAAGAAAAGATTTTGTATTGATGATCCTATTCCCTGTATTTCAAGGTCAAAGAAAATAATTTTATAAAGAATGCTTTCAAACCTCAATCTTAAACACCATGGATTTGCTAATCATTTACCATGAACATTTATTAGTAAGTAGCTAAATCAAAATGCTGTTTAGAATACCTCACTTACTTTCCTTCCTTTTTTTGTTTGCTGTATTTACATTGTACTCTTAAGCTACAAGTTCACTTGCATTTCCTGTATTCAATTTAGATTTGTAAGCATTTTCATTTTAAAAACTTGAATGTAGTAACCAAGAACTTTTCCTGGAAGAAAACTCCTGCTTTCTACCAGAGCTCTCAATCAATTTGTTGCCATGAATTCTTATTTAATACATATTCATTTTTTTTCCATTTCTCATGCAGCTGTTTTAATACCTGTGTTTTAATATGATCCAAGGTCAAAAAGCTAAAATATTGCAAAGATATCTTGTTGTCCTTAACCTACTTGATTGCCACAGAGGAGAATACAATTTTGTATACCATAGAATCATAGAATGGTTTGAGTTGGAAAGGATCTTAAGATCATCTAGTTCCAACCTGCTGCCATGGGCAGAGACACCTCACACTAAACCGTGTCGCCCAGAGCTCTGTCCAGCCTGGCCTTGAACACCGCAAGGATGGAGCATTCACAACTTCTTTGGGCAACCTGTTCCAGTGCCTCACCACCCTCACAGTAAAGAGCTTCCTCCTTATATCCAACCTGAATTTTCCATTTAAGCCCATTGCCCCTTGTCCTGTTACTGCAGTCCTAGTTTTAAAGCAGGAAATTTTTGCAGTGCCTATAATTAGAGTTTGAAATGTATATTTACTTGCAATTAAATGAATCAATTCTTGTGCTCTTCTTCAGTGTATATATAATGTCAAAATGTATGTTTCATATATATTATTTTTCATAATTTGCATTATATCTCATGTAATGAAATGTAATCAGGTGACAGTATTTAGAGCTTTAAAATACCTTAAAAAAAAGGTTAAACAATGAAAACCAAACCTAACACTTTTTTTGTCTCTCTTGTTTCTGTAGGACTTTCAAAGAGTGTCACCATCAGTTGTTCTCTTTGAAAAGTATGGAAAAACTTACTCCAGTACTGGGCAGATAGTGTAATTGTCCTGTGAACTGCACAATATGACACCTAATGAGTGATCAATAAATGTATTTCAGCAAATGCATAGCAGTATGTTGATTGAGTGTCCCAAAAAAGGTCTCTTTCTGTAAACGGATGTAATCCTTTTTCCCTGTTATGTGGGTACATAGTCACTGTGCTCAGCAAAGAAGAACGCATTTGATCACACAAACTGGTATTTGTTCACTGTGTTCCCAAGTATCCAGTTCTGCAAAACATTGGATATCTTTTGAACTCATTAACTTCAAAAGACTCAAATAATTCAAGCATCACGGAAAGACTTCAGCATTTCTTAAGAGCAAGTCATAACCTAATTCTTAAAATCATGTGAGTTAATTTTTACAGGAGTTTTGTGCTGAATTCTCTAGGATTCCATGTTTGATTTTCATATCATTTGCCTATATTTGAATCAAATATGTCTCTTTATGTTACATTTTAGTACTGCTTTTTTTTATGTGATTCTTTTGTCCTCCTAAAAATGTTCTGAAAGCCTCCATGAGAAGTCTATTTCTATGAATACTTTCTGAATTAGGAGTCACAAATTTCACTTCTGCGGGTTTTCAGCTATCAGCCGATGTGGAAAAGTTTTACTGCTGTCACATACCAGAGTAGAAACTCTTTCAATTCCTTTACAGTAGGTTATGAGTGCAGGCACCTGGGTGTACTGCTGTTACTTATTGGAGTTTTTCATTTTCAAGCTTTGAAAAGTTTATTCTTCTGCATGGCAATGAGACATTAACTCTGGGAACTGAGAAACAGGCACTTCAGTGGCTGCGTCTCCCCGATAAGATTTAATCTGATCAAGTGCATCAGAGTGCTTTACTTGTTCCTAGAAGGGATTGAACATGAGAAACTCGTGAAAAACTGTTGATGAATAAAGATGCCACAGTAATTTTTATATGTGAGAGCTATCTATTTGATTGCTTCAGCTTTAAGGTAGTTCATCACAGTAATTCACTCTGTGTTGCCTCTTTAACTTCATACCACATTTTCCCATCAGTCCGATTAGAATCAGCAATGCCTTTATCAGATTAATCTTCCTTCCTTCCTTCCTTCCTTCCTTCCTTCCTTCCTTCCTTCCTTCCTTCCTTCCTTCCTTCCTTCCTTCCTTCCTTCCTTCCTTCCTTCCTTCCTTCCTTCCTTCCTTCCTTCCTTCCTTCCTTCCTTCCTTCCTTCCTTCCTTCCTTCCTTCCTTCCTTCCTTCCTTCCTTCCTTCCTTCCTTCCTTCCTTCCTTCCTTCCTTCCTTCCTTCCTTCCTTCCTTCCTTCCTTCCTTCCTTCCTTCCTTCCTTCCTTCCTTCCTTCCTTCCTTCCTTCCTTCCTTCCTTCCTTCCTTCCTTCCTTCCTTCCTTCCTTCCTTCCTTCCTTCCTTCCTTCCTTCCTTCCTTCCTTCCTTCCTTCCTTCCTTCCTTCCTTCCTTCCTTCCTTCCTTCCTTCCTTCCTTCCTTCCTTCCTTCCTTCCTTCCTTCCTTCCTCCTTTCTTTCTTTCTTTCTTTCTTTCTTTCTTTCTTTCTTTCTTTCTTTAGTATTTCTGACCCCAGGACAAAACAAAGCCGACCATGCAGCCTGTACTGTGCTGACAGTGGTGCTTGTAGCTGAGGGTCTGGAGCACAGATGGAGGTTAAAACCAACACTTCTGATTCTAGTTCTTTGATGCATATACACTTGTCTGCCTCTTAAAACAACAAAACTTTCCTGTTTCTAAGCAGATAGCTACTTGCAGAAATCTTATACTAAAGCAGGTCTGATCATTTCATTAGACAAATAATACCCACAAAATGAATAGAGTAGCACCCACAGTACCTGCCAGGTTTAGGGTTATTTTGAAAATTATATTTGAAAATTAGGGAATCCAATACTTTACTTAAACTCAAGAACACGTAGAATTTATATCATTCATTGCCATATCACATTCAACAAACTCTTTTTTGTGGCCACACTGTAATCCCAGAAATGTTTAATTTCTCATTAAGTACATTCAGCAGGACATTCATACAAACCATTTGAGAATTATTCTAGTAGGGCCTTTATCAATTCTTCCATTATGTAGAAACTTATTATTTTCATTAATCTCTTAAAGTGCATATAAACACATGCAGAGAGTTAACAGAGGTTTAGCTTGAAAATACTTTTAAATATAAAAGCATATCAATCTCTGAAAGTTTAGATGGATCTTGACTTCTTTTTTAGTTTCAAATCCCATGCAGGTGCTGCAGAGTCCAGGAACCTTTGCAAACATGGACTAGAGAATCTGCTTTTCAGTTTTTCTACATATGGGTGAGGCTGCTTGATTGATAGAGAAAACTTCCAGCATCAAGAGGAACAGCTAGTAATAATTTAAGAATCTAGTCTTTGAGCACCTTAGGCATGTCGGACTCCTTTGATTGCAAAAGCTAATAATACATAATATAGTGCAGGTGACACAAATAGGTTTTTACGATGCAGAGGAATTAGACATAATGAACGAATCAGAAATAATTCAGAAGTGAGTGCTAGCAGCTCTGCAGTATGTATGAAAGGGAGCAAAGATAAATTGTAGCCCTTGGGGTGGACCTCATTTCTGTGGCCTTGGGATGTATCACCACTTCCATTGCATAGCCCTTTGCATCAACCAAGTGAACACGTCTGTCTGGCAAGGAACATTTTGGTTTGTGCTCTTGTTTAAAGCAAAATGTTTGCCTGTAGCAAACTTACTTACAGTTTTTATCTAAAGCCAGTTAAAGCTAAGATTTTGATATTTTTATTCACTGCAACAATATAGTGAACAAGGCAGTAAGAATTTTGGTCATGTCATTATGTCACCAGTCTATCAGTATAAACGCTAAGTGATTGTGTAAGTGATTTTACTCATGTTTTTATTTCTAATGGATATAGTTTACCCTATCAATTTGAATTATAAAATTACTTTTTTGATACATTTGAGTAATGTATTTTTAATATTCCATTTACTGTAGGGTTTCCTTATTAATGAAACTGTTGGTTTACAACATTCTAGTACTGAATGGTGTTTAGTTCAGTGAAGATTTTTCTGTTTTATAGGGGATGTTATAATCTATTCTCATGCTGCAGAACCTCAACACATAGGATGTAGATAGAGGCACTGGGAAAGGAACACTGAAAATGCGGAATGGACTCATGGGTATTGATGACTCTGCAAGATCTGTAGCCTCTTAGAAATGTAGTTGACTGTGACATTCAGCAAACTACTCACAGCAGTATCTAAAAATCAAAAGGAATCACTGTGATGCCAAAGAAATGGACAAACATAAGAATCTGTGTATCAGTCTTGGGACAAAGAAGTGCAATGACTCTGATTGTCCCACTCAGTTGAACAAATGTGAATAGTAAAACATATATTGCCAAATTACACCGAAACAACCTGGTTGCTGTTTTCTGCATTAACAAAATATGGCCTCAGCATGCAGTGAGACATGCCTGATCCTTGCTTTTTAGCCACAGAAACACAAATATTTTTTTGCGATTTGGACTGATTCAGTCCATGTGTTCAAAGGAAAAAGATATGCTGTTGGACGGTTTCATACTGCATGGCTGAAGATGCTTACCAAATACCTTTAGGAAGCAGCACTTAGAGGGAAGAATGTGTCATACCAGCTCACTGAGTATTTCTGATACATATGTCTACATTTGTCTAATGTATAAAAAGCCTGGAATGTAATATTTGATGTCCATAGATATCTTAGCAATTTGTATAGATCATAGATGTTGAGTCAGATAATAATGTAATTTATTTCTAAATCAGAGACGCTCGCCTACATGCCAGGTGCTTAAGGATTCAAAGCTTCTGTGCTGATGACCAATGATCTTCTGGTTTTACCACCACTGGGGATCACAGCACTCAGAAAAAGGATGCAGGCAAAGTCATTAAAATGGAACAACAATGCGCTAAATGTTGCTCACAACATCTCACATCATGAGGAGTTTCAGGGATATTAGAAATGTCTGTTAACATCTTTTCATACCAAATCTGTTTCAGTGGATTGAGGATCTTTCAGTGTTGCTGCCCAATAGTTTTGTTTGAGTCTCACATAGCTGATGTTGTAAACGCAGAAAATCTCTTAATTTGGGTAATTTTAAGAACTGCCTTCTGGGCTGATCCAAGATGTTCTCCTCACTTGTCAGAGAAAACATTTAGCTTGTAATGCCCTCTAGAGGCAGAATTGCTATAGTAGTGTTGACCACAGATTTATGCTACGCTTTTCTGGTCCAACTGTGATGCTAAGCTTTCAAGAAATGGCTTTCTTTTTTTTTCCTTTTTGGTTTTCTTCTTTCTTTCTATTATATTCTTAATAAGCCACATTTCATGTTACTATAGGATCAGAGGCCTAGAACCACTATAGGCTCTACAACTGATTTAAGTGGCTCATTGTGGACCTTGTACTGAAGTTGTCTCCAGCTGAGATGTGACCATACCTATACAGCAAAACAAAATAGTGATACTGGTAAACAATAATGAAGTTTGACATGCCAGTACTTAACATTGGATAAGACTCTGAAAGCATCAAAATTAAAAATTATTTTTAACAGGTTACTGTTTTTCCAAAGGATGTGCTTGCAACATGCTTTTTGTCAATCTGTGGTCATCTGTTTGGTGAATTTAGATGTTCAGCATAGTTGAGTTTGTTAGAAAGATGAGTAGCTGGCTCCTGTGGGCTCCTATACTCAGAATAGCAAAGACTGAGAAGCAGAGGATGTGTATAACTCCTTAATTTTTAAATCTGGATTACCCCATATTAAAACAGAAGCTCCAACCACAAAGGAGTCATATCCACATAATCAGAAACAGAATTTGAGCCTTGAAGCTTTTATTTGTCTTAGGTGCATTTGTGAAACAGGTTTTTTTGTGTGTGTATTTTCTTTCACAAGTTTCTAGAAGTTTCTGGTAGGCCTGGAAAGATGTCAGCAAAGAAGCTCAGGCAATGCAAAGCAGGCTTGGCTTCCTATTCTTCCGTCTTTTAATAGTTCAGCTCATTAATGAGACAATCATCTGGCTGCTGGCACAATCAGATGCAGTCACTTATCAGTACATTGAGTTCAGTTTATAGTACTCCGATTCATATTCATGATCAGAGGATGCAGTGGAGCAATTCATTAGTGCACTGCTGCATTAAGCAATCACTGCCAAAATGTGCCATATTGAGAGTTTGCATTAAACTGCTTCCTTTGAAAACCTTTTGGTTAAGAAATACCATAGTGCAGAAATCTGTTGAAATAAATCACTCAGGCACTTCAAGAAAAACATTGAGACACCACGTATATAATATTTAGTTAAAAAAATCCATTCACTGGTGCTATTGTGTGTGTGACACTATTGCATCCTCAAATGCAAGTTTAGACATTAGAACAGCTGATAACATGCATAAACTAGATTAGAATTATTCCAAACTGAACCCTCTTTCTTACAGTTTGTTACTTTGTGCTGTCTAATGAGAATTAAGGTTGGTTTTGTTTTGGATGAAGATACTCAGCAATGTCAAAACCCCAACCTTCGACATTCTGTATGTCTGCTCATGGTATAAATAACACATTTGCAATTGCAGCCTATACAAGCTCGATTCACAGTAATTCTGGTTTTAAAAAAAGACAATTTTTAAATTAGAAAGACATGCTTCTTCTTGAGTACTATTATAAAAAGAAGGTGAGGCCAGGTTTAGTTACCTTCTCACCTTCACTCTTTAAGTTTGTAGCATGGTTTCAGTGACTCCTTGTCCACATGCTTCATTTGATTGCACCTCCAGTTTTTCTACTGAGAGCCATTCTTCCAGTTTATCATCTCTTCTTCAGATTTCTAAACATCTGAGTGAGCAACTCAGTGGTAAGAGGTGTGAACAAGGAAAGAAAGAAAGAAAGAAGAGAAAGGAAGAGAAAGAAAGAAAAAAAGAGCTGTAAATTTGTGATCACTCGTACATAAGCAAAATAGGTGGTAAACTTTGTTTTAATGTGGCCTTAATGTAGCTCCTTTCCCTTGACTAGGATTGTTCTTGTTTCTTCTAACTGGTATTTAGACCAAAATCTGGGCCAGTGAATCACTGCTGAAAGCAGAAACTGTGCATAGTATGTAAAAATAGAAAACAGACAGCCCATACTTTATGTTTTTGCAGCAATAATCATCTCATATATGCCTAGTAGTTTTGAGTAAGAATGCAATCACCTGTGTTTCAGGCACTGACCAGACAGCCTCTGACATGGGTCTCTCATTAGAAAGAATTCAATTCAGGAGACATTTACTGGCTTCATGTTTCCTATTTTCCAGAGCAGTGGGCCAGGTAGGTGATATTCCCATGTACCTGCTAAGGAATCTTTAACCTCTTGGTTTTGTTTCTGTGCTTGCTCTTTACTTTTTTCCTGCCACTTGTTCCATTTCTCCTACAACATAGGATACCTCTGGGTTATATAATAATGGCATAAAAAAACCTTGAGAGGAACTAGTTAAAAATCATCTGGGATTAAACAGCTTAAATCTTTAAGAACTTTGTGTCTCTAAGATTTCTTTCCCTCTCAAGCTTCTGTATCTCCTCCAGTAGAAAGAGTTGCCATCTGCAGATGGTTTGCCAGCAATCTTTTGCTCTTGACGGCAGGGCAAATGGAGTATGCTGAAGCAGGCAGTATGGCTTTTAAACGTCATCTGAACAGTTCTTTGGAACAGAAAGGTCCTTCCAGATTCTTCACAGCCCCCTGGGCACATGTATGACAGTGTCATAAACAGAAACAGTTTGGTCTGGCTGAACAGTTTATATCTTAATCTCAATCAGAACATATAGATGTATTTAATGAAAACTGCATTTGCTACAATTTAGATTCCTAAATCCTCCTTAGTCCAGATGATTGCTTCAGCTATTCATGTTGCTAGGCTCTGTTTCCAAAGTCATTTACAATCAATAAAATCAGCTACAACTCCACTGAAGTACATAATTGTTCCAATATTAAACTAGATACAGAAGAGCACTATATTTTGTGTATCTAAAAACCAGTCCAGCTCTCTGGCCATCACATTTTTGTGGGGACCTGTTGTGCTGATAAACACTATTATGGTATCACATGAAGGATCAAGTGCCCTATTTAGAACAGAGACCCTTCTGTGCTTGTACTGCTGCGCAAATCTAAAGGAAAAAGATTAATTAAAAAGGGAAAAGACAGTACAAGAAGTTTAGGAACTGGAAGAATCATAGAAGCAATCTTACCCACAAAATCTAGCCAGTGACATATATTGCAAATAGCTGGAACATTTTATCCAGGCTTCAAACAGGAAAAAAAAAGAACTATTCTAGGCAAGGGCAGGAGTCAGTCTCTGCTTTATGCAGGTCAGTAACGGTAATCACTCAACCCACAGCATGGTGACTTGAAGACACATCTCTGTGGTAAGGAGTGAAGAGGAAATTCACTGTTGCCCCTGCAAAGGCAGTTCTGACTGAGTCAGGTTTTCACAGAGATGCTTGGTACAACAGCTCCTGCAACTCGTTAGTTTGTCACTTGTAGTCTAATGACAGTTGAAGAGGATGACCGTGACAGACAGCTGTGTCTGCAAGCATCAAGAGAGAGCTTATGTTTGACCTAGTTCTGGAAATGATTAACACATGATTTAGCTCTCATTCATTTCTATTCATGGTCATATATCTCACAGCTGTTGCTGAACACCAAGAATCAGGAGGGGGTTTTGATGACTTTATACTTTACACATAGATAACCAAATGCTGAGATTGGACCATTTACAATTAAAAACAAATATGGTGCTTGTTAAAAAATAAGAATATTTGCTCTTGTTGCTCTAAGTATTTATTTCCATTTTACCACCAGCATATTCTAGTAATATGAAAATTGTGGTGGTGTATTTCATGACTTGTAAAGTATATATCCATCTGCTTATTTAATTCTTCACAACTACTACGCATTGAGATGAAATCACTTCTGTTATAAAAAGTGTAACAACAGACTTCAAGATGCTTGAAAGATTTCCAAGTGTAGGTGTCTTTTTTAGTATTATATGTTTACGGTGAAGACTGCAGGGTTCCTCCTCCAGTGTAATCATGAGTAAAAGGACAAGGTGCTTCTGCTGCATTAATATTTAACCCACTTACAACTCTTTCATGATAACAAAGAGAAAAATTATAGGCCAGCTGGGAACTTCACAGTGCTGCAACATTTCCACATGCATGTACTCAGGAATCCATAGCTTTGGGAGAGATAGCATCTGGATTTGCTGCTCAGTAGCATCCTGTTAGGTCATCTCATCTGGACTGGGAGAGGGTCTCCACTGGCTGGAAAGGTTTCTGGCAGATTTACTCATAATCAAGGCAGTTAGTCCCATTATGCAAATGTAACCCTTCCGTAGGAGGTTTTAAGAAGCTATGAATGAGGACAGGCACCTGTGAGGGTTTGTACACTACCAGTTTATTGGAGTTTACAAAGTATTGCAATCTTTGTAAATCTCTCCCACAATATTATCCTCTGGATCCCCAGCTGTGAAGTGTGTAAAACCTGGCAATTTCAGGTGTCTCTGTTGCTGTCTCCTATCGTTTTCTTCTTCAACAATGTTTGTTCCAAACATCAGCAGGTTTTGACGGGACATGCTCACCTCTCACTGGTCTTTGCTTCCACTCTTCACACCTGAGTGGTATAGACAAACTCTTAAAGGTGATCCAATGCAGACGACTTTAAAAGGCATTCTACCCTAAGGTATTCAAGCTAAGAAATGTGTTCCATAGCGTTTTTCAGGAGCAGATAAAGAACTGGCAAAAAAGGAAGGGTAGTTTATCCAAAGCTGATTGTCTTAATATGGGTAAAAGAATTGTTCTGACAATTTTAGAAATTAAGAAAATTGAAACTTGTGTTTGAGTCTTGTAAATGTTTACTGCTGTAATAGTGTTATTCACATATTTTTCACAAAGTCCAGCAGCTTGCCAGAATTAATAATTTATATTTTTTTAATGATGTTTCATGTCCATTTGGGACAAAAATAGCATCTGTGCAAATGGTTCTTGAGATTTCTTCTTTCTGAGGAATCTCAGATTCTATTACAAATATGAAAAGCTCATATAAACAGCTGAAATTTGAAAGACTCAGATTTTATCCTTACTAAGTGTACATACAGACGCATCTTTAGACATGAGAGATGATTCACCTTGAGCAAGTCACTACTAACCTTCTGCTGAGCTTGAAAACTAGTAGCTTGCCCAGTTTTTACACTGATAAAAGGAATTTGGCCATGCTGTTTTCTCAATATATGTTGATAAACTGGCTATTCACAACAAGAACAAATTTAACTGATACATCTGTTACTCAGACTGTCGCGTAGAGTTAGCAAATCTGTTAAAACATTAACTATTTTATTACTATCTAAGAGTTAGAATCAAGGACCAGGGGTCTTCCACTTTCTACACAGAACTTGTAAGTGAATAATCTTAGAAACAACTGAGTCACCTTCTCTAACAAAAGAAAGAAATTAAAGAGGTCAAAAGGATGTTAAAAGAACTCAAATTTTTATAAACAGTAAAATTTGCTTTACAAGACAGGTTTAAAATTCACATAAATGCTCTCCTGGTCATGTTCAACAGGTTCCTGAGTAGATAATGACAGTGATTTTAAAGTATTTGTCCTAATCCAAACCTGAACATGCCTGGGGTTTAAAGGCACTTACAAGTAACTAAAAAGCAGCATGAAAATGCATAGTTTGAAACACACTGACAGAATAGAACCATGGGGATCATTCACTACGTAGTTTCTTCATCTCTTTTCAGCTCTTCTCAACTTCTGTACAAGCAATTTTGTACTCTAAAATATAGATGGAAGTCAGTTTTTACTCTAAAATACATGGAACAGTGTAGATAGAGCCCCATATTTCAATAAGCATTAGAAATTTATCTGTCAGATAGCAGATGCAGCTTTGCACAATAGGCAGTGCAGTGGTTTAATTCAGCAAGAAACTTGATGCAGGTGTGTTTCCCTCTTTGGGACTGAGACTGTGAAGCTGAGGGGGAAATAAATTGCCAGCTGAGGAGAGGAGTAAGTCAGAAGAAGGATGGGGATTAACCGTGCTCAGGGTTTCATCTGGGGGTTTGACTTAGCTAGCTGCCTTGGTTTACTGGGCTATTCAGAAGCTGTTTGCTACCACTTTCTTTGAGGTGCTCCTGGAATTTCAGAGGTAGGAGGTTTATGTTTTATGGCTCTCACTTGTAAAGGTTTTGATGGGTTGCTGAAAGTGTTTATAAAGTTGGATGTTTTTATGATTTTCTTTTTTATTTTTAACAGAATTGACTTTAGAAAATACACCAAAATGGTGTTATAGAAATTGAAAAGTTATTTCTATATTTTCAACTGGAATTGGAAGCTGAAAATAATCTATTAATCCTGGTGATGCCCCTTCTGATAATGAAGCTTGTGTGTGTTTGTTAGTGATGATTTTTCTAAGACAGGCACAATCTGTACTTTAATGTGTCAAAGAGAATGATCATGTTGATTTTTTCCAAAATAGAAAATGGCACTATTGGTGCCCAAATAATCCAAATCTTCATTTAGAGACCTGAAGTGGAACTGATCAGGAAGGAGCAAAGTGTGGAGCAGGGAGTTTTTGTGTGCATCTCTCTCTGTTCCATCAAAACTGATAACAGGGAGCCTCAAGAAAGGAGCTAATCCTCCCTTGGTCACAATTTATATCTTTTCTCAAAAAAAAAAAAAAAAAAAAAAGAACAGGCAGGAAAAGTAGTGACGCATGTCTGATATTGATGGAAAGCAAGTATGTACCTCATCCATTGAAAACATTGATCAAGGCCACTTTGCTCTTTTTTTAATGATGCCTCCATAAATCTGCCAGTATCAATGAAAGTCACTGTTATCTACTCGAGGTTCTAAATGGCTACAGTAAAGAAGCTAAGTCATAGCTAATGGCTCTTTGCATTCGGGAGACAAATTGTCATGCTTATCTCTTTTGAAACTTTCCTACTGCTTTTGGTTTGTTTGTTTTTAAATACACGAAGAAAACCATGACACATGAAAAAAAAAAGGGAAAAAAATCCACATACTCATGGTAATGTTTAATGAAGCAGTTTTAATGTGCAAAAAAGCTTTGAACATCTTTAGTTTTGTAGATTTCATTCAAGGAAGATGAGAACCCAATAGGATGTGGCACTTCTATGCATGCAGTCTATTGACTATGGCAAACTAATTTGAATAAAAAAGGTCTGGGAAAGTCATATTCCTGTTAAATATCAATGTACAGTTTTCAGTTCAAGGTCAAATCAGAAGGAGGATTTAAATCCAATAGCAATAAAACCTTACAAATTGTTCTGATCAAAATGCTATGGAAAATGTTCTGTTCACCCTGAATTTCATCCAGAGATGGACATAAATCTATAACTGAGCAAAAATTTTATATGGACAGTAATTCATGGGATCTTTTTAATGTCACCCAAACCAGAACAGAAAGATGGGAATTAGCCTAAAATGATTAAACAAACATCTGTTGCCTGCTAAGTGATCGGGTGTGACTGCTCCATAACTGCTTAATGTTTCCTTTAAGGGACAGGATGAGGTCAGAGGCTAAGAGAAAGCTTGTGCTATAGCTGGAACAGAACAGAGAATCACAGGGGCTTCGACCACAGTGTTGCTCCAAATGCAGAGTAAGAGAAGATGACTGGGAAATCTAGTCCTCTGCATTTATGGTCATCCTAAAAAGTCACCTTGCATACGTACATATGTATATATGTATGTGTATCTCTATCTATCTATATATATATAAAAATAAAACCGCAGCTGGGGAAGCAACATGACTGCCAAACTCTCCATTTGCAAAACACACTGTACTTTGTTTAGTAAACCAAGGCATTTGATTTGCTTGTTTAATAAAGTCGGGGAGGTGCCAGACACCATATGTGGGGTGCTAAGGGGATATCAATGAATGAATGAACAAGCAGATCAAGCTCCTTGTCCTAGTTCACAAACTGCACCTAAGTATGTGGGCATGGTCTGCACTGCCATGCTGTCTGCCAGCAGCACAGTTCCGTAGCTTCCAGTATTATGCCTTTGTGGGGACTCCTCAGCCAGGGGAAAACTGGGGTTACCTTTTCCATATTTTATGCTAAATATGTTCAGGATTGAGGTGTATCCTCAGTGGAAGACCTCACCTCGCACAATGGGAAGCAATAAACCTTTCTCCAAATATGTATTGAGAACAGTTTGAAAAGGAAATTTGCTTAGTTTTTGCATCAAGAATATCAAGAGTTTCTCTAGACAGATCTATTTCAGCTATCTTGGCAATGAAATCCCTCCTTAGCCTTGCCCCAACCCGCATTCCTGTGTAATATGTGTATGAATCTCAGAAACAGATGGAGAATGCTTTTACCCAGAATCTAATCCTAGTGAGGTAGAGAGGCCAGATGGTCTCACTTTCCAAATGAAAACTTTCAGAGAGTCTTTAAACTAAGCAAAGATTTTATTAACATTGATGGCTGGATATGGTGTAATACACAGAGAAGATTAATTGGAAACCCTAATTAAATGTAACAGTGTAAAAAATTGGAGCACTGTTTGGCATCAAACAGCTTTTTAAGGTTCTTGCTGAAACCTGGAGTCTTCAGCATGGCTGAGCTGCAAAGCAAACAACAGGAAAGCAGAAACAATGTAATTTACTAAAAGGTGCCAAACTCAATTCTACATGCAATCATTTTGTGTATTTTTCCTTACAGAATCATAGAAGAGGGCCGAAAGGAACCTTTAGAGGTCGTCTAGTACATCCCCCTACCCCAAGGCAAGATCAACTATACCTAAATCATTCCTGACAGATGTTTGTCTAACCTGTTCTTATAAAGCTCCAATCATAGCGATTCCAAAACATCCCTAGGCAATCTATTCCTGTGTTTAACTATCCTTGTTGTTTGAAAGTTTTTTTCCTAATGTTTAACTCCGAATCACCATTGCTCCAGTTTAAACTTGCTATTTTGTGGTCTGTTGAACAAGGGCATGGAGAAAAGTTTGGGGGTTTTTTGCCAGGTGCCTTTTACAAATGGGAAGATCAATCCTGTTTCCTTGCTATTGTCTTAGACCAAGCAATCCCACTTCTTTCATTTTCTTCCCATTTAGACTTCCGATCACTTGGTTTCTTTTATTAGGACTATATCCCTCTCAAAGGTGGCATCAGAAACTGACCATTGTAGCTGCACCCTTAATTGTGCTCAGCTGAACAAGAGGACTGTGTTATGGACAACATTCATGTTATGGATCCTGCTAGGAGCTTTCCTTCTTTTCTAAGTTTTGACTTTGATTTATGCTAAATTCATGTTCCTTTCTTACGGAACTCTCACCTAGCCACACGTTTTCTGCTTGATTTTAATAGAAGTTGACTGAATATATCAAAGAAGGGATTTGTTTGCTGTTTTTCACTGCAGACAGTTGCAGAAAAAGAGTACTTGTTTGCATGAAGACATTATCATGTCCCCCAAGCAAATAAGGTGAAAGAGTCAGTTTTCTTCAGCCTGTTAAGGGAACGTACGTCTGGAAGTAATGTTTCAATTCTCAGACATATGGAGTGGGGAGCTTCAGGATACAAGCGTCACACATCGTTTCTTCCTTTAAATTCTGTGCTTGTGTCTCTGGCTCGCAGCAAGAATTCTTGTTGATCATAGGCAGTAACCAAGAAAACGTTGCCATGTTTTCACAAAACCCTGACTTCTGGGCTGTTACTTGGTTGATTACTTGGCAATACAACCCCACAAGGTTGTACCATCTTACTAAAACCAGTTTGAATCTTCAAAAGGCGGACAGCATACTTAGGTAAAGCAACTGCATCTGGCCAGTGGCACAGAGAATGACTTCCAGGAGCCTCCTCCTGATCCTGCCTCCTGAAGTGTGCTCCTTCTCCAGCTCCCACGGAAAATGCTGCATTAAGGTGTAGTAGACAAGCACAGGAAGAGGCATCTGGACCCCGACTGCTCTGAAGTTTTGCTGAGACAAACACATGTTTATAGTGCACAGAGAAGGGAACAGATGTGCAGATTCAAGGGATTTTATCACCCCAAATGCTACATTCACAGCTAAAGAAGTAAAAATAGATGCGGTTGTGGGAACAATGATGGCAAGGACTAATGCTGAGAGGGAGGAGAGGACAACTTGTCACAGGAGTAGGGCATTAATTATAGACTGCCCTGAATAGTGACAGCACCCAAACTGCCTTTTGTAACAAGTTTCCTCTTTTGTAGTTTATCAGCATCCATTGCATACCACCCTTTCCCACCACCAGTGTGCAACACGTATGGCTACCTTGCAAGAGTCACACAAATCAAGATCCTTGACTCAGTCCTTGTAAGAGTCAAATAAATAAGTTCATTTTTATTAGTTTCTTCTGCTTAAGTAAGGGATGTATCATGTTCATCAGTCAGCTTCTGTGCATGTGGATTGGTCTCAGCACTCCTCTGGTTCAAACTCCAAGCAGTTACAGTTCTTGTGCTGTAGACAAGAGGCTGGTTAGCTTGACTTTGGGTAGCTTGGGACAGAACTGTATCTCTGATCATTAAAGAGAAGTTTTATACCACAGATATGGCAGTGGCAGATCTAGAATGACTCTCTGCTGTCGTGCACTGAAAGATTGATGCAAAAAGCTAATGTGAAGAAAAAGCTTAGTGTTAAGAGGGTGAAAAGTATAGTTCCAGATTAAAAGCTTTCAATTTATGCCTATAAACCTCTTTTAGATTCCTGGTTTTTAAAGAAACCAGTTAAATTTTCTTCTGCAGTCACTACTGTTTTGCACTGGTGTGTTTCAGCCCTGTAGAAGAAATGCCTACAAAGGCAGAAATCTAACACATCAACAGTACAGTGGCAAACAAAGGTGGTATGGACAAGAGTATAACTTTGCTTCCCAGAATAGACACGTGAATCTATACAAGAGTATACCCATCTGAAAGTGCTGGATCCAGCTAGCCTGGGGTTGGCTTGGGATCACTTCATGGTGCCACACAGTGAGATGTGTATGTAATTACAGATGATCACATTGCCTGGTCTTATAGTTAGTGACCAAAAGGGGACATCTGTTATCACCAGTCCAAAATCTATCTATTTCATTTATCTCTATTGAGGTTTTGGGAGTCATCCTCTGTTTGGCTACTCTAATTCCTAAGTATTTAAAGAATTGCAATAGCTTGTATGTTCTTCAAGCTATTTCATTTTGATCCATCTGGGATATCTTTTTGGTCAAACTTTAAGCAATGAAAATTGTAAATATTCTTCATCCTAGAACTTGGATCTACTCCTTGCTGCACATACAAATCTTTTGCAATCAGCAATTAGGCAGTATTAACAAATAACAAGATGTTAGGACTCCTTTTCTAAGTTACACCATAACTAAAAAACTACCTTTAAATGTGTACTTTGTTCTCCCGTTTTTCTTGATGTTTTTCTTTTCTTAACACTCTTGTCTTAACGTGTACAGATTTTGTTATTTAAACTGTAATCAAGAAATGGTCACTATTCACTCTTTACTGTTAACATTCTAATTTGTGGAAGGAACTATACAGGTTCTATAGTCTCAGCTGAAAAAAATATAGATTATATGTTATTTTTTTAATCAATAGGCCCTTTCTAGTAACAGAAAGCACTGTAGGAAATACTGATGGTGCAGAACATGATCAGGTGCACACAGCATGATGCTGCACTGTTTCCGCAATGTAATTTTTAAAGGAACTCCAGTAAACTAAACCCTTCTGATGCGCCACTTGATAAAAATATGGAACAAACACAATGATCTAGCAGAAATGTTGCCTCTAGCACAAATGACTGGATCTCATCAGTATCCATGCAGTTATCTGCAGACCACAAAAAATGCATCTCAATGCATTAGCTAGTGCAGATACCTCTATGCGGTAGTGCATTTAGGTTGTATAGACATACACAGAGTATTTTCTGTTTAAATTAACCTGTGTTTGGTTCTTAACATTATGTTTTTCTTTCTTGTGTGTTCATATCTAATCTGAGGGTGAGTCTTATTTTCAGCATCTCTTTTAACAGCAGATTTGTGGTGATCCTCAGCAAAAGAAGTTTCTGCTTTGGATATTTTCACTATTACACCACGCTTGTAGACCAGATAGTAGCAAACTCCCAGTGCGAATTAACCTTTTTTCGTACTGGGAGAAGGCTGGCTAACATCTCAAGTGAGTAGATAAGCACAAGACAGTCAAACTTGTAGGATAGATATGTACCATGTATGTGTCAGAGACATTTGTGTGATAAATTACACAGACCATGTGGTAGAATGCAATTTGTGCTTTTGACTGCCTCATCTACCTTCTGCTTACTAATTCATCTCAACTGGAGCCACTTCTAGTGTTTAAAAGGATCTGATCAACATCAAATAGTTCCCTTAAAAAAACAAACCAAAACCAGGCTGCCACCAGGTTTATCTAACCCTAGAAGGTTGCTGGATAGCTAGCAACCTTCAGCTAACCCATTTCATGTCATTTTAAAGGGCCATAAATGGCAAAAAAGAGTGGAGCAATATATGGAAAGGCCTTACCACAGCTCTTAACAGAGATCTTGCTGCCCCTGAAAATGATCTATATGGTGGAACTGAGAGGTGAGGTCAGGAGAGTAGTACCTAGATTAGCTGGATCCTTCTGGAAGGAAAGAACAGTAACGGGCTTCCTGACACTTGAAAGTAATTCCTGCGGCTGATAATTAGGATTGTGTTTAAACACTCATTCTTGCACTGTTGCTTTCTTCAAAGGAAAGCAACAGTGCAAGAATGAATGTTTAAATAAAAATGAGTGTTTAAAAAAAGCAATGTCCTCATCTTCACTGAACATGGTATTAGCACCTCAGAATTGCACAGCTTTGGAGCCCAGACTCAATTATAACCAGGTTAGGATCAGGCACTAGATCAGGGTTATAAATTTGTGCTCTAACCTTCTGGGAGCAGAGGTTCTCAGCTTTCCAACAGAAACAGGGGTTTGTGTCTATATTTGGAAGGTCCTGAGAGAACAAACTTTAGCATCAGCATAAATGAAGTACAGAGAAGGTAATTCAGGTGCAGTTAGTCTCTTTTTCTGTTTGTGCCTTGGTTCACAACTGGACAGCCCGCGCATGCAGTGGTAGTGAGGCCACCACTCACAACAGCACCAAAAGTGAAAGAAGCTTTGGGTCAGGCTGTGTATTGCTATAGCTGGTGGCTGGTCTTTGGGGAGGAACTTCACCTGAGCTTCAGCTCAGGGTCCTTCCTGCTTCCTTCTCTCTGCTCATTACTTAATTTCATCAAGTTCAGCAGTGCTGACAAACTGGCTCCAGAGCTCACCCTGACATCAAGGACATGTCTAGATGTACTGTAGCTACTCCAAAAATGTGCATATCCGTATGACGAAAGGTGAACATAGGCCAGTGTCTAATAGGAAGGGGACCTGTCTTTTCAGAAATATGCCTATACCAGCAGCACGTTGCCCTTTGGACCACTGAGGTCTGCTCATAGAGGAAGCTGCTGTATAAAGCAGAGACTATGTGTGGATGGAGAGAGACTCTAAGGATTAGACCATAAGTGTTCAACTGAAGTGAAGTTGTCTGGCATACTAACCCTGTTTGTCTGGCAAGACCTAGGGAAATACTACAAATTAGACAAGTAATCAATAGCATTTCCAGGAGAACAACATAAAATAGAAACATCAAACTCACTTAATTGGTTTGCTGGAAAGTTTCCCTCTGTTTCAAGTTACAAAAATGCTTGTTATAGTTTTGTAAAAGATATTCTTAATTTGATTGAGACTGTTTTTTCTGAAAAGATAAAGCATCATTATTACATTTTCATGCAAACTAACAGGGAGCAACTTATTATGAAAGAATTATTATATTTCCAGAGTCAATACTTAGAAGGTTAATAGCAGTTCATTAGAATAAAGTTTGGAAGGTCTGAAGACATATAGTAAAAGATTGGCTAAACAACAAATACAGGAGGATGAGCTAATGGTTTGCAATGATCTGTAGAGTGGATGAACCTGAAGAAATGAAAAATTAAGGAAAGGTACAGGGAAGTGCAGCAGGAGCTAATGGAATGAGAATAAGAAATACAAAATTTAGGCTGAGCATATCAGGAAGAAAGTTTTTCTTGGAAAAAACTATTAGATGGCCAAACAGGCTCTCAAAAGATAGGCTGAAATTGCTGAATTTCTCTAAAATAGTTCAAATGAATCTACATACAGTAGAATAGACCACAGCAAAAGATTGATGTCAGAATTTGTGACAAGGAAAATGTCTCAACCTACAGTCACCTGGTTTCATCTCTTCACTGCAGTGTCCTGAGACTGCAGTGGAAGCTGTATGACCATGCGCCACTATGGAGTGTCCCGAAATCTGCTTCCATGTACAGACTTGAGCATCCAACTATTTTCAGTGCATACGGGTATGATTCTAACATGCTTTATTGGCTAATCTGAAAAGCTCTTGAGCAGATTGTCCAATTCTTTCCCAATTGTTCAATTCTTTCCCAATTTTATTGCTCAAAAACTTTATAGCTAGACAATAGCGATCCTGCTTGGGGAATTCAGGTTTTATGTGGCTAGTTTGATTTCTCCTTCTACTGTGAAGGTAGAAAGATGTGAGTTTGAACTGATATGTTAGAATGCTTATGGTCATCTGGTGACTGGCCATTTTCATATCTGCCAACAGGATTTCAATATTTCTTAATTATTGAATCTCTAATACCACTACTGGTTTGATATTGGGGTACTTAACCATCTAATATAGTGATGGAATCAGTCTGGAGGTAACTGTAATTCTTTATTCTAGCTCCTAATGTTCCCTGTTGCAGTCTGTGAACAGTTGTAGAGTTTGTCATCAAAGGATTGGAGAATTATTGTATGTCTTTTTCTTGTTGAAAAAAGAATCAAGATGCAATATATCGGTCAAGCGACTTAGCTTATAAAAAGAAAACTAGTAATTATAATAAAAAAAAATTATTTCATAGACACATTTATGGCAAAATCACCCTTATTTTCAGATAGTAATACTTGATCTAATATTCACCATGTTGTTATTAGGCTGGAACTAATAGTACCTCACCAGTTTTAGGGAGTTGTCTGACTGGTGTTATGAATTCTGTTGTAGTTTGAAAATAGAAACATCCTCAGCATGTTTGCACCTAAGTATTGTTATCATTTACATTTTTATTCAGGAAGAATTTTTTCATAGAGACTGGTGATTATCCTTCAACTTAAAAATTATTATCCCTTACCTTTATGGAACCTAACGTACATCAGAAATGAACCTGACACCACTCTGCTCTTGAATGATCTTACTCAATTATTTTAAGAATGAAGTCTACCACTAGAAAAATTATAAATGATGAAATTCTCCCCCTGCCAGGTTTACTTTGATTCTGTGCAAATTTGCCCAAATGAAAAGATTACATCTTTCAAGTAATCAGGTGGGGGGAAAAGAAAGTACATTGGGGTTTTTTAAATTAAAATATTTCTTTTGATGAAGGGATTAGTCTAAGTTTGCACACTCAGTGTAATTAGTGCATATGGTCCAGCTGTGAAGAAATAGCTGAGGACTTCTAACTTATTATTAATTAGGTTCATTAAAATGCAAGTAAGAGAACGATGCCTAGATAAACAATACCTTATGTCATAAAGTCATTACTTGACAAGAGCTAGTCTTGCTAACAGAAGTCATTACTGATATTTTATAGGAGCTTTTTTTTTTTACCTAGACTCCATGGGTGCCAGTTAACTACTTTTGACTGACATCAAGGACAGACATGCAAAGCTGTAAGGAGCCAGCCGTACAGCGCAGCAATTCTTTTCACATCACTTCAAAATATGTCTGGCTGAGGTCAAAGGTTGACAACCAAATGACAGGCCTTCTTCAATTGCTGTGGTGTCACAGCAGGAGTGTGTCAGGGAAATTTTCCTGGGCCCCTCTGTGAATTTTTACATGTTCACATTTCTTTCCTTGTCTTGTACGTGGGACAGGATTGGCAGATTTGTGATTAACAACTCAGAAGGAGAAGTGTAGATGCCATCCCAGGTTGAGAGCTCGTGGTAGCTGCAGCTAACAATCAAAAGGTTCTCCTTCCACATTAGCACAATACAAGAGACTGGCATTTTATTTGTGTTCATTTTTATTTAGAAAAAGGATGTGAGATTATCAAGAGCATTAGCTGTGTACATTGGTAGGACTCGCTGCATTTCTCACCGTCAGCACATCAGCATATCTCCCAGCGATATTAGTGCAATGAAAATTGTCCTCTAGGCAAAGAAGAAATGAGGATCTTGTTATTAAATACCATTAAAACAGGCAGCAAACTGCTTTCAGAGTTTTATACGTGTTTCCCTGTCTTTGAAGTCCATGCCTGCTCACTTGCAAGTAACTCTACTGATATAGCCTCTGCTCTAAATGCATCAAAAGCTGCTATTGACAGGTGCTGAAATGAGGGTCTACCTCTAACACAGGGTCAATTGATAAGTGCCTGACCTAGACTTTTGACTGACATGAAGAGCTGTCAAGCAAGGTGCATCATTATAAGTGGCGAGTAAGCACTGAAGAGGTCTGAGTCAATGCTATGTTTGGTAAAATAACTCGTGATAGAAAGAAGAGGTGAGAACCAGCTTGCTAGAAAGGAAGAGTGAAAGGAATGTAATATTACTTGGATTTGGACAATTAAAGATTGCTATAATAAGGACTTCCCTTTATCTGTTTACCATCCCCTTGAATGATAGAATTGTAGAATAGTTAGGGTTGGAAAGGACCTTACGATCGACCAGTTCCAACCACCTGCCATGGATCATTCTATCTGGTGAAAAAATCAGAAAAGGGTAACTTCAATGTGTCTGAGAACCACTGTAGATGCCAAAGTACTTCTTATCTTGCTGCATCTTAGAGAACCTGCACACTCTGTGTCATCCTTGCTCCCCATACTCATCAAGCTTAAAATTTGCCAAAAAATAGGTAAGTTTGGGCCCTTGGAACTTTTTCAATACACCTTTAGCCATGTATTACACCTCTTAGTTATCAAGCATATCCATGGCTGGATGTAGAAAAAGGTGTTTCACTGCTGGAAATTATATATGATATGGAACTGTAGGCAAGTATAGAAATAACTGGGACATAGGTAGATCTACATCTCCAGATATATATCTGCTATTGAAATCTAACATTACAATCCCAAGACTTTGAAACTTCTAAGAGATGTGTCCTACAAGTGGGCAGTCAACATTCATATGTGAATCTACTTCTCTTCATTGTTGTAAGAAAAGATACCCATGTCCTGCTTTAGCAGATACAGGAATACACATGAGGAAGAGTCTTAATCTGATCCACTGTATTTGTGTGTCTTCTTTCCACTCTAGCTTTAATACATACCCCCATTGTCTGCAGGGTACAAGTAAGATATTAAGTATGTCAAAATAATTATGATGTTGTCTAATGCACCCAGTAGACCACATGTAGAACACTCTATCTTGTCTTGAGGGCTCTCAGAGCAAGACCCCATAACCTGTGAACCAATGTCTTGGATGGAAAACCTGAACTCTTGCTATGTGTATGAAATAAAAGATCAAAAATTGGGGAGAAACACTTGGTCTTTCCACACAGGCAAGAGGAAATGGAGCCTCACAGGCTGCTATTCTATTCATCACCAACCACCTGGCCTGGAGGTGTAATGAGTGGCTAACTCTGCTCTGGCAGCTGGGACTTTGTTTCCTTATACCAACATACACAGACACATGTTCATATGTACATAGCCTGCTTGCTGCAGCAGAGCAAATAATTTCCATTGGAAAAGTAGGTAATTTGAATTGTCTGTAATCTGCCATGTTCTTGAAAATATTAATTGCTGAAACCAGTCCCTCTGAGATTAGTTCTTGTTGCACAGCTAAAGCTTTTTATTCATAAAGAGTTAAATGTGAGCATTTAATAGTAAACTCAGAGTGCATTGATTAGTTTTTATGTCTGTTATAGAGTCCAGTTGTGAGTGCTACTTTTTATAGACAAAAATTCTGCTTTCTGAGAATATTTCACAATATTCACTCAAAAAAACTTGCTTTCGTGTATGAATTCATAAACTTATTTGAGCAAATATGCACACAAATCAAATTAAATATATTTTTAAATGCCTTTTTTTCCTAAGTATTTTAAATCTTCATGTAAGTGCAGTGTTTTTCTACTGTTGTAATTCTTCTCCATGTATCTTCAAGCTGTCCAAATACTCTATCACTGGAGAATGATTAAGATAAAGAAACTGCTGTGAAAAGCCAATTTCCTTGCAAATTTTATAAATACTTGTAGACTATAATATATACAAAATATATAAATCACGTATGTGCAAAGAATAACAGTAAAACTCAAAGAACCAGTGATCATCTGCAGAGCAACAAGAGCTCGGAAGGCTTGAATCTCAGCTTGTTATTCAGCTGTGCTAACAGTGCTTTTGGAACTACTTCAGCAAATATCTTCCTCTCTACTTTAGATGATTGGAAATATGAAGTGGAGATGGGCACTGCAGTACAACAGCTGTGGTGACTCCTGATCGAGTAAAGTCTGGAGTCATTTAAAAAGGAATGTGTAAAATATGTGATGGGAGGTTAGAGCAGCCTTGTCAGAAACTGCCATAACACAGATTAAAGTACTGCCCAGTCGCACTTCTGAGCTAGCTGCTGACATCTGGGTAAGGCTGGCAAGAAGCTAAACCACACTTGTATTTTATCCCTGTGTTTTCACCGATGCAGAGTGGTCCTATCTGTCACATGAATGGGGGCAAATGCGTGGGCTGGGGAGGTGTGCTGTGTGTCAGGTTCCTCCCTGGGTTGCGGGGCTCTTGCAGCAGGCAGAAGATGCTTTGCCCTGCATTTCAATGCTGTGAGCATCCTCCGTGACCTTCCTTCTCCCTTCCCGGCGCACGCTGACACATCCAGCCGAAATCTGCGTCTCACATCACCTCAGGATGCTCATGGCTAATTTCATTATTTTGGAGAGAAAATGCAAATGAAGGCAGACAGCTGGTGCTTTCCTCATGGCGAGGAGTGATGGAGGGGCCCAAGGCCTACCTCATCAGAGGTGCTTGTACCCGTCTGCTCAGACAGGCCCTGGCGGGAGGAAAGCGGGGAGGCTGCGGGAGCAGCGGGAACAGATGGCAGGGAAGGTGGGAAGATGGAGAAGCAAGAGGGGCTGGAGTCGTCCGGAGGAAGAGGTAGTGTCAGTTACCTGTGGGCTGATGCAGCTTTACAGGACAGCTCTGCATCTCTCAGCCTCCCCAGCTTTTCAGGGTTTTTTAATTTGCTGGGGATGTGAAAGGCGGTCACTGGTTAGGTGTTGCACAGCATCCTTAAATTCAGGGTGGTTTAGAGTTTGCTCAAACTACTTTGAACCTGCAAGGACCACAGTTTGCTGTTAATGCTGTCCGACTGGCTGCCAGCTGCTCCTAAAAACAGCCTAATTCCAGCTCCAGTAGGTTTGGAGATTGCTTTTTAAATTCCCTTTCAAGAATAAAGACGTAAAAAAAAGTTCCTCCTTAATACACAAGAGAGGGAGAGATTTTAAATCAATTTCTCCAATTATTCAGAGAAGAAGGAGGGGAAAACAAAATCATGCCTGTAAAAAATATGTCAAAGTGTGGTCTGATAAAGCACTTTTGCAAAAGGTCTGCAAGAGTAATGCCACTGAGCACAAACCACCCACTGTTTCGGACCAGCCTGTGAGAATGCATCTAATGGAAATGTTTTGTGACATCTAAAAAGGTAACAAGACCAGGGGCAGCTTAGTTGGTGGTGGTTGTTCTAGTTGTTATCATCATCATTATTATTGTTGTTATTATTATTGAAGTGGTTTATGGAGAAGTCTGAAATCTCCTTTCATTTGACATGCCTGCAGGCAAATAGCAAACACAGAACTGTTTAATACATTAATTGGAGAGGTAGGTGCTTTCAAGGGAGCAGATCTCTCTGTCTCCTCCCCCAGGTGGAATAAGTAGGTCTTTTTAACAAAAAGAGTAAAAGAAAAGGATTTGAAGATGTTAAGGTGAATCACTGTGTTCAAGCATTAAGCAGGAGCTAGAAAAGGCAACAAAACTATAATCTTACATGTATACAGCCCTGTCCTCTGAAACATTTTATTAATTTAGCATGGTTTCACATCTGTTAAAAGCAAAAATAAACCCCCCTCTATGTTTACAACAGTTCTCTTAAATCCCTCTGTTTAATAATTATTCAGATCTGGCTAGAAATTGTAAGAATATATTTATTATAAAAGGGAGTCTCTGATCTGTGGGTAAGCAGAAGATGAGTATTATCACTGAAGCAGATTCATAGACTTAGAGGGGATGACTGATGCTCTGCTGACAGACCTAATAGTAGCTATCTTGCAATGCAACTAATAACAGAGGATTCAAGAGACTTGTTTCCCTGTACTTTTTAGATACAGATCTGAAGGTAAACAGTTACGGTAAATCTTGTGGTCATCCATTCACAAACATGCAGGGAAATTCAAGTTATAGGTACAGGGTGCATAAAGCTGTGGAGGGGTGTTGCTGGGGAAATCTCCCACTTTTTCCCTCACTCTTCCTCACCCCTCACTAGCATCCATACAAAGCCACCTTTCCATTCACTTAATTTGTATTACTTGTCCATCTCTCCTGTATGAGGAGATGGACAATGTTGTGGGCTATGTGCCGCCTCTGCTTCTCCAAGTTTCTTCTATGTCTTTTCACACAAGATTGTCCAGTACCTTCCCACCCTTACTTCCTTTTGCTTGCCAGCACTGACAGGCACAATGGCTCCTCTTTGGGATGCTCCCTGAACTGTTTTTTTCCCTCAAATGCTGTGTGATCCATGTATGAGGAAGGCTTCTCCCATTCCTCTCCAAACTTTCCACTGCGTCTTTATTTTCAAACAAGGCTGGAGTTACAAAAGTCTGGCCCATATTGTCCAAAAAGAAGTCTCAGAATCTGTGATTTCCCTTCACAAGTGCTTAATGTTAGGTTAAATTTACTATGACGAAAAAAACCAAACTTAGTTGCATCTTCTGACACATGACTTCCTATCCAGACTTCCTTGCTTCCTCCCACTTGCTGTTATCAGTTGTTCCAGTGTGTATCTTGGGCATTATCTTCAACACAGCCTAGGCAGAAGCCTGTGTCTAAGCCTTGGAGATATTTATTGTGTAGCATCTCCGTGTTATAGATTTTCATATCAATCTATATAAAGATAACTCTTGGATGGTATGTGCTCACTTCACATCCTGATTATTGCAACATCATTTTCTCTGTTGCATCCGATTCATCACTTACGCTTACTTCCAGAATCTCTCTGCAAATTATCTATCATCTCCTGATAAGTAGAAAGCTAATTCCACATCTGATCAGTTTGGACTGCTATCTTTTGTTACACACTCATATTTCACTGTCTTTATACTTCTCATTAACATCCACAACAGAAGTACAATGAATAGACTTTGGATGTATGTGCACCGTAAGCTCTCATACGGACTAAGGATGCCTCATTTTTAGGCAGTATTTCCCTTTTGCTTTGTATCCACATCTTGTCACTACTTCCCATGTTGAGATTGTGCAAAATTTGGGATCAGACTCGCATTTAATCCATGTGTTCTTATGCAGTAGGGCAACTCTTAAGTAAAAACAGCTCCTATGAGCTATGGTAATACAAAAAAAGGAGTAACACCAAAAGGTGAGCTCAGAGAAATACATAATTACTCAGACATCTGCTTGCTGATAGAAGAAAGGTGTAGGAAGTCAGCCTAGGCTTCTAGGTGGGTTCTTCACCTATCCTACTGACTCCTCCTTTTACATGAAACAATTACCAGTCTCCCTGTGAAAAGGAGTGGGATTTTCCAGCTCAGGGATTAGGATATGCATCAGAATAAACGTCATCCTTGAGTCAGCTTTCAAGGATCCATTAGGAATTTCAATCATATAGTCACTAAAAAGAGGAAGACTGATCAAAGGACAGTAAGAACAGTCAGAGGAATATATCTGGTGGGATGGAGTCATGGTATAGTTATGGATATGTTTAAATTTTGCCAAACTGGAAGCAGTTTTGGGTAAGACCATCAACAGAGTAGAAAATACTGTGAGAACTCTACTGGTAGACATGGGAACATCACCTTCATGCAGAAATGAGCGGTATTAGGAATCCCTCTGCCAGCTCCCAGTGAGGCTGAGGCACAGCATAGCAAAGCCCTGTGTGAGAGTCACTAGCTGAGGACTGAAAGTTGTTTAATCTGATCTGCTCTACGTTTCCAGCTGTGCAAATAACACACAGGACCATGCTGGCAGATTTCCACTGCTTCTTGTTCTGGAGATAGCTGTGAACAGACTCTCTGTATCTCTACATAACCTTGTGCTGTAAGATGTAGGATAATACTGGGCACTGACGATTACAGCTCCCTAAGGAGTTGTGAATTTTATTTTTTCTTTTAATTCAAAAAAGACTTCAAAGTAAGAAAAATATTTTCTCTTTAAATGCTGTTGTTGAGGAATAGGGTCAAAGTCACACTTGATAATCAATCAGGTTTTTATTGATTACACAAACAAATTATCTGTTAACATCCCAAAGAAACATAGCAGCTTTCTTTTTTTTTTTTTTTTCCAGAGGCACTGTGTTTAGCCATCAGCACTTACAAAAGCAGCAGCACAGACATGTCAAGTTCAACATGTTTTCGTTCTGTGTTACCAAGCTCAGCAGTTAGACTGTTCATTAATTTCCCCTTCTCCTCAATGTGCCGTCTGTGCACCTCATTTATATTCACCTGAAGAGGCACACCTGCAGTGGCACCAGCTTCACATTACTGCTGCTGGACTCCGTGGTTTAGTAACTTTTAAGGTTATCTCTGCTGTTTCTGTCTATCCCTTGCTTGCTTGAAATCCACACTGCCTACACAGCCAGCTCATTTGCCTCATTACAATTTGTATGAGGAATGGCTGAGGGAACTTGGGGAGGGGGTTAGTCTGGAGAAAAGAAGGCTCAGGAGGGAACTTATCATACCTTCTCTTGAATCACAGAGCTGTAGATATTTGATTTCAAATCATGTTTCTTGCAGCGCCCTCTCCCCCCCTCCATGTGGAGTCCATAATAACCTAAAACATATGACAAAGGCCGTGCTAAACATGCTATGTTTACCCCGCAAAGAGCCTTCTGTTTTGAAGATAGAGAGGAAAAGAAACTAATACACCCATCAGCTCTTGTTCTGTCTTTTTGGAATGCTAGGAGAAATCATAGGCTATGTAAAGGTAGTCCTCTTTCTTCAGCTGAATCCAAGGTTCAAGCTTTTGACATATATATGCACCTATATGCAGTACGAATGCATAAATGACAGGCTTTATTCGTGGTAGCACATTGGGATGCACAAGAAAATGCACAATATATGCACAATATACTTTATAGCCCTCGAAAGGCTATCTGGAAGATACAGATTTAATGCATTGCATGTGAATCCCCTATTTGTTAGACTATTAGGTACTCTGAGGTGGACAAGGGTGTTCTCAACTTTTCCAGTGGTATGGGAAAGGCGATGAAAGCACACCAGGAAAGTAGCAGTGTATCATCATAGCTACATGTGTGGTGTGAAGTCTAGTTCAAAGTTCTGGCCTTTCTACACAAGCAAACTTCATTTTCTTCAAAACTTTCAGATGAAATCCCATAGTCCAGTGGCGTAGAAACAAAAATCCCAATCTGTCAAATGAAATCAGGATTACTTCATGCTCTGATGTAGCAGTTTGCTATCAAAATAGTTGTTGGAAATTGATGAAGCCCACAGATTAACCTTTACAGGTCATAGAAAAAAGATTAGAAGTGCCCACATTTATGAACGTGGTCTGAATGTTATGTTCTTGGAAATGTGATATAGAATGAACCCTGTTAGCAAACAGTTTTATTATCACTGGATTTCCTTCTATATAACACACAGTGCTATCTGTCATAGGATATTTACGGAAATATAGAAGAAAAAGTCTTTAAATATTTAGCTATGAAATAGTAGAATTAGAAGAATAAGTTCTGAGGTTGCTTCTAACTTTACAGACTAGCAAATCTTGTTTAAGAAAAAGTGTATATACTGCAGGCACGAGATAAATCTAGCAAGTAATCAATGCTGTGTTGATTATGAGTTTCTGTGACATTCATATTTTCATTTAAGCCTGAGATTGACTATTAGTTTTTATTTTAATTATTTATTTCAAGCTACTTTATAAGGACGGTTTGACACAGAGCAATGGCATTCTCAGTGTGGTATTAACTTGCCTACCAAACACCCCTTTGTACTCTACATGTACCAGTGCAAGTAACCAGTAAATGCATCAGAGAATTCAGATTATTTGAACTTTTTCTTCTCTCTAGTTGTGCACCATGTGATGCAGATAAAATTTAACAATGAGTGAACTAGCTTTAGCCATATGAGAAATCCTGCAGATGCTGATAGAACTGCTTATATACATAAAGACATCCTTCATCCAGCTCTCCAGCTTCATAGTGTATCAAGAATCAAGGCTTAAATACTTTTATATAGAAGAAAGAGGTTACCAACTCTGGACATGATTTTGCCTGCCCTGGCAGAGATAATTTTCATGAAGAGCCAAGGTTCTGCAGAAGAGAAAGGAGAACTTCAAGAACTTGGTGCTGTTCGGACTGATAAAGGCATTCGAAATGATGAAGAAAGCCCACAGAGACAGAGATCAGTGGATGGGTTGTCATAGGAGGAGGGGTTGCATGAGTTAGATGGGTCATGCAGGGGGTAGTTCTGCACTGCATCTTTTGTCCTCTCCAAGGTATTACTCAAATATAATTTCTTTGTTCCTTGTGTGACATTTATGAAGCTTTCAAGACTGGTCCCTTTGAGCACTAGCCTTGGCGAAATGATCCTGACCAATATGGACAGTCATTTCCATAAGGCATATTGATGCTTTAATCTGATGTAAATATTGACAATTGTGAATTATCCACCAGAGTGAATTTTTATTCTATCTTACACTTTATGCCAAACCTACAGATGATTTAGATAAAAGCTTTTCAAATTTTACTAGAAATGTAACTTAAAAATATTAAGTTTATTAGAACTGCTTATTACAAATGCTGCTTTAAGCAAGATTGTGCTTTCCTGTTAAAAACAAAAAGCAAACCCCCAAAAAACACAACCAGAAACTGACTCCTTCAGGTCTGTAGAGCTTAATCCACACCAGGTCCATTTTAGTAGTCTCAACTTCATTCCCACTAAATTGGTTTATTGCATGTTAAAACTGTGCTGAAACAGGCTGTGAGATAGTATTTAGATACCATCACGATGAGGCACTACTTCCACAGGAGAAAATAGCAAGATCACTGCTCCTGAGAGCAGCAGAGCACTAATTTCTTAAATGTACAGCATACAAATGCTGAAAAATAAAATATCAGATAACTATTAATATATGGTTTTTAAATATATAAATAATTAATTTATTTTATTATTAATACAAACTAGGGGATAAAGTAGATCTTCCCATATGTACCAAGGCTTTCTTTAGAGCTGAAGGATGCTTCAGTTGAAGAATTCAATAAGACTAAAATTAATATCAGTTTTAGAACCCAGTTAAAATACAATCTAGAAAAGAGGGCTTTTATCCAGAAACTCCTCAAGCATTGCTCTGTGCTCAGCAAACACCGCAACACAAGTATATTAACACCTATCTGAAATTACCTTTCTCTGAATTCCTTTCACCGCGACTCTGCAGTCTCTATGAAATCTGCATTCAGTTTTGACCGCTCTATGGAAGCAGCAATTTGATATCTCATTCATGGCCCAGCTGTGCATGAACTCTCTTTAGTGCAAAGCTTTGCAAAAAGGGGAAAAAAAAATCATCTTATTTGACCATGAACTTTAGATGATCTAGTTAGCGTTACTGTCAAGCATCCCGCGGTCTTTTTGAAAAGCAGGACTTGTCCATGTTGCCCTCTGGCCAACTTCAGTGGGATTGAAGCACTAGCAAGAGCCATCAAACTGCCTGACAGCTTGTCACCAGTGAGACTCCATTAATTTACACACATTTTCCACTGTTTGGCATTTACCATGATAACTCTTTTCTTTCCAAGCAGCTCCTGTTTGCATTTAACACTCGGGTTAATTTTCATCAGAGTTAAATTTAGCCATCAGTTATTACAGGGGAGCTGTCAGCCAACATATGGAGGAAAAATATCCTTCTGAATTTATAATAAAGTGGAATCTGTTGAATGTGAAACAAAACCCAAATGCAATATACTACAAGGCCCCGATGGGGAGACCAGGGTCAGCAAAGAATAGCAGAGTGGATTAGTTGTTCTATTCACCAGAGTGGCATCTGAGCACCTCAGGAGCTTCTTGATTTATCAAAAAATGATGGAAAGACACAGTTCAATTTGTCCCCCTTTTATGAAGGATAATTAACCTGTCAGTCTTGCTACTTTAACAACTTCATTAAATTGGAGCAGAAATGGGGCAGGGAGCCCCTGTCTTTTTCCAAAATGAGCACAGGGTGCTTGTTTAAATGGTTGAATAACCACCTTCTCCCACCTTCCAACCCCCTATAACAACATGAAGTTATTATTTATTTATTTATTTATTTGTTATTTACTAGCTGGAATTGAACAGCTTTCTTTAAAATATAGAACCAAGTTGCTCCCTATATGGCCAATAGAAGGAACCTTCTTAACTCCAAAGGATGAAAACAAGGAAGGGAAACTGCATCAATTAAAGATGGAGCTTACAGGGTTGTTATAATACTTAAATATACCATGATGCCTCTCAAAGATGAGATGACTTCCCAGATAAGCCAGAAGGAAACAAACCAAACTCCCAGATTCTTCTGAAAGAAATATAAAGTAAATGGTTTATGTTCTGAACTGGCTTAAACATTCTTTCTGTAAACTGAAAAGTCTTCAAGCAATTTTATATTAAAAGGAAAATTCAAATTAATGTGCACACCTCTGGAAAACATGTTTCAGTTTCCATAAATAATGCTCCTTATAAATAATATAGTTGACATGGACTAAATTACTGATCAGTCCAAAAAGCTTAATCTTACATACTTAAGTGTGCTGCATTGTAATACTGTAAGTGTCATGGCTTGACTTCGTGAACAAAGATTTGGGAAGGACTTCACCCATGCTTACTCCAAGCGCGCTGATGACTAAAAAGGCCAATGTGGGATAGGCAAATCCGGTTGCAAAAAGCACAGTGAAAGGTCTCCTTGGGTGGTACAGGCAGAGTGCGATTCTTTCTACGTTGTCTTTTCTCCTCGAGACTAATTCTGCATGAGTTCTCAAAGGAGACAATGGCATTAGTATTAAAGATATCAGAGGGAAACTATTTTCTGGAATATCAGCTTTCATAAAAACCAGAAAAGTAAATATACGCTGCACTGTAATCCTGCATTTTATAAGTTGAACATGTTCTTGGTGATTACTGAAGAGAGCCTTTCGGTATTACTATGAAAGCTAAACCCTTGTGCCTAACTCTGTGTAAAGAATCTCATCAGTTTTATACAGTAACTGAACTTTATGTATCATGGCCGAATCTTCAGATGAAAACAATAATACAGATTCACTTATTGCAGGTGAGAGTGCAGTAAATGAGACTGCATGCGACACTGCAATAGGTTAATGATAGCTTGAAATTCATCAGGTTAAAGTAACTGGTTAAAGTAACTATCTAGGTTTTATTTTAGGCTTTGCTTCTTTACTGTTTGGCTTAAAATATTGATATATCTTCTATTTCATGAATAAAACTCTGTAGTTAACAAGTATAGAATTTCAGCATCTTAGCAAACCAAAAGGAACATAATTGGAAATTATTGCCAAAACAAGTTCCCTGTAAGAATGATAAAACAATTTTAATTGTGTTAATTATTTTTATAGACTGTTTTGTTATCTTTTAATCATAAGTGGCCTACTAATGAAATATTGGAATTACTCTCTAATCTATAGACCTGTACTTGCACTAGAACATATTTTCAGCTTCATTTTAATATTTCATTTTTGGAGCTGTGTACAGATTTGCAGCTATATTTAAAAGTCACTAGAATTTTAGTGGTTCAATTTAAATTTAAAGATCCAGGTATGGAGATTGAAGATGTTAATGTGCCAGAGCAGATTTATGTGCCACATTGGACTTGCATTTTAACTAGATTAATATACACAATCAGTTTGCCACACTCATGAACAAAAGCACAAAGATAAATTAGTTAAAGAGTGTATAAATATTCTCCATTTTATGGTAGTGTGAAACAAACTAAATTCCAATCAATATGGAGTTGTGGGAAATGTTCGTCCACACATCAATATAAGAAAGTTCTTTGTACTTCAAGTAATGAAGAAGCTCTGTTTTCTATAATTTATTGAACTCTATTCCTTTGCAAACAGGAAATGGTGTACTGATAAACGGAATTTAAACACTGCAATATTAGGAATCTATTTCATAAAATACATGCTTAGTTTTCTCTACGCTTCATAACTTTAACAATTCATAGCTTTTTAATAATTCATAACTTTTTAAATTCATAACTTGAACAATTAATAAAAAGCTACAATTTTCCTTTAGTCATCCGTTATCTCTTTTGAGTTTATTTATAGCATTTTTAACATGTCTGGTGGACTTCCAGCCTTCGCTATATAGATGAAAGATGTGCAGCTCCAAACTTAACCCAGTAATTGATTTGGCATACTTTGCATCATTCCGACATAGACCACTGTCTACCTGCATTTGTAAGTAGAAATTAAAAGCTTGATAGTCTCTTCTACAGTGTTACTGTGAGAATCAGAGTGAAATTTAAAATGGCAACTGCTCTTGCCACTGGTGGTTTTCCAACTTGTACACTGCCTCAAAAATTGGGATTGCAGACTTGAAATGTCAGTATTTCACCAGAGCACTGACATCCCACTTTTTTATGCAGCTTGGCATGTTTGTTAGCTTTTTCTTTTAAAGAAGAGCCCAAGGGCCAGAAAGAGAGGAATAATCCTGTGCTCTGTTAGATGTGTAAGCAGGGTTAGCAGAAGAGGCATAGCAGTCAGAAAAGAAAATGACTGAAATTCCTTGAGAAATAATGTTGGAAGATCAGAAATGTTATGAAGGCAACAGAAGGGAAAAGCTATTAGTCAAGGCTTATTGGACATCTGCTAAAAGTAAATGAAGTACAGCAGGTGTAAGGTTTGAGAACCCATTAGGTAGATCTTGCTCTGTATTTGCAGCATAGAGGAGAGCCTCTTGGTAAGGTTTCTATCATCAAAATTTATTAATTCAGTGCCTAATTAATCAAAAAAGTACAGACATGTATGAATGTATGGAGGTATGTATGTGCATGTGTATGTGAATACACTGTTTATACAAATAACTGCATTTCCCTTCCATTCTCCATCACGCTTTCTCTGTTTACGTGCAAAAATTTGATGATTTAAGGTACTTTATAGTATTTTTCAGACCAATCACTGAGTAATCTTATCAATGTAGTTTAATAATGTGAGATATTTTAGAGTGCACTAAAAAAAGTTTTTGTGAATATCTAAAATAGCGGAATAATGCCTACTATGGCTAGTAATAGGAAAGCAAGAAAGCTCCGCTAGCTGTGGATTGTAAACATACACAGATACGTTTAATGAAATGTTTCTGACTTAGATTTTTAGAATTAATGACTTAGATTTAATCACTATAATTTGTACACTTTAAACTCATGAGTCAGCTATTCAATAGCTGCAGTATCTTTATAAACACCAGAAGTATTTTGCTTTAATGACTGTATTTTAATTTGCGATTGTTTTCTTCCAGCATTGAAATGAGAAATGCAATTAAAAGTGAATAAGAAAAATAGCACTAGCAGCCCCATGTTTTGAATGGCTACAAAAGTTCACTAACTATGCTATATAACCATTTAATACTAACACTATATTAACATGAGGGTGATGCAGAGTTGCACTAACATATCACAACTATAGGTCCTGTCAGCTCTGGGTCAAAATTGGAAAATCTCTGCTGATCACAGTTATTTTTTAACTGTGGTTTCCATGTACCTCTTACTCCAGTGATCTTCACAGCTGAATGAAATAAAGACTTAGGAGTACTTAGTACAATAAGGCTTGAAGAACAGGATCTAGAATAACATAATTTCATTTGCCATCATTTCTTCTCTGAAGAGAAAGCACTTTATTCTTTCCTGATCTGGAAGCAGCCAAGTTGTTCCAGTGGTGATTATTGTCATAAAATTTCAGTCCAGAGGAAAAATAGTGGTAAATCTCAACAAATAGGGCAGTGTGGGTGTATTTGGTACCGCTTCATCCTACATTGCGCAAAAGTTTGTCACGAAGGAAGGACTAACCAACTTGTTCTGACTTGATCTTCCATTTAAGTGACTCTCAATTTTAGTGAAATGCCAGATCTAAATACTGATTATTTTTCTCTTTTAGGGTCCTTCCATACTCATGCTACAAGTTTCAAAGCTCCCTCCTAAAGCAAGTTACATCTGATGAACTGACCAACAGAGACTCGATCAAGTGTGATTCTATTTATAGATCAGTAAGTTGCATGTACAGAAGTGAAGAGATATTCAAGGCCTACAAACCTGTCTAATCCATCCTTCTGCCATTATAATACCCAACTTAAAATGTTTTCTCCAGGATAGTTTTAAAAGACCTATTACATGATTTCCACCATTTCACTTTCACATACTTTGAGCTTTCTCCCTCGATATTCCCCTCTAATCACACTTTCATTCTTTTACCCTTTTTATTTCTTCCATTTTGGTGGTTGTTCATGGCTTCTGCTTGAAACGAATCAGTGGGATGAGACTAGTGATGTTTGACTTTGGCTAGTCAAGGTCTGAGTGAGGTTTAATCTTGGGAGGGACTGCATGGGAGGGGAAGAGAAGGGTTACTTTGGGCTTGCAATGTCTAAAGTCACCACCAGTTATACTGTATTTTTATTAGCTTCCCATTTTGCCATAGGCAGTCACAATTTTAGCTCAGATTGATTTAGGCTGTCCTGTAGCTTGAATGTGATATATTTTCTCTTCCTGTAAACAGTTACTCACAGTTTGAATTGGGAAAGGTAATGAATAGGAACTTGTCATGTGAAGATCTGAATGCAAAAGAAATACAAGATCACTAAGTGCCAGGACAGAGGAGGCTACCACATTGCTTTCAAAATATAGCCTGGATTGGTTTCTGAATAAGGTTCGATCCTCTTTCTTTGTTATTTGGTATGTTTTTGCCAAGTGTTCTCAGTTTTCTTTATAGGAAAAAGTACACATTGCATTTTTCCATTGCATTTCCTCCTTCCATTCTTGTACCCACAAGTATAATGACTTAAAAATCTTCAGAAAAGTTGTGTATAGGGGCAAATACTTTCAATTTTTTAAAGAAAAGATCCAAGCCATATTTATATAAACCACCTGAAGACTCCACTGCAGAACAAAGAATGGAATTTGAATTAACGGTAATTGGTAAGATGCAGCACAGATAAGACAAGAAGGTGTAACAGTCTATCTGCAGTCTTTGTTTCTGCAGTCTTTGTTTTTCTCAGGGAGCTTTGAGTTTACTTGGACAGTGATCAACTCAAACCCTTGAGAACTTGAAGGAGTTGACAACTCTCCACTGTTTAGAGAAAGAACTTTTTGTAACAGATTTTTTACATGATATTTTTAGGGTGTAAAGGGAAAATATTTGATCAGATTATGGTCTTCTGACCCTCTTACTTTTAATGTGCATAGAGTAGATATAACTAATTATTTGGTAACTGTCAGATTTTTGCCCACTGTAGCATGAAATCCTGTTGTGATGAGCATCTGATAACTGACAAAGTAAGGCTTTCAAGCCTGAGGTTCTGCAGCTGCAAAAAAAGCAGTCTCATGAAATGAGCAGTCCCATAAAATGTCAGTGATGCTACTCACTGAAGAAAGATTGCAGCATCACAACCTTACACAGCCATCTAAAGCAATAATGTGATGCTATAACAAAACCAAATAGACAGTATAGATGGGAATGACAGCCCCAGTATAAATGCAATCCCTTACTTCCAAGTGTAAAACTGACTGATCTCATTGATTCTGGTTTTGAACACACATGGATGCTTGTTTTCATTACTTTGTGGACGTATACACATGTAGTGTACACAGGATTCTCACAAGTAACACTACAGAAAGATCTTTTGTATTTTTACAGTATTATTTCTTCAAATTGAGTGCTTTTTCCATGCTGGAGACACTTATTTTAGTCATCATCTATCCCTAGATTCCAGCTGTTGGCTTATTACATCTCTGGCAGGTGCAGTCTATTTTCTATAGTTAAGGAAAAGCCATTTTGTTATTGACATGTTAAGTCCCAAGTACAGTGCAAATAAAACCTCTCATGAAATGATTTTGCATGACAGATTTTTATTAAAAGTGCTGTTTACAGCTGTGATTTATTATACACAGCAAAAATAATGATGAAAAGGCAACTGCATATTTATGCAGAAAAAAAGCATTTATATCACAAACTGCAGTTGAGATTCAACTGGTATTTCAGTGATTGATGTATCTGCATGCATGTAATGTGGGCCTTTTGTCAGGAAGCTGGTAATAGGGAGCCAAAACCTTCATTTTCCAGCTGAAAGAAAGAAGCAATCCCTCTCAGATCTCATTTCCCCCTACCCTGCATCCTAATTCTGAATAGGCAAAATAAAGATGTCTGATGTTGGAATAGTTCACTCAGCAGAGTTTTGGCTGCAGGGATGGAAGGAGTTTAGATAAATAAAGGAGCTTCATGGGCCACTGATGAAACTGGAAATGTTGTGATAGCTTTCTGCAGTACCCACTGGTCACATCATTGGAAGGAGACCACAACTCTTGTCTCTTCCCCGGGTTGCTTTAGAAGCCCATCTCCTTCACTGAACTCTCTGACCTTGAGGCTGAGCCCTTCTATTGCCTGTCCAATAAACACTCAATTATACTATGTTAAATAAACACATTTTGGTGGGAAAAAAGAACCCATCCTAGATTTGTCCAGGACCCACTGACTATAAACTTTAAAAAGGCCTGTTATTCTTCTTCACTGACTCAGAAATGGAGGAGAGAAAGATCTGAGTGGAGCCTGACCTGCACATAGACAACAAGTTTATCCCACCACTTGCAAAATTCAGGGTTAATCTTTTGTGAGAATGAACTCTGGAGCTGTACTGTACAAAAGGGAGATAGATGACTTGCCTCTAGTTGGCTTTTTCTAGGAGTCTGCTGCTACTGCTCAGAAGACAGAGGGTGGCTTAACTGCTGATGGGAACATCTGTACAAGTCTTCACAGAATTAAATTAGTCAGACTCAATGACAAGAAATTGAAGTTTTCAGCCCAAGTGCTTTGCCTGTAGCCACTTCCACCAAGCTATTCAGGATTAAGATGCTATGTCATGTGCCAAAACAAAATCATGAAACCACCCTTCATTTAGGGTCAGATATATGTTTCAATTTATATTTTCAGAAGCTTTTGAATTGCAGCGCTCAGATCCTTACTCTCTGCTTTTCTGAAGGCTACATCAAGCTGATTATATTGCTTTAAGAGGAGAGTTTCTCTAGGTTTACACAGGTAAAGAACTCCTGAGTAGCTATCAAAACAGGTTCAGGCTCCTCGATGAAGTGGAGCAGACTGCTGTGCTAGGTCCTTTACTGAGGCAGGGTACTGTATATTTATATACCAATTTATAAGCAAGAAAAATTAGCAACCTGACAGAGTGTCAGAAGTTGAAGAATCCCCTATTTCAGTGTACACCACATAGATATGAAGTGTTATTTCTTACTTAAAAATAATAATAATCTCTGTTACTTACATTAAACCCATCCCTTAGTTCCTCTTAGACAGGAGAATGCTCAAAGCTATTTTCAGTTAATTCTGAATTAATTTCTATTTTCAAACACTTTATGAAATTGAAAATTTACGTGGGAATATATGCATTTGGAAAGGATAAAATCAAATAACTCAAGGTAGTTCTCCTGGGAATTACAGAGGCAGTAACTCAAATACAAAGGCTCTTCAAATTCATCTGTCCCAATGGCATTCAACAGACCATCTTCTGTGAAGAGTTGTTCTCTGTCCCAGACAGCCCTCCTGTCTGGTGTGCGAAAACTGCAGTAAAACGGATGATAGAGTAATGCATCTCCAACCACTTGGTGGATCAACCATGTTTATTTCCTCTGCCAAATGAAATCTGTGACCCCTGAAACATTTTTGTCTGCAATTAACTTACCCCAAAGAAGAAAAACACAACAAAGAGTTAACAGTCATTCTTGGGTTTCTTCACTGCATTTCTTATAAATCAGTTAATACAGCACAGACAATTTACAGAAAGATCACTATAATTTATTCCCTTGCTATTATGCTTGTTAGCACTACAAGGCAATACATATTTGACATATTTGTATTCCACTACATCAGATTTCTCCCTTCAGCAGCTGTTACATGGATATTTATGCTGTGCACTGATCTTTTAACTCTGAGTGCATCTAAATACAAAGAGCTGAGTAAATTTTAATAGTATTCATAATTTTGACTGTGTACACACAGGTAACTGCAACTGTAACTGTGTGCACAGTTACAGTTATGAATACTACTAAGATTTACTCAACTCCTTATATTTAGATGCAAGCATATTAAAAACCTACCCCTGACAAAAGAAAGCTGTGTTCCAGGTAACCTGATGCTTCGTTTTTTTCCTAGTATTGATGCTGTCTTCATTTGCTGACAGAAGTAATCTACACACAGTAGATTGTCACAGATTTCAGAAACCACCTCTGTCTTTCCAAGTGTGCAACTATGCCTGTGTATGGGGAGGCTCCAGGAAAGGCACCTGTGGTGAGGAATGAATATTCTAATGTTTCTGAACCTTTTGGTGAAGGTGAAGGGGGCTTGTTGAAAACATTGCTGTGAGCAGATGGACCCCTGAAACCATCTGCTATCGAAGCAACTAAATGTTCAATGATGCATTACGAAATTATTTAGCTCTCAAAGAGCCTGAAAGTAGTTAGTAATGATGGCATCTGCACTGAGAGCAAACAACCTATTTATATATGATCAATCACTTCATAAACCATTTGGAGACCATCTTTCCTTAAAGCAGCAGTAGTCTTGTCGACTCCCAGAGTAAAATACTGAGTTGCATGCGATAACATGTAAAATCCCTGCTAGTTCATTTTTTATTCTTGTAAGAAAGTACTCTTTACTGGAATGCACTGGAATGCAAGTGTTGTTTTGGATGGAAAGGATTGCACTGTGTGATAGACTTACTCTCTATATCAGTGCACAAACATAAATGCAAAAATAAAGTTTAACACCTTTACCTAGTCTTAATCAAATTAGGATCCTACCTTCTCCTTTCCTGTGAAATGTTTCATCTCATTTAGTTGTATTAGTTAAGTAATAGGCATTTAGGAATCAAGGCTTCCAAATATGAGTTAATTTTTTTATCTGCTTAGATGATTCCTGTACAGTATTTATTTACCATAGGAACTATTAAAACTCGTGTGGATTTAGTTGTGTTCCACGTATGTAGTCAACTGCCTACTAAATATGTAATTATACATTGTATTATAGATGGTTATGCACTTGAAAAACATTGTATTTAATTCTCACTTTGTTTAACATATTTCTACAAATAATGAGATTTATGTGAGTATTTATTTCAACCTAAGTGATGTTCATTGACTATTTTTATACTCCAGATAGTCAATATGAAGGAAGTTCTTAATTTTTTGTTAAAATTACTAAACATATCTAGAAATTTGCTTAAAATTTATGTCTCGTCTGAAAGCTCTCCCAGCTGTATAAGAAACCTGGATTTCAGTAAAAGCTCTGTATGTAAATATGAGAAAATGCATCTTCAAGTTTCAGGCAGAAATCCCCATTAATATCCACAGTGATTCCTTAAAAGCTCTTATTGTCTAGTATCTTTATTATGATTCTACAGGTCATTTTAATTATTTATTAGGAAGCAACAGTCCTAGTGCTGAAATCAAAGAAGATTTTGCCCAAGGAGATACAGCAGCTTGATATGCAAATCATAAGTAAATAGATCTGGTAGGGCCTAATTTGGTTGCAAACAAGTCACTTCAAAAGTAAGGACTGCCCCACTCCCAAGGCCTTCACTGAGGCAGAACTCATCGCCCTGCAGTGAAAAAGAACATTTCTAATCTCTGTGCTTCAAGGCACTGTCACTAGATACTACTGACCATCTTGAGCTGTGTCTTGCCCTACTCACACACTTACTCACCTTGGAGCCCTCCTTAGAAACTGCTTCATCGTCCCTGCTCAGAATAGCCCCTACCTGAGACTACAACCTTCCTTGAGATGCTTGTCAGCGATAGGATGGCGCTGTTTAAACTGCAAGTTCCGTGTCTAGCAGAGATTTTGTCAACATGAGCGACTTGAAGCATTGCCGTTCAAATCCGTCAAAATACTATGGAGGGGCAAACTGGTTCCTATCTGTGGCATGCAGTCCTCATACAGACTACACACTGAGTGTTCATAGAATCGTAGAATCATAGAACAGTTAGGGTTGGAAAGGACCTTAAGATCATCAAATTCCAACCCCCCTGCCATGCGCAGGGACACCTCACACTAAACCATGCCACCCAAGGCTCTGTCCAACCTGGCCTTGAACACCACCAGGGATGGAGCATTCACAGCTTCCTTGGGCAACCCATTCCAGTGCCTCACCACCCTCACAGGAAAGAACTTCCTCTTATATCCAATCTAAACTTCCCCTGTTTAAGTTTGAACCCATTACCCCTTGTCCTGTCACTACAAGTCCCTGATGAAGAGTCCATCCCCAGCATCCTTATAAGCCCCCTTCAGATACTGGAAGGCTGCTATGAGGTCTCCATGCAGCCTTCTCTTCTCCAGGCTGAACAGCCCCAACTTTCTCAGCCTATCTTCATACGGGAGGTGCTCCAGTCCCCTGATCATCCTCGTGGCCCTCCTCTGGACTTGTTCCAACAGTTCCATGTCCTTTTTATGTTGAGGACACCAGAACTGCACACAATACTCCAAGTGAGGTCTCACAAGAGCAGAGTAGAGGGGCAGGATCACCTCCTTTGACCTGCTGGTCACGCTCCTCTTGATGCAGCCCAGGATACGGTTGGCTTTCTGGGCTGCGAGCGCACACACTGAAGCTGGCTCATGTTCATTTTCTCATTGGCCAACACCCCCAAGTCCTTCTCCACAGGGCTGCTCTGAATCTCTTCTCTGCCCATGATTCAGCTCTGCATAAAGCCTTTGCCATGTGCTTGCACTTCCAGAAACCAGTTTACTCTATGCATATTTGAAGAAAGCAAACCTTTCTCAGCACAATTTAAGCCAAGTCACCTCAAATTTCCAGGGTGGAACAAACACTTCAGTCCCAAATATTTTGTTGAAGTGCAGCAATTTGGACAGTTGTAAGCTTAATTTCAGTTTAGTTGTATACGTCTATCAGTTAAGCTTCTGCTTTTAAAATTAAAAATGTTTATAGAAGGTGTTATTAAACTGTGATGATGTTTAAAAGTTGTTATAAACTGAAGGTGACATTAATTCTTTACAGCCTGTCTAAATCTGAGCATGTGAGGAAGGGAGAACAGGACAAAATATCTTTAAATTGCGCCTTTTTCTTTGTCATATAATCAAAGTGTGAAGTTTTGTAAGACTCTAAGTATTTAGTCAAATACCCTCCACACTCCCCTGTCCTCTTGCAGACTTCGGGTCTACTTGACATGGAGGCTGCGGTGCCAGTGGGACTGAAAGGAAAATTGCCCCCATGATAGCTACACACACCACAAAAATTAGAGGACTGAAACAAAAGGCAGGGGTGTCTGGCTGACATGCTATATCCCTTTCCTCTCCTCCACCTGTCAATCAATCACCAGTCAATCACTGAAAGCCACAATCAGCCACTTAATGACAGCCAGATGGCATCTACTTCTCATGAGCTGCACTCCTGAAGTCATACTTGCTCCCTGTAACTAGCAGCACTTCCTATCCAGGGTAATAATGAGGTGTTTTTTGTATTCAGACAAAGCCATAATGCCTTGCACCTCTGACAGGACACCCCTGTGAACAGAATACATGCACTGCCAGAAGTGCTGCTTTGTTTCAGTGAAAGCATCAATGCTGCTTTAGAAACACTGATGCTCCCCCCTCCATGTCTGCACGTGTCTCTCAGATTTTGATCAGGGAGAGGTTCGCTGGTTTGTGAATAAGGATGGTGAATAACTTGGAAATTTCAGTAGGTTTTCATTCTGCCTTTCTTATTTCTCTGCAGTCCTGACACAGGGAAGGAATCCATATGGAGACCAACGTGATCTTCTTCACATTGGTTTACCAATGATTTCAACCTTGACCCAAAGGCAACACTTCTTCTGGAAGTGACAGGTAATTTAGCTTTCTTGCTTAGTTCTGGGGCTCTCTTGTGGTGAATTATGTATAGTGCTTCTGTGATATGGACCTTTGTCCATGAAGGACCCATCTGAGGCTGTTAAACTTCTTTTAAAGGCATTTTATCCATAAACACCAAGCAGTCATGAGAGTTCTTTGCAGCAAAAGCATTTCTGACTCAGGATCAAATGGCAAAATCAGTTTGAAGTGACCAAGTTTAGGCCTGTCAAGCATGAAACTGGATTCAGGCTTTGCTAACAGTGTCTCTCAATGAACTGAGTAGAGTTCGTTACATGATAGCTCTGCTGTTACTGCATTACAACAGGTACATTTCAGTGAGTTAGTTGAAATTGCAACTTGCCCTCCAAGGAAAAAACTAATCATCTCCTATGATCACCATACACACTCTGAGTAATACTGTTTGTTTTCTAAGATGAATCTAATCTAGTTTAGCAGGAGAGGATTTATTTATGACCACACTGGTGAAACATAGTTCTAGTGTGCGAATTGCAGCTTGGGATGGCCACTGCTGGCCATTATCATGCCATTAGCTCTCACCTTCTTTATTAAAAACTGCTTGGCATTGGCTCTGTACAGCTGAGGAACAGAAGAGGTATTTTTTTTAGGGAGGATTAAGTGTAGAGTGTATGACTTACAAGCAATTCATTACTACATCCCATTTCATGGGACCTTTAGAAGTGTACAAGCTCCTTACTCACAAGTAACTATGTTTGCTGTTTAACAGCACAAAACTAGTTTATTGAGAATTCTTCCTGGCAATTCCAGATTAGACACATCCCTCCAACACACTCTCCACCCACTTCAGGATATCTTCCAGCTTTATCAGGCAGGAAGGCATGAGACCTTCACAAGAAGATTCCTCTCTTTACCGCTCCCGTGCTTAGGTCTGTTGCCATACCAAAGACACATCAGTGTTAAATGCATGTATCTTTTCTTTGTAACTTCAGAAGCTTCTCCCTCAAGAAATCTTGGAGGTAGATACCTTGCAACTCAAGGACGGACATTATCCATTAAAGATGGGATGTAAATGGAGGCAACCTTCCACAACATCCCCCCCCTCCCCACATATACATACATTTTCAGCCCTGTTTCTAGAGTGCAGACAGAGAATCTCATTAGGAATCTAATATAATAAGGGCATGTAGATACTGGGGTTGGGGGTGGAAATCAGATTAGCTTCATTACTTTATTCTGCACCTCGCAGCGCTTCTGCCAGTGGACAATTGCATTAGATCAGAGAGGAGATCAAAAGGCAAAAACTCCCCAGAAATACTACTGCTCATTGTCTGAAACAGGAATGGGAACAGTGCACTGTGGAGGACGCAGACCCACAGTAGGTACCAGCCATTTTGGGGAAGGGCAGTGATTTTTTCCTTTAAACTTGTATGATACGTTTGCCTGTTGAGCTTGTGTTTGAAAGGCCAGTCTAGAGTCCAATATGTACAGACATGGGAGCTAAACAACTTGTCCAAGCGCTTGCATCTCAGAAAGCCAGCAGGGAGATGATACTCTGAGGGTCAGACATGTCCTGCAGAACTCTACTGCCTCTGGCAGCAGTCTTCCTGTACCAGTTCTGGAGGTACATCATGACCATAGGGACAGCTTAACCAGCTACTCCAAGTTACTTCAGTCCTGACAGTGAAAGTCTGACACAGTTCCTTCAGTCCTGATAGTGAAGCCCTGAATCCCACCTTATCCCATGTCCCACCTTGCCTGGCAGTCATAGAATCATAGAATAGTTAGGGTTGGAAAGGACCTTAAGATCATCAAGTTCCAACCTCCTGCCATGCGCAGGGACACCCTACACTAAGCCATGTCACCCAAGGCTCTGTCCAACCTGGCCTTGAACACCACCAGGGATGGAGCATTCACAGCTTCCTTGGGCAACCCATTCCCGTGCCTCACCACCCTTACAGTAAAGAACTTCCTCTTATATCCAATCTAAACTTCCCCTGTTTAAGTTTGAACCTGATACCCTTTGTCCTATCACTACAGTCCCTAATGAAGAGCCCCTCCCCAGCATCCTTATAGGCCCCCTTCAGATACTGGAAGGCTGCTATGAGGTCTCCACGCAGCCTTCTCTTCTCCAGGCTGAACAGCCCCAACTTTCTCAGCCTGTCTCCATACGGGAGGTGCTCCAGTCCCCTGATCATCCTCGTGGCCCTCCTCTGGACTTGTTCCAACAGTTCCATGTCCTTTTTATGTTGAGGACACCAGAACTGCACACAATACTCCAAGTGAGGTCTCACGAGAGCAGAGTAGAGGGACAGGATCACCTCCTTTGACCTGCTGGTCACGCTCCTCTTGATGCAGCCCAGGATACGGTTGGCTTTCTGGGCTGCAAGCACACACACTGAAGCTGGCTCATGTTCATTTTCTCATTGGCCAACACCCCCAAGTCCTTCTCCACAGGGCTGCTCTGAATCTCTTCTCTGCCCAACCTGTAGATGTGCTTGGGATTGCTCCGACCCAGGTGCAATTTTAGGTGAAGTTTAGCCATGCACTTGGCATGGTTAAACTTCATAAGGTTGGCATCAGCCCACCTCACAAGCGTGTCGAGGTCCCTCTGGATGGCATCCCTTCCCTCCAGTGTATCCACCGAACCACACAGCTTGGTGTCATCAGCAAACTCGCTGAGGGTGCACTCAATCCCCCTGTCCATGTCACCGACAAAGATGTTGAACAAGACCGGTCCCAACACCGATCCCTGAAGGACACCCCTCGTTACCGGTCTCCAGATGGACATTGAGCCATTGACCACAACTCTTTGTGTGCAGCCATCCATCCAGTTCTTTATCCACCGAGTGGTCCACCCATCAAATTGATGTCTCTCCAATTTAGAGACAAGGATGTTGTATAGGACAGTGTCAAATGCTTTGCACAAGTCCAGGTAGATGATGTCAACTGCTCTACCCCTGTCCATCAGTTCCATAGCCCCATTATAGAAGGCCACCAAATTGGTCAGGCAGGATTTCCCCTTAGTGAAGCCATGCTGGCTGTCACAAACCACCTTGTTGTTTTTCATGTGCCTTAGCATGCCTTCCAGGAGAATTTGCTCCAAGATTTTGCCAGGCACAGAGGTGAGACTGACTGGTCTGTAATTCCCTGGGTCATCCATTTTCTCCTTCTTGAAAATGGGCGTTATGGAGAAAGGGCTGGATAGGACCCTTTGGCACAAAAACTGCCATGCCTTCAGTGAAACACTTTAACGTGTTCCTGCGTTGCACTGAGGGACCAGTCACTGCAGGTTGCTCCTGTTGTCAGCAGAGAACAGAGAAAATTCACCAACTTCTCCTCCACATCTCTAACTTCCTTTGAAATAAGTGAATTCCAGCCATCTGAATCTTTATCAGGGAACATATGAGAAAGTCTGACTCAGACCAAAAGAGAGTAGGAAGTTCCTGAAGCTTACCCAGGACAGGTAAGCCATGCTGGTTGTGTGCAATAGTACTGGATGCATTACATACATATACTATGATATTTTTTTATTTGCTAGCATAACACTTATTTTTTGTGCACAGTTGGTGCTGTTCTTTCTTCCACTGCCATTTTCTTCTTCATTACTCCTATGGAAGCCCTGTAATTTAAGAAAGAAGATATGCTGCATGTTAACTGCTAGTGCTTTGATGAAGAGGTTACTTTTTACATATCAGAAGAAAAAAGTAAAAAAAAGCTGAGGCATAGGTGATTAAATCAGAAATATGAGGTGGAATATATGGCTTATATTAGAAAGTATTGCTTATGAAAACAACTTGTAATTAAGTGAAAGTGCTATTAACCATGTAAGAATCACACAAGCAGCTTATTGACACTGTCCTACAGTTTATGAAGTATTCTAGGGGTCCTGAAGTCTATCATTATTACTCCAATATTTAATTAAATGTCAAATTGAGGGGGATTTGTCCTACAAATACAGAATTTTTTCCAAGTTATGGTTCATAGTCCAACATTCTTCAGATTGTAATCAAAAGGACAGAAATCTAAATCTATAAAAACCTAAACATGCCGTTTACATGAATGAACAGATCATGCTCTTTATCATTTATGCTCACTGCGATTGTAAATTCCTCCAAAATACAAATGTGATGTAATATTTTATAGGTCATATCAGGTACACATATGCTGTGAAATTACTTGATAATTTAGTAGCATAAGTGAATATATACCATGCTATTCAAGAAACCTTTTGCCTCATATGCTCTGTCTTTCAATTTAACCTGATCCCGAAGATCTACCCTAATTTCAGAACAAGTGTACTCACTTAGAAGATATGCCCATGCAGGAAGTACCAGGAAAGATCATCTCTTTGGTCCAGACCTCATATTTAGTCCTCTCAAATTTCTCTGCTATTGAGAAATTAAGATTTCAGCTACTGTTGTAAAGTACTGCTATTAAAGGCACACCAGTGAAGATTTTATCACCATGGGTTAAACATACATCTGCTTCCTCAACAAACACGTTTGTAAGTGACAGAGAAAAAGAAGGTATCAGAAAAACATGACAAGAAAATAACCTGAACACTCAGAGGTAAGAAGAGACTAAACAAAGGCAAGATGCTTGAGGCAGTCAATAACACAAACCCTCCAATAATAATTACAGCAATAGGAAGGTTTTCTTCAAGCTGCTTATTTACAACTGTATACAGAAAAATATATACTGCAACTTTTACTGACAAGGATATCTTTTAATATATTCTTCCATATTTTTAATGGTCAAATAAAAAGCATGCTCTAGGGTTTCCACAGAAATCAGAAGTTACATACTTTATGCCTTCCCCAACAATGCCAGTCACGTAGGAAATATTTTCCCTGACTTCTCCTTATTCCCCTTCTCTTCTTATTTTCAGGAACATCTTGCAAATACTTTAATTTGCCTGTGGGTTAACTTCTCAGCTGCCAGAAAGGGCTTGAAGGGAGGATGTGCTGAGAAGGATAATTCCTTTCTTAAAAGCTCAAGTCATTGGGCACCTTTAATTAAAAATTGTATTGATTTTTTCCCTTGCTTTTAATGGCAGGCACTTGTCTGTGACTTCCATTGTTAGCCATTGACAGTTTAAGTAGTGAAACAAAGGGCACTTATACAGCACTTAACGCAAAATTATGACTGATTAAAAAGTCATCTGTCATGGTAACAGCATCTGCTTAGACTTTGCAAATTTTTAAATGCACTCTTGCAGGCAATGTGGAGGAAGGTGTGGTACATGCAAGTCTTCATAGCTGTGTCCCTCAGCAGTTTAAATACATCATTAAAGTGCCATGTGAATCACTTTTTTAAGCAGCTGCTGTTTTCTTACAACATTTTCTTGAAGAAGTTTGAGCTTTGCAAAAGTTTCAGTGTTTGGCCACAAAGGGAAATGTAAGCGACTATGTTCAAACCTTTTGAACATGTTACAAATCTCAGAAAGAGTCCAGTGTTCTGTTTAAAGAGCATTTGAAACAAATAACTCACAATTTTATTACCTCTATTTTCCCATCTTTTCAAAGTCAGGCTTCTGCTTTAGATGTGTGAAGGGTGCTTAGCATACTAAGGTGCAGATAGCTTAGTTAAATCACTGTTATTCAGTTGATGTCCATAGACCACAGTTACACCCAAAGATCAGTCCAAAGCAGATACAAGCAGAATTAAAAAAATAATCTAACTATACTCATCAGTAGCACCACAACTAATGACAATCTTATTGTAGTTCACATATAAACATTTACAGAAAGTGTACCAGTATTCACTCTGTAGGGCAAAGCTGAAAATGATCTGAGAAATTTGAAGGACATGGAGCGTAGAAATGACAGTGGGTGGCATTCAGATATTACCCTGGAGCAAGCAAGCAGTCTGGAGTCTTTTTCTTCTGCATGAGTGTATAGAGGGCTTTATATTTGTTAATCCCTTAAAAGGAAGCTCCAAGTACATATTCTATACCATTTCCTTTGCTTCATATATTTATATGTTGGAAGCTTCAGTCATTTCCCTAAGGCATCCACCCACCATGAACTAAGCCTAAAAATGATTGTCAGAGATAGTTGGTGTATTTTGGACTAATTCCTCTCCCTTTGTCTGGAAATAACTGTGAAACATTTTTCTCGACCATCAGCTTCTGTGGACACGTCTGAGATTTTTTCTGCCTACATTGTTCCTTGGTTTCCCTGACTGCTGTTTCTAAGCTGCCATTTTTAATGGACTTTAGATAAAGCTCCAGAGTATTTTGCCCTTTTATATATTTCAAAAACTCATTATAAGTTTAATCTTAACTCAGTGAAAGTGCCCTCCTACTTTTCTTATTCCATTTTCCTAGGTCTCTCCTTTCCTTCTGCTCAGAGGACCACTGCACTACTGGGCATCTTCTCAACCTTCATTTAACCTCAACTTCCCCAGTAGCCTGAGGTTTGAGAAAGGAAAGATAATCTTGCAGCTCAAGCATTTGAACAAGACAGTAAGAGAGAACACTATTAGCCATAAAGCACAATTATTCTTGGGCTGGTAGTGAGACAGCAGAGTACGTACAGTCAGTATCACCACTGATAAGACAGTATTAGTCCTTTCCAGTACCATTAAAATAATTTGAGCTAACCAAGAACATTTTTACTAAACCAGCACTTCATACCATGCTAACAATGAGGTTTTGATTTCTAGTTAATCACTCTAGAGTCAGTTTTAGTCTACTGACTTTTGGTTCAAAATCCATGTTCATTAATACACAGAGACATAGGCCAAGAGGATGTTTTCTCACTACAGCCAAGGACTTTCATTAGTAGTATTTCTAGAAATACTGCATTTCCGTTCCTCAGCCAGAGTTCACAGCTAAAAGTTAATTCAGCTCCTTCCTTTGTTGCTTTATTTTTATTTTTGTGCCTGATAGCAGTAGTAAGTTGTTAATAATTCTGAATCCATAAAAAGGGAGGAGATAAAAAATCAAAATGGACATCATATTTATTCGCCAGCAGCAAAGGCATGGTCAGGCTCAGAAATGCTCAGTTCTATTCTAACATCTGGAAATGTTTTCTTACTGTTTTTTTCCTAAATGTGATCCCTGAGGACATGTTTATGGGCTCAAGTCCTCCAACAATTTATCTGCCAAATCCTCTGCAGTTTACATTGGAACTGAAGCTCTGCAGAAGTTCATAGCTCTCTCAAAGGAGGGTTCACTCCCATTCCTGACAGAAGGACCAGCCTTGAGAATTCCAGTTTAGGTATGGCTCCTCAGTGGCATGTTTTTTAATGATTTCCAAGATACATAAGATATTAATATTAATTAAAATAGCTGAATTATTTTGACTGAAGTTTTTTGAAGCTTTTTCTGAGCTTCTGACATGGCAAATTTTAATTGTAACTGTCAAATATTATCATTTAATGAGTAAAAATTGTCATATTTTGATCTATTTATAAGTAACTAAACTGAGTTTTGGAAGGATTATAAGCTGTAATATCAAGTAGTCATAAATGATTCCCCTGCAATCTATAAGAGAGTGTTGCTTGGAAGTTTACAAGAAATTTTGGCCTATATTTTAACTGACTTAGATGCCATAAAAATTCATAAGATATGGAACACAGCAAATGAATCCTTTGTAAGTGAACTGTAATTATGTATATTTTGAATGTGTTGAAGAAACTAACCATGTAACCATGTAGATGATGACAGTTAATTATATACAGCTCTCTTGGGCATTAGTATCAGTCTCCCTGATAGTGTTTTTCCTTAAGGTTTTTCCTTATTTATATATATGCTTCTATTTCTGCTCATTCCTTAAGGGAATTATGCTGTTACCTTTGCACTGGTTAAATGAAAACTAAATGCTTATACCACAGAAATCCTCAGTGTAATCTAACTAATTTCTCTGTTATTGTGCTAATAAGTCAAATCCGCTCTTCTTACTGGTGTCAAGCCAAACTAATTCCGCTGATTTCAATGAAGTTGCTATGGATTTACACATGCAAAGCTGTCAGCAGATATTTGGCTGCTGGGTTTGCTCCCCTGGGAGAGCTGGAGGTTCCAGCCTACAGAAGGAACACTGAATAACATTGCAGTGAATCATTTGCTAAACAGTCTTAACCGGAAATGCGCTGGGAGTATAGTGTATGATTCAGTCCTTTACATGATTCTGAATCTCATGATGTTGCAGTAACACATATTAGCTATAATTATAACTAGTACCATGTGAGAAAACAATTGAATGGTTATGAATATACATAAATACTTCTGAATGCTGTCTCCTGGAGGCCATGCAATTTCTGAGTTCACTTATCAGAGACCCTGCACTGATAAGAGGTTTTTCATTTCTTGGTTCCTCCAATTCCTCTCCTTGAGCCTCAGAGCCATGTGGGGAATGCAATACGTTATCTTATTCTTGCTAGAAATACAACAAAATACATTTCCTTTTTAACAAATACGCATGGTAAAAACAAAGCAACAAGTTTGCATATTTTTAATCAGAAAATTGGTTCAGGATCTTCACTGTTGATCTGTAGATTTAACTGCCTCAAATGTGGGTTCATTCAGAGCTACCTCCTGAGCCTGTTACTTTCCAGAAGGCAACTCTAGTGATGCAGTTCTTCCATTTGGTCGTTTCTACACTCTTGTAGACTTTGTATGCAAAATGTAGCATAACCTTTAAAACACTGATACAATTAAGTAATTATTTGCCTCAGAAACTCCTTCTTTTCACGCACACACATATGTTCTTACCTCATACCCTCCCCCCCCCCCTCATTTTTCATAGATTATCTCATTAAGCAGCCATCAGTTCTGTGGGCCCTAAGATGTTTGTCAAGGTCACACAGGTAGTTTTCAGCCTAGTCAGGAGTAGTTTCCATGTCCCAGTTCCCAGCCCTATGGTCTGGTTACAATTTCATTGGAGTGATGTGTACACATATGAACTAACCATGTATCTTGAAAAATTAATATGACCAATTTTGTTCAGTGACATTTTTTATGTATGTATATATATACATATATATATAGTATATATATAATGAACTTATGGAGTAAAACTTCTTTATAGTTTATTTCAGCCCACACATGGAGCAGCCTTTAACACAGAAGATAAAAGTAACGTCTTAATTTCAGAAGAAATATTAAAACTAGGATTTCTCCTCCCTGTTAACATCTGAAATAGTGGTAAGGATATATTTTTGTTGTTCTTTTTTAATAAATAGAGAAGTCCAGCAACCACAGTGGATGTAAATCAGCATTGTTTCTCAGGTACCAGTGGATTTACACTAAATTACACTGGCTCAGACCTACCCAGAATTTCAATGAGGCAACATCCCTTGTAAAAATAAATAATTAGAAGATCACTTAAAGACACCAATTAATCCTTCAGGATATAATACATATTTAGGGAAGGTAAGAAAAGGTATTTAAAAATCAAAGGAAAATCTGAGGATGGCAGGAATTCTGTATACAATAGAATATTAGAGAGAGAGATGCATGATTCTTACAGTAAATGCTTTGTTTTGTGTATAATGATATCCCAGATTAATATTCTTTGATGTCTGCATCTTTTTTCGTTGCCTGTGAAAGAAGATTTGTTGGCTCTGTGGCATTCCTTGTAAACACAGGTGCCTTGGAAGAGCTGCAGGTGTTCACCCTCCTCAGCTTATTCTGGTCCCTATGGATATGGAGAGGGCAGGAGGAGAACTTGCCTCACCAGAAATGTATTTTCTGCATGACCTTGAGCATAATGTCTAAAGCTCTGAAGCATATGATTATGCCTTGGCATGCGGGCAGTACTTGTCCAGTATGTGACGTAAATGTGGGTTTCAAGTACAGATGCTGGGCTTTTCCTTTTGTGTTTATTTGGTTTGGTTTTGATTTGCGTATGGTCAAAAAGGGATTCACAAATATATCAGTATGCAGTGATATGCAACTTCTCTAATCAGGGAATATATATATTCAGCGCAGCCCTTGGATATTACAGAATAATTTAATATAGACATAGAAGAAGTAGCCTGGGAAATTGGCCTCTGCATTACTATTGGCACAACCTCATTTTGTTTTGATGTCTGTGTACAGATGGAAAAGGAAGCTTTACAGAAAGAGAAAAAAACCTCCCTTCCTCTTCTTCACTCATCAAAGCCTTTTGGCCAAGTAGAAACAGAATGAACTGCTTAGCTGCTAAATCATTACATTTTCTTAGTTGGGAAGGCTAAGCCGGGTGATGCAGAAGACAAAATCCACTTGATTTTTCTTATACTGTCTGTCTTACATATCTTTCTATCAGGCCCCAGGTCTGATAGATGCAGAAAGAGAGGCAGGTGCTGGAAGTGGGTGAGAAGCAGGGTTGCAGAGATCGGGGCAGCTCATGGGATGTGAAGACTCCAGAGAGCACTGCCCAATTGGGGCATAAAGAGGAAGATTCCTTTCAGAGTGCTGCAAATGACCTGCAGAGGAGCTGCACAGCAGTCATTTCACAGCTACGATGGCAGGTCACTGCGACAGATGTTCCCAACATATGTGGAGAATTAATTACCCACTAGTAAACAAAATCTGTGATGCGGAGAGTCATTTTGTCCAAATTTCTTTTGATTTTGCTGTTATTAGGAGCTTAATTTTTCTTGATCAGCCAGACCCTCTTGAATTAAAGTGTTCCTTAATGGGCTGCAATGAACATTTTCTGAAGTGAAGTGCGGAGGGAAGTGGCGAGGAGGGGGGCAGAGGAGATGAGTTTATCTGGAAGAGTTGATTGGGAAGCTGTACCACAGTGAGTGATTAGTCAATTATTTGATTAAAAGGTTGGATGTGAGTCATATGTTTTTTTAGGGAAAAAAACCCCAACTAATTGTTAACTTGCATTCAACGTCATTTCTGCCTAATTTAAGAACATCCAATAGAACGTTTGGACCTTTTGGGGAAAGGAGAATATTTGGAGAGAGGAAGGGTTTTTGAAAAAAGGCTTTATTTTCCTTTTCCATCAATATTCTGTGTTAATGTCTCAGGGCCATATTGTGCCACTGATTTTTAAGCAGAACTCCCCATTTAAATCAGTGGCAAAATCTGCTTAAATAAAAAATCAATGAAATTATATGGCTCCAGGACATCAGAATGAAATTCTTATACTCATGACCCAGATAACAAATCAGAAGGCATAAATCCCCTGCTGTTTCTTAAAACTTGTTCAGGGCATCAGTACTTGTAAACTAAATAGTGCATGGAAATGAACATCCTCTAATAGAAGGATATTAATGATCAAATTACTTAGCTATTTTTAGTTGATTGTACTTTCACAAATTCTTCCTGGTATTTCAATTCTTGACACACTGCATAAGATTTGCATTCACCTCTTTCTTTTGATCCCGAAAGGTATATTGAAATCACTGTCCTGCTGCTTATTCTGACACTTAAATGTTTCACCATTCTTCAGAATCTGAAACCAAGTTCTTCAGGGTTGTCAAATTTTATAGCACTGGTTTCCAAATGGAGATAATGAAAGAAATCTTTCTGACATACCGGAATTGGCATATTCTGCACAATCTTGGGCTCAGCAACAAAATCTGTATTTTAGCTACATTTCTTATTACATCTACAACATAAAGGTTCATCACATTAACATGGTCAGACAAACATATATATGTATAACTTGTGAAAGTGAAATCCCTTCCTTTTGTCATCAAGCACTAATCCAGTCTTTCAGCACCATTTACTCCTCAATTTGGAAAACAAGAAAGGTTTCTGAGACACACAAACTGCTGCTTAATACTACAAGATGCCTGGATTTCTTAGCTGCGCTGCCCACCTTCACGTGCAGAAAGCAGCTGAGGTTCCAGGTACCCTCGCACAGCAATGGAGAAAAGTCAAATTGGCAGAATAGAACACATGTTCAAGTTAAAAATAATTAAATCAGGTAATAAGTTGTATCCACAATATTCTTATAAACTTGCACTTGTATACATGCATATTTTTCAGATGTGAATATGCTTTGCATTTGAAGTTAAGCAGATGCTAATGCTGTTGAAGAACTTATTCTCCTAATGGTTATCTCTGCCACAGTGTTAGATGGAACTTTATGTCCTGTATTGTTAGTAAATTATTCCACACAAATACCTACTTAGGTACTAGGTGCCATACAGAAAGGCATGGACTGAAGGTGAAGCGCTGCAGATAAGCCTGTAATGAAGTGTGAGTTGAAGCAACATCTTTGTAGGGTAGAGAGGAGAGCTCAGCTCAGCAGAGCTCACCAGCATGCTGCACCAGTTAGTTACCATACTGGACCTGTCACTCTAAGTAGCTCAAGTGCAGCTTCTTCACACCCTGGTGTGAAGGGTGTGAAGGGTTACCATCACTTCAATTAGGACATCTGAGAGAGAATAGATCAAACAGACAACTAATAGAGTGAAGGGATTCATTAGGCAGTTTTAGAGATTAGTGTAGCAGTGAATTTCCCCTCTCTGCAGAGCGGTATTTCAGCTGAGCATTGCTTATGCACAGAGCATGGTTAGAAATAGTTCAAATGTGTAAATCAGGTAGTGCTTGTGTCAGAAACTAATAGCAGAAGATTTTTGAGCTCCACTACCCCTCAAAGCCTATGTAATATGGAAATGCAACAGTTTTACTTCAGCTCATTTTCATATTTTGATAGACCTGATGTGTAAAAGTACAGGAAGCATCTATGAAGGATTATCAGTTCAGAATGACCTGGAATGGATTCTGTACTTTGCTTCCTCTTCTTGGATCAAGCCTTCATGCTATATGCAGAAAACGTATTCAGCAGCAGGCAGAGAAGTATAGGTCACAAAATGCTTACTTATGTCAGTGATGAAGAGAGAAAACACCCTGCCTAAAACAGGTCTACTTTTTATCTCATTTCTTACCCTACTTATTGATTTTCTGAATGTTTTTTTCTATAGAGCTGACCCATCACAGGAAATACAGAACTCCCTGAATAAAAGTATATGACACATAACCACAGTTGGTATTAGTTTTCTGAGACCAGTGCTCACATATTGACAGCTGCCTTTTATGTAGGTAAAAGCTCTCCATGTTACATGTTTTCCTTTCTTCAATATACTTTCTTTTCCAAAGAGCCAAAGTCCATCTACAGTTCTCTGTGTTGAGAGAAACTGAGAAATTTATTTTGTAGTTGAAATCATGCTTGTGTATATGTGTGTGTGCAAAACTAATGGCTTTAAATATGGAAGAAACCAACAGTGCCTACATTACTGATATGAAATAATGGTTCAGTAATTAAAATGAAAGCACACATGCAAATAAACAGTAGGTCTAAGCTTGCCATTCATATTTACATGAATCCACAGGACCAGTGGAGTGAGGAGAGTCTTCTCACCTTAATACAGGTTATAGGTGTGACCCGCAAATAATCAATTTGATAAGAAATATGAATGGACCCTAAGAGAACTTTCAATGCAATTCACATTCTTTCACAGCTAGGGCTTCACTTCTTACCTCCCATATTTGTAGAAAATAAATGTTTCACACATACAAATCTAATTAGTTGAACACTGAAATCCTGTTTCTGTTGATATTTGTATTTCAAATGGCATAGCCTAACCTAGCTATGATGATATGCTATATATCATTGCCAAATAATTCTTAAGGCATGGATTTCAGAAGTATTAAGTATAAAAGTCATAATATATTGGAATAAAGTTTGTAGACAATTAATTATCTTTGTCCAGAGTCGCTTTCCATTGAGGCATTTTATCATGACTCCATTATTCAAAATGCCAGCTAATAATATTAATATGCCTCGCCACATTAGTTCCTAATATTTGCTTACTGTCTGTGAATACAAAAAGAAATTAAATGTTAGATACAACAGCAAGCCACCTCAAATACTTTAAACAGAGCAGTGAGGGCTTACAGACTGAACATATAGATGAATATTCTTTCTCACAGATATAGATCCTCTGACTTCTCAGAAAAGTCTGTGATATGAGGCTCATAGTTCAACAGAGAGCAGTATGGGCTTCATCTGCATTAACTTATTATTCCTAGCAACAAATGATCAAACCAATTTTCTGATTAATCAAAACCGTGATTTGTAACCACCAGTGTGAGATCAGAATTTTTAACCACTCTACAAGTTCTGTATCAAATATGGAAAACAAGGTTGAAAAATGTATTTTATGAGAAATATGTAGCAAATAAAATCTAAGCCTCATTCAGAGCTAGCATTACTGTGAAGTATCCATAACTGAAGCCTTTTTTGCTACTCTCTTAGAAGCATTTTGCTAGCAACAGGGAGAATTAAAATGACTGCTTGTCCTTATCCATGTGTCTATGATACTATGGACAGATAGACAGTAATCATCCTCGCATCACTGGAGCTCCAATGATCCTCCATCACTGGAGCTATGAATCTGGACTTTGAGAGGATCAGATAGATTTCAGAGATTACAGGTATGCTGTGTACAGCTGAACCAACCACTCTTCGATTCAGTCCAGGACTCCAGCCCCATGGTCACTCACACTGCAAATTCATTTGCACTTACTCGAGCCCTCTCCTCTATCATCGTCCCAGAAAGGTTCTTGTTCTCCCACCTCTCTTTATGCCTGGTGCTGTATGATACTGCAAAGAGCCAAGCTGCTATTAAAATGTATTTCTGCCTACTGCATCCTATTCATGCTATGAATGTAGTGGGATGCCACCTAAAGATGATGACGCCTGAGGTGATATCTGTCACTCCCCGTGCTCTCATGTGTGAGTTTTCTGCCAGGAAAATTTCCTAGCAGTAGCCTGATGAAGCAGCAGCAGAGCTGGCACAAGCTGGCTTCATAAGAAATGGCACATGAATCAGTTCAGATTTAAGACACAGAAGGCTACTGATTTCCAGGTCCTGCAAAACTGATTTAGTGGTTTCAGTGTTCTTACTGCGGATAATTTTTGACAGCTACTACCTAGAAGCATGTAATCAAGCTGAGAATGAAGAAACACCTCACTGTTGTTCCCTCTACTCCTACCTGAGCCTTGTCTATTTGCAAAGCAGCAGTGGCTGGTTTGGAGTCACTACGACATCTGTGACAATGGTATCATGAATCACATCGCACATTTTGGTAGGGCAGCAGCCTGTAAGCCTATGGATAATAGTCACAGTGAGAATGGGTTGATCCACACTCAGTAGATCTTGTCAGTAGTCATGATTTTGCTAATTTGAGGGAATTCTGACAGTCAGCCATGAATATTAGCTAGAATATTTGCCTGAAATACCTTAATCCCTGTGCACATCTTCTTAGTGTACAATGAAAGTTATTGAATGACCAGCTTCCTCCTGGCTAAGACTTGGTTGCTACAATAGTGCTTCAAGACTGGGAATAGTTGGTGCAAAGACAAACCTGCTGTCTCTGCGTAAAATACTGGAAGGAGAACTATTTGCATTATGGAGTGTTAGGAGAAGTGCAGTGTTGAGGTGAACTTGATGAGGAATGGTTGAGGAATCAGCTAAGCTAAGGGTAATAGATCTCATGTGCCCCTTATAAAAGGGAAAATGTATTTCATTCCATCACCTGAAAAATGTACAAGAACTGCTACTGCAGCTCTTACTTCTCTAGTTAGGTACTGCGTAATTAATCTATATGAAAAACATGCAACTATATCATAAGTGGACTGGAATTAAACCACTGTTCCTGCAGAAATGGGTAGTATTTAGTAGCATTACTGTGTTAATATTCCTTTATAAGGTTGAGCTGTTAAATTGTAATTAAAATTCCAGCTCAAATTGCAGCATTATAGTAAGAAATAATTCTTAAAGAATCTCTTAAAAAAATCCATAAAGAAATTACAGGCAGAAGAGAATCTATCTTTTCTGACCAGTGCAAAATGATCCTTTACAGTAGTTGACCAATGTCATTGTCTAGTCCCATTTAAAATAGTACAAGAAAAGGTTCCTTAATAAAACACTCTGCTTAGTTGCCTGGAAGCTTTAATTCCAAATTTTACCTGCAGGTGTCAGTGTCTTTGGGTTTTTCTGCTATAGAAGCAGGCAAAATAATTTTGGAAGTTACATATTTTGTTCTTACTTTCTACTTTCAGTTATTTTAGGCTGAGGTGCTGGAGAGGGGCCAGAAAAGGGCAATGGAGTTGGTGAAGGGCCTGGAGCACAAATGTGATGGGGAATGGCTGAGGGACTTGGGGGGTTTAGTCTGCAGAAGAGAAGGCTCAGGGAGGACTTGAAAAGAGTTCGAAGTGAGGTGGGGATTGGTCTCTTCTCCCAAGTAACACATGACGGGACAAGAGGAAATGGCTTCAAGATGTGCCAGGGAAGGTTTAGATTGGATATTAGGGACAATTTCTTCACCAAAAGGATGTCAAACACTGGAACAGGCTGCCCAGGTTGAGTCACCATCCCTGGATGTATTAATAGGTATGTAGATATGGGCTTAGTGACATAGTTTAGTGGTGGACTTGTCAGTGCTGGTTTTATGGTTGGACTTGATCTTAAAGGTCTTTTCCAATCTAAATGATTCTATGGTTTTATCTTAGTTTATTTTAATTTCTTAGTGGCGATAAAAATTTTGTTGCAAAACAAAACCATAAAAAACCTTGATGTGGCAAACTTCAAAGGAACTAATCAGGAATGTCTGTCTTTTGTGTTGATAATTAAAAAAAGATATTAAAAGTCTTGTGTTACCTGAAAGGATGAAATCGTTTCAAGAACAAGTTACCTAATGGTACTACAATTTTCTAATTAGTCACAGGTTCAAATGGTATCAGTATTGGTTTATGCTTCAGGGCATGAACAGCACTGAATTAACTGAATAAACTTATTATAAACTGGTAATTAATGATAATTATAAAATGGAAAGAAGAAGAGTGATATGATTGGCTAATAAGATTGGTGAGTGCTGGAATTAATACAACATAATTTCCTGCTCAGTACATGTTTGCTTTGTAATGGAATTAACATAAATAATTTTAAAGCATTTTATAAGAAAACTTTATAATTTCAATGAGGCATTACGGCATATTAGTTCATGCCTAGTTTCATTGCTGGTAATCAGCCGGTATTAGCTTATGCTTGATGTGCCTGTTGATTATTGCAAATAAATCTAGATGTGAATGAACACATTAAAAAAATCATGTTTGGGGCATAATATTCCTTTTTTTTATCTGAAAATTTTGATTTTGCAAATACTGATAGATCTTCTGAGCAGGAGATCAGAAAGAGGACAGTACCAAGCTGATCAAGGTCATTAGCTAAGTACCATGGCTCCACTGACCCAACCTGGAAAAGCACAGTGATGTTCCTGGCACATCCTTTAAGAAAAGCCACAAAGTGGCAGAAGCCTCTTCTGTCAGAAGAGGGAAGTGGAACAAAGTTTTGTACAGGTTGGGGTTTAGGTTATACATCTCAAATCATTCTTATAAAGCTGTGCATTTCAACTACCAAGAGCAGGTATTTAATGAACTGTAAATGACTTATTTGAATATGCTTTTCAGAAGTATAAAGATATCATTAACTTACTGCTGACCAGCCACCTGAGGTGAGTAGGAGAGAGAGCTTAACTTGCTGGGTCAGTGCCCAGTACTCATAATAGTGTCCTTTTTCTTTAGTGCTTCATTGCAATATTGCATTGACTATAGGTTCAAGTTACACTATAGTGCTTGAGTCATGCATATCTTTCTATAGAACAAGAAGAGCTATTCAGGTTACTTCTGTGAGTATACTCTCTCCCATAACATTTCCGTGTCTGGGGAATCTCGGGTAGAGCAGAGCAACAGTGAGGATGTTTTTCTGTACTGAAAGACACAGCTTCTTGGTGCCAAATATATTTCATCAATTTGTATCAATTTTAGACAGTTGCTACTGCCAAAAACTAAAGATGAATAAAAAGCCCTCTTTAAAACAGGTGGATAAAATAGTCCATTTCAATATTCTCTGGATCAGTAACAGATGTTTCAAAGTACATAATTTTATTTCTTGGCCTTCTGTGCGAAACTGTTCCTCTTTCAGTTTGCAGCAATGTTCCACATGGGAATGAATTTGAACTTTCTTGAAAGGAAAGAAAAGGAAAGGAGAGGAAAGGAGAGGAAAGGAGAGGGAAGGAGAGAAGAGGAGAGGATAGGATAGGATAGGATAGGAGAGGAGAGGAGAGGAGAGGAGAGGAGAAAGGAAAGGAAAGTCAGAAATAAAACATTCTATTCAGCACAAATTGACAATTTTACACTTTTCAATTCATAATTATTATTTTTAAAAGAAATTTTCTTCAAACTACACAGTTGATCATTTACATAGTCAAACTCTCATATTGAGATGTAGAAAACAGCAGCACTTCTACACATCATGTTGTTCCTAATGTGGCTTTATTTTCTCCACTACAGTCAGGCAGAGGAGAGAGACAGATATCCGAAATATTGTGGGTTTTAACTCTTTAGTAATTGTGGGTTTTAACTCTTTAGTACCCTGACCTCCAAACCTCAAAAGAGTTACTGAGAAAATCAGGATATGAATGCAGGCAACTTAACAAATGCCACATTTGAAACCTCAGGAAACCTTCTGCTTTATTCCCCACACCTCCTGTGGTCTAACTCCTCTGAAAAACAAAGCTGGCATTCTTCCAGGAAAGGTCTCTTTCTTTACAACACCCTGATTCATACCTAGAGCAGGTTTTCCCATGTGCTGAACAAGAAAGGAATCTGATGAAAAACTTACTGCATTAAATAACTAGATATTAGAAGGTATAAATAAAAGACACTAAAGTTAGAGTGCAAATAATCTTATTTCTATTCTTTTAAGTTTGAGTTCTTTGATTTACCACCTCCAGTACATGTTTTTGAATGGCTTGCTATTGCATTTCCTTTGTAAGGTGCATGCCAAAGATCTGCTCTTTCTCTAATGAACTTTCAAGCAAGTCTTACACATAGGATCTACATATTCGTATATAAGTGGATATAACTCTGCAACACTCCCTGTGTTTTACAGTGTCAGTGCTCAGGGCATCTATGTGCATCCAGCTGTGGTTGTGCAGATCACACACAAAGCATTTTAGAGACTGAGAACCCGGCCTCTGCTCCATAACTATTTAATCTTCCCAGCGGCTGTCACCAATGCACAAAATTGTGATTTCAAAGAATTTATTGCAAGTAAATGCATCTTGAGACACTGAACCATCATGTTTTTAAAGACTTTTTGAAATCTCTTGCCAGAGGAAAGGCATTTTGGGGTTGAGCAGTGAAAAAAGCAGGACTGAGAATATAGGTCAAGACATTAATATAAATTTGATCACTTCCTTTTTATTCACCAACATTCCTCACAATAAATCAGATTACCTCCTCACCCGCACACCCCCTGCACACTTCACCCTTCCTGTCCTGATTTCGGATCACCGAATGTAAATCTGTGACAAGGGTATCTATATATAATATTAATGGTGCTGAGGAGTGTTGGTGTGAAGTGTGAGTACTTGCCAAGTAAGGAGTGGTCAGAGAAGAGCTGTTCATCCTCTGCAGCATGCTCTACATCATCTGCAGGACAAATGTAACATCATTAGGCAAAAAAAAGGCAGCCATTCTGCAAGGAAATGGCTAAGTTGGAGGTACCAATCAATCTCACCAAGCAAGGTTCCCTGTGATACTGTCAGAAGCAACAGACAAAACAGATTGCAGTGTAGTTCGCGGGGTGGTTAAAAAGACAAAAAGGGAAAGAAATAAAACTCCAACAATCTCCTCCTTTACCACTTCTCCTATTCCTCCCCCCATATTCTAAGATTAACCCACATAACCAGTTGTTGATCTGAATCCATTTACTAAACACTGGCTGCTTTATGCTTAAAAGCACAGGACTAAGCACTGATGTTTAGGAATTCATTTAGTAAATTCATTTAGTAAAGCATAAAGTAGCTGCTGAAGTCAGGGTCTATCAGTATTGCAATGGGCTTTATTAAAATCAATAGATATGAATTGTGAACTTAAAAAGAGTCATTAGCAGGCTCCTGAAAAGAAGTTACAATAAATACATAAAAACTAAGCTAAAAGAGTTCCAGTTATCCTCATTATTTAAGTTCAAATTACCATTAAATAATTTTCTCAGATATTTACAAGTTTTATTGACTTTTTGTCTTGATAAATGTGTGCTTTCAAGTTACAGTTTTATCCATACCTATGGCCTGTATACGTGCATATTGAAATCAATGGGAATATTTGTGCTGCCTGCAAGGCACAGGAATGAGACCTCTCATGGAACAGAAGGAAGGCAATAGTAGTCTTTTTGTATGAAAGACATTCAGCTTGCTTTGCTGATGAATGGAAATTAAGTGCAACTGTGCAGATTGTGTAATAAAATGTTCCCCCAAATCTTCTATATTGCCTAAAAGTATATTTATTAGTAAAGAACCAGGGAGATAAAGGGCATTCCTTTGATTCCCATAGATAGCCTCTTTAAATAAAAATTAAATTTGCATTAATATTTGCAGCCTAGAAGTTCTGCTGTTTGATGTTTCTTTTAGCATGGATTTATTTGTAGAATCAGCAAGGGTTAAATCTACCATTCGCTGTTTCTGTTCTTGTATCAAGGTCAGAATGAGCAGGTAGCCCAGTTCACAGTTTGCAGGACTAATAAATCTTTCCAAAGGTCAGCATCTGCAGTCATTATCAACTAATCAGTTTTAATTTGGTTTTTAATATATAAACACTTGGGATCATGTAGAAAACATCATGCATGTTATTTAGATCTGATATTTAAAAAAAACCCCAAAACATTGTTTTAGTCAGTTCATTAATATTTTAAATAAAGGAAATCAATAGGTACATTAAAGCTGCTTACCTTCAAGTATTTCTTGTTTTCAAAAAATATTAAGGATAACAAGAAATAGGGGCACTTTTATTCCAGTGAGGCTTTTATTAGAGCTGCCGACTCTCTTATGACACTAATCAGATCAACTGTGGTGTAAATCAGTATACATTGATTCACTTGAGGACTGATTTGATCCGACTGACTTTCAACTATTGCAAATACACTGTTTACTATTTAGGATATTTAAATCTGGAGGAGTAAAACCAGCAGTGTGAAATGTCAATGTACAACATTTCCAAACAAAACGTTTGAAAACCTTTTGAGAAATGTATTTTTAAACAACAGTGTTTTAAGAGTTCCTCTTTAACTTATTTTGCGATGTTAAATATTTCTATAATTAGTTGTGCTTTCTTGTCAGAACTAACGTCTAAGAATTCAGCGAAGTCTCATTGTATGACTCCTTACAGCCAACAGAGTTAAATCGATAAAGGGTATTGGTCTGGTATGGCACCTCATTGCCATATTATGCACCTAAATCCAAAAATTAGATTTTCAAAGCTATCTGCTTAGATCCTAAGGTTGTAAAAATTCTTAAATTTGATGATCCTCTTTATATTTTAAGGTATATTTTCACTTGCAGCAGTTGTACCTGCAGTACACACACCCTTGAAGCTTCAAGACTAGGTGAGAGTGGGTGACGCAAGAGATCTCTACTGCTAGAGACCAGAGGAAGATGTTTCGCATCTTGCACTCAATGGCACCTGTTTTACCTGATCTTATTTTGTGCTGTTTGCTTCCATGTCCCAGCCTATGCAGCAGTTCTGCACAGACCAGAAGCATCGCTTGTGCGAGATCTGTTTTCTTACACCTGCCTTGCTGCTTCCTCCCATGTTTGTTGTGTGAGGTGATGGTGCTGTCTCACTGGAGGAGAAGTTGGGGTTGCCAGGTGGCTCAGCTCTTCTGTATTCCACAAATGTAGCCTCATTTGAGAATAGACAAAGCACAATAGCAAATCACTTCCATGAGCACTCTGCTCTGAAAGCATGGTGGTTTGCAATGGTCTAATACCATATAAATATTCTAAAATTCAATAGCTATCAATGAAAATAAACAATGTTAATCTATTTCTGACATTTTTCACGCTAGAATATTGCTTTTAAAAATACATCATGCAGCTTTTCTTATTTTCCAAAATTTAGATTTTAGTGCAAACAATAGATTTTTGAAATATAACATTTCTATAATATACCCAAATTGTATTTTTTAAGCTCTACATTGACATTAGATTTTATTGTGATATGAAACATAGTAGCTGATCTACCTACATAAGAATTTCTAACTTTTCTAACCTCTTTTTAACCTAAAGCACTTCAAAGTAACATTGCCATTGCAACATTTTGCAGCAGATTACACTTTATTGCAGAAACAACATCACAGCATAACACCTTTGAGCTTATGATCTGTTGAGAGTGATGACAATCTTGGACCTTGGTAAATGTATATCTAAACTGATGGTGCTTGAGGGACTATGTCCATAGAACCTGATCAGCCACATACGGGAACTGATGGAGAACATTTCCTTCTGATGTAAATAGGAAACAGATTAGACTAGGGTTTTCCTGAAGGTTCACTTACTGTTCATATTGCAATAGGCCTGCCCTGATGGTTCCAGGGATGTTAAGGAGTGTTCTGTGGGATTGTATATGATCAGCTGTATTAGTGAAATATTAATTACTTAAAAATCCCCTGTTAGGACACAGAAGAAGTTAAGCAGAGGCAGCGAAAATTAAAAAGACTGTAATGTGACTACAATAAGAGATTAATAAGAATATTAGTAAGAATATAATAAAGTGACTATAAAAAGAGCTCTGTAGCTACCCAGGCAAGGCCAACACTGCAGAGAATACAGGAGCCTTCAAGAGTAAAGCTGATCAGGACTTTGATTGCTGAGCACACAGAGAAGCTGGCATCCTTGGCTGCACAATGCCGTTCTCTTCAAGCATTTTATCAGCTACGGAGGAAATATAACACCATCTGAATTTCTGGGACCATTTTCTGGAGCAGCCTGGGACTCTTGCAGAGGTGTCTAGTCTAAGTGTTAAACTTTTCAGACTCATGACTTGCCAAATGTAATCAAACAAAATGCCTAAATAGATGCTACAGCTTCAGAAAGATGCTGTACTTTCCCAGTTTGCATTATTCGTAACTGTAGTGGTAAAATACTTCTTACTCGTTATTTAGACAATATCTGTAATGAATAACCAGCAGATGAACACTCATCTGGGAACCTAAGACTCAGGAAACTGTACGTCTGTTACATCCAGAGGGAGCCTTAATTTTGTGTGGCAATTTGAGTACTTTCCTGGCCCTTTAGATGTCTCAGGTGTAAGGATGCAAAGTTGGCAAATTCAGTTTGAATAATATATGATTCGGTAGGCTGTTGGATGAGCAGCATGTACCACACAAGTCATGAAAACCTTGAAACAGTAATGGATGAAGTTTTATCATGGTGGAAATATTAATGGAGGAACGTATTATGAGAAGTTCGTAGACATGAAAATGACTCACTGTGAAACTTATTCCTTACCTTCTTTTTAAAAACCAGCCAGCGCTATAGGTGTATTTTATACAGGGAGATATTTCCAAGGTTGATTTTGAATAATTTATTCAGAAGGATGGACTTTTTTTTTCAAAGTCATTGAAGGCAGAACACTTGGCTCTGAAGAATTATGAGCAAAGATTAAAAGGACTATGGCCCTAATATTGCTCTCGTTGAAACTAGCAGGAAACTCTCCATTGATTTTGTGGGATGGATCAAACTCTTTAGACTTTGTATATATGACCTTTCCCATAATTCTATCCCATCAAGTTGAATATCTGAAATTGTAAAAATGAAGGGGAATCTTCAGTGTTGACTAGAGAAAAAACAAGTACTGCTTCCGCTTTTTAATTGAGAAGTGATACATTCTTTGTGTCGCAACTGTTCAGCCATAAATACAGTCATACACATTAGAAAACAAAGTTTACTAATGAGAGAAAATGACTCAATTTAACTTCAGTTAACTTTGGAACAATTGCATGAAACCATCCATTAAAGGATGCTACAGCATTAAAATGCATTTCTACCACACCTTGTGGTCATTTTTATTCAAATAAGACTCCTCCTAAAGCCAGTATAAGTGGTTTTACTGGGAGAAAAGTAAGTTTAGGGAGAGGTTTAAACCTGGTTTAAGAATAAATAATTAGAATAGACTACTGGACAAAAGGAAGCCAGGGAAGCTCAAGAAGGATGGTCAAAGGCTGGACTGCTGCTCTAACCCAGCTTTTGTCTCTGAGTTGTAACTTAGGCTTTGGGCATCCGCCATGGCAATTTTGCTTATATAAGCTACTCGTGAATATCATGAGGGCTTCCACCTACTGTCTTCTCTATTTTTCCCTACCGTGATAATTTTGATTCTATTTAAGTAGAGTTGTTTCCATTGTTGTGTATGACATTATAAGTCACTCCAGTATGTAAACTACTAAAACTGTACAACTGTGCAAGTCCTTGAAAATGAATGCTACATTATGTGTACAGGTTGTCGTATCACTTACTGTACAGTTCAGAGATAATATATCTAATTGATTCTCCCTTCTGTTATCTTAACACTAGAGTCCAGCACAAACTGTACAGCAATATTTAAATGACCACAACACAAAGTCAACATGATGCTGTGGAAAAGAATAGAGCAATATTCTTAATTCTGAAAACCTGTATTGGTAATCAATTGAAATGTAGGAGCAATTGAAGAGCTGTCCAATTTTCAATTGCAGTATAAGTTGGGAAACAATTTGAAAATAATGGCTCATACAAAGAGATTTTGAAACAGTCAATATGGTCTTCATGTGAAGGACAAATAAGAATTTGGCAGTCTACCCATTGTTTGGTCTTTGTGCATTAGATGTTATCTGCAGGACTCACCACAGTGGCCCAACTGAGATCAGTCTGCAGTCTTTCAGTGTGACTCCACAGACTGGATATTCATTCTGAATGCATATTTAATGAATGTGTAACAGTAGCAGCCTTATTTTGGACGTTACTACAAATATACTGAAAACTTGCTTTAGTGAATTAACTCTCATTTGAAATATTTCCTACCTGTGGTATATTTTCCTTATACTAGTGTCACATACTATTAAAACGGGTTTCACAGGATGTAGTCCACTGATGTCAAAATAAGTTTTCTTGTACACCAAATATTGAAAGGCAATATATGTGCAGCTTTCCTTTGGTAGAAATGAGCATTTCCAAAGCTTGGCTCTTAACAAGAATTAAGACAGATATTCCTTTCTGTCTTCTGATTGTATGTAAAAAAAGTGAGATTTAGACAAGCAGTATTCTAGCCTAGGCTAATTTCCATGGGAACCTCTAAGTATTTTTCACATGATATCCTACAGATGGTTGCTTCTTGTGTGATTGAGGACTCATTTGACATTTTCAGCTTCTTATCCTTCTCTGAGATAGTCAATATCTATCACCACAAGAACTATGCCTTGACAGAAAGACTCCAGCAGCAAGGATCAGCAGGGTGAGGTAGAGCAGGACTGAAAATTCAGTAAAGGAGTATCACAATCATTCGTGTTTTATTAAGGCTGTCCCATGGAAAGGATATTTTTAATAATGAAGATGACAAGTCAGACTTTGGCAGCCAGAATTCTGGTAGTCAGACATTTCACATGGTAGTGAAGGAAAACTCCAGGAATACTGCCCTGTGTTGTTACATTGAAAAGAAGAATTTAAAATAGAATAATTTAAAATAAAAACTCTATTGAATGTCAAAGAAGGCAAACAATTATGTTCTAGTTCTAATACTGTTATTACTTTGGATTTGGAGGAATATTGGTGTAACTAAGACCTTTGCAGTTTGTTTTTAAGGGGGTGTTTTGTGAGTATATAAATACAAATTACTATGTGCTTACATGTAGAAAGTGTTTTTACAGAATAGAATAGATAAGAGCTAGTTAGGTGGGTTTCATATTTACTGTATTTAATTTTCTAAGCATCTATCTGTTAATTTGTTTCATTTATGACTGTACTATTTTACAAGTTTCAGCTTTAAAAGTGATACCCTGGCAAATTCTACCTTCTTGGTATTTACATTTACCCTATGGCATGAGCTGAGTGGTTCTTTTTCCCGTTCAGTGTGAAGTTGCTGAGCAGTGTTGCCTTAATCTGAAACATGGAAATAAGGGAAGGAGAATAAAGTTTTCAATTCTCTTATAATGCATTTGTACATCAAAGATTGTTGTCTGCTCTCTAACAAAAAATGGTCTTGGGTGATGCAAATAAGAATATGTTTTTTGTATTCAGAAAGGCAAAGAGGAAACGTAGGTCTTCTTGCAGGGAGGTCTATCAGCATGTTCATGCATCCCCCAAAAGCTGTGTGGTGCTACTCACATAAGGGTTTAACACTGCTGGGATGTTCTCCAGGCTTTCAACTTGTAACTGCAATGGTAAACAGATAAAATCTGACAGTCAGGTAGAAGTCTTGACAGCAGAATAGCCGGAGCAAACAAAGCCTTTGCTCTTTCAGTTTCAAAACACCATACTCAAATTCAGTGAAAAATACCCCATCATCACTGTAAGCTCATTTTTATAAAATACTGTGTGATCTATGATTAGTGGTATAGACTCTGAGATTGTTCACACACTTAAAGTCAGGATGCAATTAAAAGCTTTGCTAGATTGACTGTTATTTACCCATCTCTTATGGATGTTCTTCAAAGTATATTTACTCTGGCTACTGCACCTTTGAATTCAACAACACATTTATGCTGCAAAGCTCTCTTACCTGCTCTGTTTCAGAAAGAGAATGAGTTGTTTTATCTTGGTTTAACTTTAAAAACATTATTTTTCCATGGGAGGCCTGGATGGACTTTCTTACCTGATTGCTTGTGACGTAATTAACTGGCATCAAGATAGGATATGCAAGTATTAAAATAATACAGCAAATTGTGGAAAAGTTAACCAAATGAGATTTGTACCGCTGAAATCTTTATAATTATGAGAATAAGCCTCTAAGAAAAAAAAATTATAGAGAAAATTATGCTGTAATGTGAATCTTTTAAACTAGATCAATTAAATTCATTCACACGCTAGGAAAGTATTAACATTTTAATTGCTGTCTAGCTAAAAAGGATGTCCTGCATGGAGTACAAAACCAGCAGCAGTTGGTCACGTGCAGCATGTTTTTTGTTGTACGAGCAGAAGAGAAACCTCCCATAGCATCCTTATAGGATCATAAGCCAGTGACGTGTAAAATTAAAACAGGTCAGAATTTAAAATTCTTTGCACAGATAATGACATCATGTCTGCAAGAGCAAAGCAATGTCCAACATACCTTTTAAGGTATTTTAAGCCCTATTTATTTTCCCTACGTGCTGGCCCAAAGCAGTACAATGCACTCAGATCAGTACTAACACTGAGGGGAAGCAAGAGGAAGGATGCTGGGGGTAATCCAGCACCGGGGCATGGTGCTAAAACACCTTCCTTGCTGTCTTTGAGGCCAGTGCAGCACAAAAGCTGGCTGCCTATTGTGAGCAGCCTTGGGGCTGTAAGTGGAGTCGCAGCCTTTCTTCTTTTTTTTTAAGGAATAAATCCACTGCTTGGTTGCTGCCCTCTCATGTCCTGTGCAGCAGTTCATTTTTCTGTCCCCTCTTGTCTTCTTTGTATTTGCCTGTACCAATTTCTTAGGGAAGCCAGAGGGAGCAAGGTAGAAGAACATGTTAGTCCACAGCTGCCTATCACTGGAGGACGGTGGGTTTGATTAAAGGGGAGCTCCCTCCTGGATTTCACACATCACATCAATCACATTGATCAGCCCCCAGAAAGGCAACATATTGCCTGGGAATAAGCCAAGGAGGGATATCAATTTCACAATAGCACTTATGTCTTTCAGCCAAGAACTGGTTTATTTTTGGCTACTGAAGGCTGAGACTCACTTTGGAGCTCCATTTATGTTCAAAGATTTTCACTGCTCACTTGCTATTTCACTAACAAGTTATTACTAACATTCTGCTTTAAATTTGTAGTCCTGTATGTAGTTTCTGCATAGAAAAATCAGCTTCTGCTTGCTGCCTGTATGTTGTAATGGGACTTCCCAGCTGTGCATCTATGTTATTTCTTTCTTCCACTGCTACTCAAAAATATAGAGTCTTCGGGAGTGCTCATGATCTTTATGCCTTTCCCTACAAACTCCAAAAAAGTTTTCAGGTCCATAGGAAAAAATTATATCTAAAAAAATCTCTATATTATTTCTTCATCTACATAATGTGTTAAAATATACCCATTGTTTCGATATACCATTTGTTAATACTATTTGCAGAAGAACTCTATGAAAGGTATCCTATTTTTCAGTAATGGTATCTACACTTCCTGGTCCCAAATAATACAGTTTTATAGATATATTGCTTTGTCAGATAGACTTTTGATTTATTATCTCTGCCTGTCACTTTAAAGAAATCATTCTTACATATTGTTTTATATCACATTCCCAAGGAGGCTTCATCTAGTTTGTTGACATAATGAATCCTACACCCCATGATTAATTACTTGCATTATATTATTATATCCACCTACATTTACCCTGGCTACTTTCTTAATAATTGCTGCTCTGCAAATGTATTTGACAGTGTTTCTCTGTGTGCATGTGAGAGAGAGAACTGGAGCTCAGTTAAGCTGCAAGCTGCTGTAGTGAATGAGTGTAGGAATTAACAAAATGATCCCTTCCTCATTAAAAATAAGGACTGTAAAATAGAAAGAAGATTGCCAGGACAGCATTCCTCTCACGTAAACTCCTGATGACTTCACCAGTTTTCTAAAATAACATGTATCTCATATTTTTTTAAGGCTAGTTCTCATTTAGTACTCAAATTGTTATTCTCCCCTCACTATCCCTGCTTACTGAATTATTTAGCTAATGACAGGGTGACCACAATGGTATGCTAAAACCCAGTGTTTTTAAAGAGGTGTTTTAACATTTGCAGTGATGCAAACCGTTCCACAGCACTCCACATATTTGCTCCCTTGTTTCATGTTTGTTAAAGAGTCAGAGAGAGATTATCTCCATCATTTAAGAAAGCCATTTAGCTGATTTCATTTTTCAGTAAAAGAGAAACTATGCAGTTAGTTAACACATATTCTGGAAGTTCACAAAATATTCTTTTATGTTGCTTACAGCCACTTCTACATAAGCCAACCTCAATGCACTATTTTCATAATATCTCTAAAGACATGATGCAGAAAATTAGGATACATGCAAATGTTAATTGTGTTTTGTAGCAAAAGATCTCAGCCTCTCTTCTGAAAGCTTTCCATAGTAAGGACAAAAAGTTTACCTTAAGTGCTATGATTAAAACATACCATCAGGACACTATTTTTTCCTTAGTGTAATCAGGAGGACATAACCCTGTTGCCAATTATTTGAGCAGACAGCCAGCTATGAAAAAATGTTATTACTTTACATTCTTGAAATAGGAATGCTCTTTTTGCTGTCAGGCTTTTCCTCTCTCAGTACCACCATTCCACAGACACAACAAGAGGCAGTGCTTGTGGCAATCTTATTTCTTAATTAATTAAAATGGGTCCTAAAGTATCAAAGACACTGCCCAACTTTCCAGTGCTGTGATCCTTAATTTCTTGTATGTATTTTAGGAAGATTTGTCTTTATCTTTTCAGCTCTAAGCATAGAAAAATATATATAGCCTTGATGCTTACATTATCAAATTATTTAATATTTATGGAGCTTTGGGACCGGGTCTTTTCCATGTTAGAATTTTAACAATTTAATTTGTATTAAAAGTGACATAATTGCATGCACATAACATCATCTCATTATTCGTATTAATTCTATTAATCAAGCTGGAGGATTGCATTTTCAACAGTTTTAGAGCAAAATCCGTGACACTTTTTTTGCTTTTGAGTTTTGTGTGGCCATTATGTTTTGAAAATTCCTGTGTACATTGCAGGATATGTATTTATTTTAAAATTATAAAACATGCATGTGGATAAATCTGTTGCAGAGTGTTAGTAGGATTTTCATCAAATAGTTATAGTAAGAAATAATAAATTCTTTAGATAAAGGAATTTGAATTAACTATAGCTGCATAACTAAAAGTTGCCAGTGCTGCATACAGTAAACTCCTAATGTCTTTTTTTCCCTCCCAAATATCTATAACATATAAATAATCTTAAAAAAGAACAAAAAAACCAGAACACAACAAAAAGCTAATCCTCTGATACCATAAAATGTGAAGTAAAGCTATGATTTCCTTAAATTAATCTCAGAGCCTTTGCTAATCAATTTCCCTGAGTTCCTTGACTTTCTTCATCTTGATGTCTCCTGTTATATATATCCACCGTTTTCAATATGTAGCCAATATTATCATACTCTGAACCAAGTCAGCAGTTTTGACGTCTTCATTTCAATGTCCTTTTCTGTACCTTCAGCAATGTTAATGTTACAAATTATGGGAGGATGTATTAATAGCCATACCCAAGAAGCAGAAAGAAAAGTGCATTTTTTTAGACTAAGTACTAACTTGGGATTTCCCGGGCCCATTGCAGAGCCCATGGAGCCCCGGCTCCTCCGTTGTGATGATAATGGATTCCATGTTGTTGGCTCAAAGGTCGACAGGTCACCGTAAGCTCCTTAATGGACTGTGAAATAACTTTAACTGCATTAACCTCTCCGGATCACATGGGTGGCACCAACATCCACTCCTGAAATTCTCATTCGCTTATAGAGACAATACCATTAGATTATTATATTTTCCTTTTGGAATAGCAATAGGCTCAAAGCAATTATGCAGCTAAGAGTTTCCATTAAGTGAATAGGGCCTTAAAGAAGATTAACTGGAGCTTCTCCGGGATTCAGTATAAAGGTGGATTAAGTGTAAAGATTTTGACAGAATTCAAATCTGCTAAAACCCCATTCTGTGATATCATGGTGATCTAAAGTGTGAAGTCATTAGCCAAAATAGGAATGTTGCAGTCATTCTCACAGGGCAGGTACAGTTGGGTGGCTGCCCAAACCAAGCACTTGTCTTTACACTGCATTTTCCAAGTGTTTGCTCTGAAGAAGTTTATGGAAAAAATGGCAGGAGGAAAAATGGCTTCCCACAACAACCAGCATATTATTTTAACCTGATATCTAGGTCCTTTATTTTATGAGGTCAAAAATCACACCTGCTGAATGCAGTCTTCCATTGTTGTTGGAGCTGGGCTGGAGCATGGATTTGCACCAAGGTTGATAAAGGGATTGCAAAGCCTGATTGGAAAGGACTGTATTGTAGGTCCTTGGAAAGCCTGGACAGAGCTTTATCTCTAGATCTCCCCATTTGTTGTGCTGATTGGTAGTCTCCAGGCTGAGAAACCATGGCTCTATTCATCACAGCCCTATTGAGAATTGCTAGTGTTTAAACTTCTAAGCCAGTGAAACTTGAGTTCATGTAAAGAGCTACTGGCTTGCTTAAGTGATGTGCTGAAGCGTGAATTTCATGCCCCAAATTACTCACAACATATATCTGCTGATGGAATATCAGTCTTGTGCTCAGTACAATAAAAAGCATATAGGAAGGATACCAGGAGCAGAGCTTCCAGGTTGTACCAGTTATAGGCATTGCTGTAGCAGTTTATTTTGTTTTACATGCAAAAAGAACCTAAGCACCCATCCCAAGCTCTAGGCACTTTAACAAATTCAATGACCATAGCATCATCTTCTCAACCACACAGCAGAAATTCATCTAATGCAAATGTGGAAGGTATTATTTTTTGAATTTCATAGGGCAACTGGAGATTAATGACTGACCAGTAAAACTTCTATTTATCCCTTCATTTTGAATTTGAAAGTATAGCTAGGCTGCAGTCATGAGTTATTACACCAAATACTTGGAAAAGTTTAAAAAGCTTTACATAGTGTAAGATCTTATTGTCAGATAATTTTCTATTAAATCAGGTTGACAGAGAAAAAGCATCTTCAGTTAAACTTATATCTTTCTTAAAATATATTTAAAAACACTAGAACTTCAAAACTAAAAATAGCTCTTTTACATTTTCTTACATCTCCAGGAAACTATTGATAATATAGATTTAAAAGTTATTTCAGTATTAAGATATGAAAAACCATTTCTTTTTCTGGTTTAAATATTTTTGCTTTCAGCAATTCTTTTCTTGAAATGTGATTTATTTTCTGTGGAAAAACAAAACTAATGAACAATTTATCCATTTTATTATTCATTAATGTTTTAGTTACCAGTAAAGATAATTTTGTACACTTCATATTTGGGGTTTCTTGCTCAAGCTTCAAACTAATAGTGACTAATTAGTTTTAAATTTTATTTCTATTTAGCTTTTTATCTCAGAAGCTCCCAGTATTCTTAGCCATTATGCTGCATACAAATTCACCACAATGAAGCTATTTTGATTGTAGGGAAGGGCCAGGTGATCAGTCAGAGTTTAGCACAGGGATAGATAACAGACAGAAGAAATTTTGACATCAGTCTTCATGGGAAAGGTTCATGGTAAAAGAAAAACTAAAAGTTAAATGATTTAAAAGTTAATTGCAGATGCATGCAATTGCCATGACCATGTGCACAAACACATCTAGAATGTGTGTTTTTCTCTATTTTTCTTAAATTATTTCAGCAGAAGGAAAGAGGCAAATGAAATAAGTGAAATAGGAAAAGTGATAGGAAACACATTTCATACAAAGCAAACAGAAGGGAGACTGAGGGATTGCTGCTTTCCCCAGCCCAGGAGAAGAAAGACAGCTCTCCACAACAGAGATGTCTGCACCACTGTCCCTGATGGTGGTGCCTGAGCAGGTGACGGCTTTGCCTTCGCTTCCACCTTGCCTCTGCTTCCCAATCTGCTGTTCAGACTCCTACTGCTTGAGGGCCTGGCTTTTCCCCTTTCCTTCCCTACATGTCCCACAACCTTCAAGGGATGTTTAAGCATTTTTTTCAGCCCAGACTTCTTCACTTATTTCATTCCAGTCCTCCCTCCACCTATATTTCTTATAGTTTGTTAAATCTGGTATTAAGTCTTACAAGGGAGGGTCTCTCATTGTATTTTAACACTCTTGGTAATTGAGTTTTGGTCTTTCCCAATTCTGTGAGCACAGAGATGAGCCCAAAGCAATTCAGGCTTAAGCAAGACAACAGATGTATCTATTGCCCTGCCCTGTCTCTGTTTCCCATTTCTCAGTATCATGGTACTGTCTGTATTATCCTCTAATCCCAGCGGCCTCCCATGGCCAGGCAGGTGCCAGCAGACTTGTCATCTCCTACATGCTATGTGTGAAACTCAATATTTTTTTCACCTCTAACATACCTGCTGTGCTTTTTTTCTCCCCTCATGGGTACAAATCACACCACTCTCGTTTAATTCAACTGACATTTTAACTGATATTGATGTTTTTCCATGCCTTTCTTTCATTTTCATTTTAAGGGTGGATGACACTTAGCATTTCTTATTTTGAGATACAGATGTCAGCCAAAATCTAACGCAGACCTCAACACATTTGTCAGATGCAGTGTATAGATTAATATGCTGGATAAAGAACAGAACCCACTCAACTTGTGAAAGTGAATCAACCTTGTTGATTCTATGATTTTATGCATTAATGCAAAATAAAGGAGAGCACAGTAAAGAACACTGAGTTATGTATCTCTTCCCATAGTACGTTAAGTTGCCACTTATCATAAAAAAAAATTCTTGAATCAGAAAAGTTTCAATTTGGCAGTTCTGTGAGGTGCTATTGAGCTCAATAACATACTACTTATCCAAGACTTGCTCAAATCTGGCCTGTCTCTATTGTGAGAATTTCTACTGTAACCATATGATGAGTTTGTGAATTTTGACCTGTATCTAGAAGGCAAATATCTACATCCCAAAAGCACCACATTGTTACTATGACACCTTCACTGTTAACTTTGCCTAAGACAGGGGACTGAATGATTGCAAACACCCTCAGAGCTGCTTGTCAGAATGATTTTTCTATTGTAATATTAGAAAACTAACACTACTATGTATCACTAAAGTCAATGGAGCCTTAAACTCATTTTGCTGTCATGAGAAGGAAAACAACTAAATACTTTCCTAAAGTAAGGCACATAAATAGCTGGTTTGACTTCAGTGGAGCAGAATGCAAGGAGAAAAGCTAGATTTTCTAAAATACTTCATGTGAGAGATGTATCAATGCCGGAGCTCCAGCATGAGTTGTATATTACATTATAGGAATGGGGCAAGAGAAGGACCATATTGTCTGTCACTTGCTGGCATTAGAATATGGTGATTGCCAAGTATTTATGGTACCTATATCTTGCCTTGTTCATGACTGGCTTTGAAATATGAACTGTAGCAATATTCAAGTATATCAGTATCTAACGCTTGAACTAATCTTAAGGTATCTAGTTCAGGACATCTGCACCTGTAATTGTATGTTTGATGGGAGAAAAGAAAGTTGAGGAATACTTTTCCCTGATAGAAATCTAGCCAAACTTTGTCTTATTTCTTGGTAGTACAAGAAAATATTTTTCTATTTGATGGCTAGATTCAAGCTAGCCTTCAATTGTTTGGCATATAAATTTTATAATGGCGAAGGACTCATTTCTGGTGATTAATTTGGTTGACAGGCCTGGCAGGCGGGGAGGGGGAGTTGCTATTTATGTTAGGGATAGGCTGGAGTGTATGAACCTCTGTCTGGGGGTGGGTGAGCAGTCGACAGAGAGTTTGTGGGTCAGGGTTAAAGGGAGAACAGCAATGGGAGACATTACTGTGGGGATCGGTTACAGATTACCTGATCAAGATGAATCTGTGGATGAAGTGCTCTATAGACAGACAGGAACAGCCTCACGCTCACAGGCCCTTGTTCTCATGGGGGACTTCAACCACCCTGACATCTGTTGGAGTGAAGGTACGGCCCGGCACAAGTAATCCAGGCGGTTCCTCGATTGTGTGGAAGAAAACTTCCTTCTGCAAGTAATAGAGGAGCTGAAAAGGAAAAGTGCCATGCTTGACCTCGTGCTCACCAACAGGGAAGGGCTGGTTGAAAATGTGACACTCCAGGGCAGCTTTGGATGCAGCGATCATGAGATGGTCGAATTCAAGATCCTCAGGACAGTGAGAAGAGTGTGCAGCAAGCTCACTGCCCTGGACTTCAAGAGAGCAGACTTTGGCCTCTTCAGGAACCTGCTTAGTAAGGTTCCATGGGATATAGCCCTAGAGGGCAGGGGGGCCCAGGCCTGTTGTTGTTATTCACAGTATCACAGTATGTTAGAGATTGGAAGGGACCTCAAAAGATCATCTAGTCCAATCCCCCTGCCAGAGCAGGAACACCTAGATAAGGTTACACAGGAATGTGTCCAGGCGGGTTTTGAATGTCTCCAGAGAAGGAGACTCCACAACCTCCCTGGGCAGCCTGCTCCAGTGTTCTGTCACCCTCACTGAGAAGAAGTTTCTTCTCAAGTTTAAGTGGAACCTCTTGTGTTCCAGTTTATACCCATTACCCCTTGTCTTATCATTGTTTGCCACTGAGAAGAGCCTGGCTCCATCCTCGTGACACTCCCCCTTTATATATTTATATACACTAATAAGGTCACCCCTCAGTCTCCTCTTCTCCAAACTATAGAGACCCAGCTCCCTCAGCCTTTCCTCATAAGGGAGATGCTCCACTCCCTTAATCATCTTTGTCGCCCTGTGTTGGACTCTCTCCAGCAGGTCCCTGTCCTTCTTGAACTGAGGGGCCCAGAACTGGACACAATATTCCAGATGCGGTCTCACCAGGGCAGAGTAGAGGGGGAGGAGGACCTCTCTCGACCTACTGACCACCCCCCTTCTAATACACCCCACGATGCCATTCAAGGATCACCTGCTACAAGCTCAAGAGTGTTGCATCCCAACTAGAAGGAAGTGCAGCAGGAGGGCCAGGAGACCTCCTTGGATGGATAAGGAGCTGCTCAGGAAAATTCAAAGGAAAAAAGGCTTATAGAAGGTGGAAGCAGGGACAGGCGGCCTGGGAAGAATACAGGCATGTAGCTGGGAAGCTAGGGACCAGGTGAGGAAGGCTAAGGCCCAGTTAGAATTAGACTTGGCTAGGGATGTGAGGGATAGCAGGAAGGGATTCTATAGGTACGTAGCGAATAAAAGACAGACTAGGGACAACTTAGGCCCCCTCCGGAAGCTATCAGGAGAACTGGCTACCCAGGATCTGGAGAAGGCTGAGGTTCTTAATGACTTCTTTGCCTCAGTGTTCACTGGCAAATGCTCTGACCGCACCACCCAAGTCTTGAAAGGCAGACGCAGGAACTGTGAAAATGAAGACCCTAGGCCCACTGTAGGAGAGGATCTGGTTTGAGACCATCTTAAGAACCTGAACGTGCACAAGTCCATGGGACCTGACGAAATCCATCTGTGGGTCCTGAAGGAGCTGGTGAATGAAGTTGCTAAGCCACTGTCCATCATATTTGAAAAATCATGGCAGTCAGGTGAAGTTCCCGATGATTGGAAAAAGGGAAATATAACCCCCATTTTCCAGAAGGGGAAAATGGATGACCCAGGGAATTACAGACCTGTCAGTCTCACCTCCATGCCTGGCAAAATCTTGGAGCAGATTCTCCTGGAAGGTATGCTAAGGCACATGAAAAACAACAAGGTGCTTGGTGACAGCCAGCATGGCTTCACTGAGGGGAAATCCTGCCTGACCAATTTGGTGGCCTTCTATGATGGGGCTACAGAACTGATGGACAGGAGTAGAGCAGTTGACATCATCTACCTGGATTTGTGCAAAGCGTTCGACACTGTCCTATACAACATCCTTGTGTCTAAATTGGAGAGACATCAATTTGATGGGTGGACCACTCGGTGGATAAAGAACGGTTGGATGGCCACAGAGAGTTGTGGTCAATGGCTCGATGTCCGGCTGGAGACCAGTAACGAGTGGTGTCCCTCAGGGATCGGTGTTGGGACCGGTCTTGTTCAACGTCTTTGTCAGTGACATGGACAGTGGGATTGAGTGCGCCCTCAGCAAGTTTGCTAATGACACCAAGCTGTGTGGTTCAGTTGATACGCCGGAGGGAAGGGATGCCATGAAAAGGGACCTTGACACGCCTGTGAGGTGGGCTGATGCCAACCATATGAAGTTTAACCATGTCAAGTGCAAGGTCCTACACCTGGGTCAGAGCAATCCCAGGCACAGCTACAGGTTGGTCAGAGAAGAGATTCAGAGCAGCCCTGCAGAGAAAGACTTGAGGGTGTTGGTCGATGAGAAAATGAACATGAGCCAGCTTCAGTGTGTGTGCTTGCAGCCCAGAAAGCCAACCGTATCCTGGGCTGCATCAAGAGGAGTGTGACCAGCAGGTCAAAGGAGGTGATCCTGCCCCTCTGCTCTGCTCTCGTGAGACCTCACTTGGAGTATTGTGTGCGGTTCTGGTGTCCTCAACATAAAAAGGACATGGAACTGTTGGAACAAGTCCAGAGGAGGGCCACGAGGATGATCAGGGGACTGGAGCACCTCCCGTATGGAGACAGGCTGAGAAAGTTGGGGCTGTTCAGCCTGGAGAAGAGAAGGCTGCGTGGAGACCTCATAGCAGCCTTCCAGTATCTGAAGGGGGCCTACAAGGATGCTGGGGATGGACTGTTCATAAGGGACTGTAGTGACAGGACAAGCGGTAACGGGTTCAAACTTAAACAGGGGAAGTTTAGATTGGCTATAAGGAAGAAATTCTTTCCTGTGAGGGTGGTGAGGCACTGGAATGGGTTGCCCAAGGAAGCTGTGAATGCTCCATCCCTGGTGGTGTTCAAGGCCAGGTTGGACAGAGCCTTGGGTGGCATGGTTTAGTGTGAGGTGTCCCTGCCCATGGCAGGGGGGTTGGAATTTGATGATCTTAAGGTCCTTTCCAACCCTAACTGTTCTATGATTCTGTGACCTATTTATTTACCTTTCATACCTATTTATTCCTTTTTGTACCACACTTATGGAACTGCACACTGAACAGAAAGGCCTCACACAAGCATGTGTGAGCTGAGTCATGACCCTTCACATTTCACATGAAAGTTGTAAGAACTTACATGTGTTTATTTTAAGCCTACACATCTACAGTATGTGTTGAAAATTTTACACATACATATGTCTGTCAGAGTAAGAAGTGAAAATCAAACTAACAATAACAAAAAGTTAATCCCCACAATGGTTTAGGTCTATTTTTCTTTCTTTTTTTCCTTATTTTTCTTTTCTTTTTCTTTTTCTTTTTCTTTTTCTTTTTCTTTTTCTTTTTCTTTTTCGTTTCTCTTTCTCTTATTTTTTTCTCTTTTTTCTTTTTCTTTTCCTCTTTCTTTTCCTTTTCCTTTTTTTTGTTTTCTTTTTCCTTTTCCCTTTTCCTTTTCCTTTTTCTTTCTTTTTCTTTTTCTTTATCTTTTTTGCCCCCTGAAGTCCAAACACAATTTGTTTGATTTATGTAGATCCAGACACGAAATGGTTGGATTATGTAGATAAACAGCCACTAAGTGTTTAGAACCAATTTACATTTCAGAAATTTTAGATGAACCTAAAACCAGAGTGCTGATTTTAAAAGTAACATCTATTTCCTCACCCAACATAGCATAGATTATTTCCTCAGCAAAGAAATTGCCTCTGTCTAAAGAGACAAACATGAGTAAAAAGCTGAATGCAAAGGACAAGTGAATATGGACTGAGACTTTTCAAATCCTAGCTCTTTTCAGCCTTCAACTGAAATCATCTGCTTTATAATCTTAGTGTAAATCTTCCAGTATCTTTGTGAACATCAGATTATATACCATGGTAAAATAATTGAATAAAATTATATTTTTGACAGAATGTCCAGGAATATTTTTTATATGGCTAAATGTACTTTATACAGTTTCAAAATAATGAATTTATTTATTGAAACTTTCTATCTGCTAACGTACATAACTATGTCAAGATGAAGTGATGAGATGGATGGTCTGCCAGCTGTCAGTTTGTTTGTGATGTTTTTACATGTAAGTCTTAATGACGAAAAATGTAGGCAGGCAAGAAGTTCCTTTGGATCCAAGAAATCCATATTAGATACAAAAGCATCACTGTCAAAAGAAACAGCAATATAACTTATTTTTTTGGGAGCTACTAAATTTTGAGTTGTAGGAATACTCACCACCCTTTATCAGGTGCAATTAATGTTACTAGTCTGAAATCCTGTTGTTCATTCGTTCTGTGTATTGTATGGATTTCTAGTCTCACTGTCTTGAAAAATGTGCTCTTAAAGCTCAGAAATGTATAAAGAATGGTAACAAGGCTGGGTAAAGCAAGCTGTGTGTTTTGCGTTAGAAATAACTGAACCAAATTCAGACTCATAGAGAAGATATTAGTCTGTATAGGGCCGAACCAGATCCAGGAGTCTAGCTCTAAGACCTCTAAGATCATGTACTCCTAGAAAAAGAATGCCAAGAAATGCATTACACCAAGGCTGGCTATATTTCACTGAGACCAATTAGGGCAGCTTTACCTTCAGAAACCAGAATGGTAGAAATATGTGAAAGCTTAACTGGTTGCCTTTCTCCCTAATGCCCTTGCCATATTAATGGAAGAAGATTACTTCAGCTTTAGTCCATTAGCTTGGGATGAATAGTTGACAAAATCCTAGCTTTGCTAGGACAAGACAGTTCTTTGTTCCCAAATGACTTAGCAACTGAGCTGAAGGGCAAGGCTTTCCCAACATGCCTGTGAGGAAAATATGGCACTTGCTTTGAAGAGTAGGGAATTGAAATGATTTCACCATCAAATACATCTGAAGTACTGTTTTTTCCCGTTATCATGGGCTGTACGTCTATTTCTCCAGTGCAAGGTGAGATTAAAAAGCTGCCAAATCAGAACATAGGGCCACCATCTCTGGTGGTATAAACTGATATATATGCACTGAAGTAAATGTGAAAATGGAGCCTGTGGTGTTTTGTACTCAATTTATGCAGGTAGTATGACAGTACAAGGTGTGAGGCAACAGAGAATAAGTCCCCAGATTACTAAAGGAGTCAGAAATGTTTCCTGGGACTTGCATTCACTGCAAGGGTAACACAGAACCTGGGGAATTTCCTAGATCATAGATACATAAATGTCAGAGTATCTGCTGGGGGGTTACAGTCATTCACATTCAAGCTCTGTTTGGTTGCTTTGGAGCTAAGCTATGATACACTCCTCTGAGTGCGTTCATCTTACACCCCCTTCAAAGAATGAAAGTATATCCTAAATTATATAAACACTTCAGCTAAACAGGTATGGGTGAGTTACATGTACAGATAGGTTACATATACATACAAATTTCAGCAATCTAAAGCAGAGCTCCTGTCCAACACATCAATAAGAGGGAGCCACTGGATGTACAGCAGTGATTTACTTTCCCCAGGTAGCTTGCCATACCTTGCATTGTCCTAGAAACACCTTGCACACCTTGGATTTTCCTAGAAACACCTTTTGCTGCTGAGAATATATTCTGGTGTGAGCTCCCTCACAGATGATTTTGTGTAGTCAGGTAATATTCCCTAAATACTTATCACCTTTGTAGAGTATAAACAAAGCAAAATAGAATACAATACCAGATCTCTTCAAGACTCTTGTGTCTCCCAAGAGCTGTGACATCTGAGTGTATTCAGTATCAATTGTGAAATTAGGTGGAAAGCACTACAATCAGCAAGGCCAAAGAGGACTTAATTAGTGGGACATCTGCATTTAAGGCCCACTCATAAAACACTTAAGTGGACTTAAACAATTATGAAAACTAATGAGAAAAATCTTAAATGGGTAGGAACAATCTTTTACCATTTTAATATTTTAATCACCAAAATAATATAAAAAGAGCTTTTACCACTAAAAACATTCTAGGTCCTCAGCTAACTTCAACTTTGTTGAATTTAGTGACATAGCTGGGAAACTGGCAAAGTCAAAATAAAGTTAAACAGATCTGTTGTTTGCCACGTTTTTTGTCTTAAAGCCACAATACTTCGGATGATAGAATGGAAAAGCACGTTACTGTGATGGCAAGAATGATTATCAGCATACAAGAACTCACCTTGGCACTAATGACTAGTTTTAGGTCTACTGGACAGTGAAAGATCAGTCTTTCCTTTTCACTGAAACTCTCCATGCATACTAAACTCTCTGATAGAACAACAATACAAAGTATATAAAGATAGACTTAGTCTTCCTTAAAGAAGACAGCTGGGATGCATTAAGGAGGAGCGACTCTGGAAATACACTGCTATGTAGTATGATAGTCTTCTGACTTGGAAATAGTCCTTAGCTCCAAAAACTTGAGCTAAATTCTGGGTATTGAATCATCCTTCCAAGTTTTCTCAGGAGCTTGGACTCTATTTACAGGTGAAATAAAACAATTAAACCTGCATTTGGCACAGAAAGCCTGAGCTCAGCACACACATTGTATGTATTGAGTTTTACTGAATAGTTGGTGTCTCTAAATTAAGACTTTCCCTGGAGCTTTTATGTGCAGGATTATATCTTTTATTTTGGGCATCAAGTTCAGCCAGTTGGACCAAAGTATAATCAGAACTTGCTCCAGGACTCTGGCTTGTTTTTAACGAGAAAAAAAAGGTGGTGTTTCAATACACACAGCCACAATCAAGATAATGGCAAACCTTCCACTGAATTAACTGGAAGCAGGATCAAGGCCATAGTTGAGATAAGCAACAAAATTAAAAAAACTTCTAATTTCTGCCAGTGGGAGTACAACATCCAAGTGGAGCATTTCCAAAGTTGCATTTGTGAAATGTTACATTCTTCTCTTTGGTATTCTCTTAAGGTTTCCAACGTATATTGATGAAGGCAAAAATGTTCATCTGTAAATTAATTGATTTGTTAACTAAAACCTTTTTATTGCTTTTGATACAAATATCAGAGTTCTGCACATAGGTAGCAGATTCCTGCCCTCTCTAAGAAGTGAGCTGAACATGAGTCACACCGGAAAATTCATTACTGGGTTTATAAACCCAGGACAAATTCACTACCTCTGCCTTTCCTAAAATGGCAATGTACAGATCTTGGAGCAGATCGAAAACATAGGTAAACAGTGGAAAAATGCCTATTGACTTCTGATGTAATTTTATATCAGGCCCATGGCAAATGCCGAAGGGTATGTCCACTCATCTCCCTCTCAACATTAATGGACAGAGACATCATGAATGCATCTTATTACATAAAAGATTGCAAAAGCCCGAACTGCAGCACACATTGCTTTACTTAAAACTTACTCAATTTAGCTTCATTCTTAGGTACTGTGAAGGGAGGAGGATTGGGATAGTTTTTGAATACCAGTCTATTTAAGCATGTGTATGCTCCTGACAGAAGCGTGTTCAGAAGCAATATGCACCAGAAGCATACTCCTCATCCACTGCTGCTTTTGGTGGTCTTAAATCTTTTAAAACTCATGCTTCAGGGTTTCAGCCTGTCTTGAACAATTAGAAATAAAACTGGCCCCTAGTTCAAGGCAACAAACAGGACCGCTCCACACCTTCGTATTTATTGTCTCCACTGGCCACTGTCATGGACACAACAGTGGACTAGACACACTTAAGGCTTAAGCCAACAGGACAGTTTCTATGGTGTCTGCTTAATAATCCATTTTTCATTCTATTACAATGTAAACTGTATTTGCTTATTGCTGGTATTTTTGCGGCAGCAGCTGCTACTGCTGCTGAAATCAAACATCTCATTTCCAAGGGCATTCTGGGGCTGGAAGAAAAAAAAAAAGCAAAGGAAAGGCAAGCATTTGACTCTCCTCCTGGCTATGTGGAAAGGAGAACTGGGTGATGGTTTGCATCGTCTCAAAAATAAGCAGGAAAGGACTTCTGCCTGAAGTGCATGTTGCCAGCACCAGTTGACCCCCTTAGGCAGAATTAGATAAGATGCAGCTGTAGCTGTCCCAGCTGCAGAGTTCTCTTTTGGCATTAAATGCACAGGCAGCCGATACAGTGAACTTACCAGGCTGGAAGGTGGATGCAACAAAGATAAAACATAAGGAGGAAACGATAAATAAAACCACTGTTTAGTGGCAAAGCACTGCAATTGCACTACACACTTTGGAACAGGGGACTTCTTCAGGGGATCAAAGAGTTACTTATCACATTATTCAGTTCTCAAGGAATTTCTCTGTGAAAGGAAATGTCAGTTTTCTCTCTGTCTTCTCTTTCAACCCTGCCCAGCTTTATGAATAGTCCTTTATTTTTTCCCTTCTAAAAGAAAGAGTTTGCATGCTGCAGAAAAGAAACTGTGGGCCTTTGTTATTAATGTTGTAGAAATACAAATATGTCCACCTAAGAAAGGAGTCTTCATTAACTCCCACAGCCCAGAAAATTAAGGCACGGCTCATCAGGATCTGAGCTTGCTATTGGTTAAATTGCAAGGGACTAGTTGAGTTGCTGGGGTTCATAATGCTGATAGAGCAGTTTCCACGTGAATGAAGGATAAACAGCGATTAATTTCAGCCAATAAATAATGGTTTGAGGCCCACATTGAAAGAGGAACAATTACTTTTCCATTTTTCCTGCCAAATGAGCTGATAAGAGAAAACAGGGGAGTTGGCCACGTAAATCAGTCTTAATTTTATCTTCCCCATTAAAAAGCAGCCATTAAGACCATCTTCGGCTCATTTCATCCTCTTCTTGTTTCAGTTTTTCAATTTGCACAAAAGGGGGGAGTTTGCTCGTCATAAAATTTCACTTTGGCCAACCTATCATTTGCATCTGAGCCAATAAATAGCAATTAGCATAAACATTTAAATCAGGAACTGGAACAAATTCTTGTTCCCCCTGCAAGCTGTTAAATTACTGTATTTCACTATATATAAGAAGCGTTAGAAACAAGATCTGCTGGGCACAATTATCCCTTTCAAACAAGACACGCTTGAAATAATAAAAAGAAGAGATAGCTCACTGGGCAACCTTCTTGCTCATAGCCAATGAGCTTGATCAATGCAGAGAGAAGCCGCATCATTAATGATGTTCAACAAAGCCCTGTTTCAAGCTTTCCCTCAAAAGGGATTTATTTGATCTTTATCCAAAATATATTCCCCAGGTATTAATTTAATTTGCACTGATGTTATATCATCAAACTTAATTTTTTCTTGTACATTTTTCTCACTCTGCTAAAATGTGCATATCTTTACATATTGGTAAGCCTGGTGTTTGCAAATCTTGCTTTCTTGCAGCATGTTAATTATGTCAACACATATCCAGTGAGCATGACTCTGACCTGCTTCTGATGTGGTAAATCAGCAATCACTCTGTAAATGCCAAAACCACTGGACATTAGGTAAGAAGGAGGCTCAAGCAGGCTCCTTTTCTTTTACATACACTCTTGACTTGCAAGAATATTTTAACTCTTATGAAACATTTTTTACCCTCATAGAGTACAACAGAAAGTAAGTAGAGTTATTCCCAATTTACAGTTGGGGAACTTAGAGCACAGACATTACATGCCTTGCTGAAGGTCATAAAGGAACTCTGAAATGCAACTGCAGTTGGCACAAGGGCCTCAAATACACATCTCTAGTTTAACTCTTTCTAGTGTGGTTGCTGAGAAAATTGTTGACATGTGAATCAGTTCTTCCTTAGGGTTATCTAGGGTCCTTCTGAATGTGACCGATACATATTTATTTCTAAAGAAGAGGAATTTCGAAGATAGATAGATAGATAGATAGATGATAAAGCATTAAACTTTTTGTACACTGAACTGTACAGATAAGGTAGCACCTCAAAGCAGTTCAGTGTAAAAGACACTGATTTTAGTCAATGTAAGCCATTGATGAAGATGGCTTTAATTGTGGATTGGTTTTTTTGTTTGTTTAGAGTGTGGGATGGGAGTCAGTATAATGAAAAGAAGAAAGGAGAAAATCAATGCAAAAGGAGGAGCAGGACAGAGCTTTTGCTCAGGTGTTCAAGAATTCTGAAGTACTGGCTTGGGACAAATGCTGAATCCCCACCAGCATTCTGCTCCAATCACTATCTTTTACCTAAAGCTTTTCACTCATAAGGAGAAACTGCATCTAAATGTATATGGGAGAGCTCTCCTTCCACTGTAGGACAAGATAATTTTTTCTGCTGTTAAGTTTTCAAAAACAAAACCGAAACCAGTAATTGTAAAACCTTATTATACTATGGGCGATTTCTGGATCACTGCACAAAGATGGAAGAGCTTCCAAGACTTTGCTTGTGCCTTATGCCATGATGCCAATCCTTATTCTTGGGACCAGTCTACATCCAAACTCACATTCAGACAACAGACTAGATTCTGTCTTTTACCTGCAGTGAAATTGTGATTTAAAGTTTCTCTGAGGCTAATCTTATTTTATATCACCTGCCTTGTTTCAGGTTTATAGTAAAATAAGTTAAATTCTTTCTGGGTACATTTGTCTTATAGCCTGTGTTTTAGTACTAACAAGTAAAATGTTTTCTATGTCAATAGCATATTCCACCTAAGGATCTGAGAAATGAGTAAGTATTATTACTCCCTCTTCATGAACATAAAAGCTGAAGGTTGATTTACAGACAGAAGTACATTATTTAAACTGTCAGTGTTAATTAAACCAGTTTAGTAAAACTAATACAAAAATCTCTTCAGAATCTTATTATGGTTTGGAATAGGTTACACTGTCGTAAAAGTCACTTGAAATATAATGCACTAACATCCATGTGTGGCATTAAACCAGGTTGATTAAATTATTTTTAAAGTAGACATAACACAATTTCTGAGTCTAAACAGAATTTCTAAATCATGAGAGGTTCAGTGTTTAGATTCAAGGCCATAGAATAGCAGACTTGTATCCAAAACCTGCACCCACAAGGATAATATGATAATATTTTAACATGATCATTTTCTCCCTTATGGAGCAGTTTATGAACAGATACATGGTATTACCCTCTAACTTTCCTCTTTTCATTTCCATAAAACAGTTATTATGACCATCTCTTGGTAATGCATATCTCTAATGTAGCAGGATAATAAACATAGATTAAAAGAAATGTTAAATTATTCCTAACAAATTAATAATAAACATTAGGTTTATTTCAGACAAAGTTTATCAAAGAACCTGAGTTTTAGCTATGAAATTCAGAGATGCAGTTCTGTAAATTCATGGGTTAATATTTGTGTAAGTAAGAAGATAGCAATATTGGATGTTCTTTGAGATATCCTCCAGAACACCTTTGAAGAATGCAATGCTCAGAAATGCTTCAGTTTGGCCACTTGAAAATGTCATTGCATCACATCATACACTTATTTAAGCATTTCAGTTGCTCACCATTACAAGCGGGAAGGACCATTACAAGCAAGGAAAACTCTTGATGATGACAATAGTTAAAATTCAGTATATTGTTCTTCACTATATTGTCCTATACATCTTATACTTGTGCTGAATAATTAAGAGCTCTCTGCTTGGCAGTTTCTTGAATAATTTGTAGGAGTTTTCCTGTAGAAATTGAATAAAATTAAATGTGGATGATCTTAAATGTCTTTTCCAACCTAGTTGATTCTATGATTCTATAATACAAAAATGGAAGTCTCACATACACTGAGGGACATTTGCATTCTGAAGCTGTGCTCTCCATAGGGAAAATAACCAAAAGGAATAAAATAAGGAAAAAATAATTCACCATTTTGCCCAGTATTTTAAACTGAACCAGCTCTGTAGTATTGTAAAATTGTAATACATTAATTTTACATGCCAACAGACTCAGAAACACAGATGTCAGAAACTCTATCAATACTGAGGCTTGAAGGACAATGTGAAACATCTGAGAAGTATGGTTCAGAATTTTGTTTTATGGTTGACAGGATTTAGGAGTGCGAAGCTAAGAGTACAAGTCATATATGCTAACATCTAGCAAAAATTGCAATGGATATTTTGTTGAGAGTAAATAAATGACCATCAGTATGAATCAAATCAACGAGAAGAAATGTCATCCAGTTCTTTCAAAGCTTTCATGAAATACAGATGGAAGAGACATCTATCAAATTCACAGATTCACAACAAGCTTCATAGTGTCTGAATTATGATTCAACCATTAGTTATGAAATTGAAAATTTATGTAAAATGTATAATTTGTGTTTATTATGGTAAGTGATTTATAATTCCATAATGCAGAGACTAGCAACTTGATGAAACAGCTGAAGCTTTAGTCTGTGCTGAACAGTTGCAGTTTTCTTGAAAAAAAAAAATAAACCAAAAGTAAAATGATTCATTTCCACAAAATGTGTATTGACAGAGAAAGATTAATCCATTTTTTCTGTGTATATTTAATAATATTTCATGTGAAAATTGAATATAAAGTACATACAAAATGCTAAAATATTGGAAAAATAATACCTCAATGATCCCAGGAAGCTGGCCTTTCTTTTATTTGAATTAAATTTGTAGTGCAAAGAAACCATATATTTTTGTTGAAAAGTGGAGAAAAACTGAAATTGAAAATGTTTATTAATTTCTTCCAGTCTGAGATATTACGTAGGGCAACGGGAGAATTTGGACAACTAAACATAAAATTGATGTGATGAGTTTTCAGATTCATCCCAAACCTATCTTACTGCATTACAGACCAAATATTTCATCAACAAAGTATAAATAATATCTATTACAACTCAGGGAATATTCAGACTATGATAACCAGACATGAAAGCTTTTGTGATGAATTACATGCTTGAAAACATAAAGGTTGTGAACAAAACTGTTAATCCAATGCAGAAAATTGCCAAAATAAGTAAAATCCCCTTAAGTCCTATTGGTTTTCTGGACTAGGGGAGGCTTGGAACAGTTGAAATGAAAATTAAAGCCATAGAACTGGAATATATGTTGTTGTACCCTGCGAGGCTGTGAGTGCACGGTGGCAGCCAGACATATGTCTTTCCTTCTCCTGCAGATGCTCCTGTCATTCTGGGTCATAGGGAAGCAGACTGTATTGGGATGGTAGACAAAACAGGTTTAAAGGAGCATATCATAGGGAAGTTTAGCTTTTTTAATTTGTGAACTGAAGTAGGCTGTTGCCCATTGTGATATCTGTCTGGACAACAGCTTTTAGATGAAAACTAAACATTCGTGGAGAATAACAGAATGGTTACAGACCCTTATCCTAGCATGGCAGTCAGAGATAATGTTTCTTCTAGCTGTCATGGAATTATTTTGATTTTTTTTGGGGGGGATGGGTGTTAATCCCTTTTCTTAAAATTGCTTCTAAATTAAATGTCTATTTCAGAAGAAAAGGATAATATCTGTTCTCTCAAAGCTGAAAACAAAATCATAGAATCGTAGAATTAACTTCATTGTAAAGGAAAGACCTTAAGGATCAAGTGAAACCTTTACTCCAGGACTGCCAAGGCCGCCACTAAACCATAAGATGAGGGCCTCATCTACATGGTATGTGAACACTTCCAGGGTGGGTGATTCCACCACTGCCCTGGGCAGCCTGTTCCAGCGCCTGAGCACCTTCTCATATGAAGGAATTGTTCCCAATATCCAGCCTAAACCTCCCCTGGTGCAGCTTGAGGCCATTTCCTCTTGTCCTATCACTAGTTACTTGGGAGAAGTCTTCTGTGTTTGCTGGGAACATGCTAATAAAAAGTAAGAATATCCCTAAAAAAAAATGTGCTGATATTTCAGTAGGTAAAGATTAAAATTTTGACCAAACTTTGTCCTTTTTAAAATTTGCATTGGCTTTGGAGTTGTATAAGATTCTTCGTAACAGAAATGGATCAGGCAGACTCAAACATTTATGGCTGAGGAGAACTAAATATCAGAAAATGGCTGTACTCGTCTTAAAGGAAGGAGAGAATTGCTGGATTTAAATTGAAATTTGAATGTGCATGGTGTTTGAGTCTGTTCAAAGTGAAGATTTTGGTTCATCCCTCCCTCTCTGTCTGTCCTCAATGCACAGAAGAAAACAGTCAAATTCTTTCATTAATGTCAGGAGACAGCAGTGGGGTTCTGTGTGTGGAAGCTGAGGCAGGAGACAATACCTTGAGTTTAAGGACGGACAGTAGAAAAGATGGACTTAAAGCCCTCTACTGGAGCTGGGGCAGCTGACTTGCACAAGAGGAAAAGACATTGTGAGCAGCATGAGTACGATTTAGCTGATTGATTATCAATTAAGGCACTTTTCTGAGCATGAAGAGTCCCAGATCTGCCAAGTGGCTGAAGAGGTCAAATATCAGCATGAACCCTCCCTTTGTCTTATGGAAGCAGTATTTTTTAAATTAACATATGTGCTAACTTGTTAGCACAGAACAAAATGAACTCATAGTCATCAATAGACATTGTCTTGTGTTTAAAACAAGTGAAAACATCATTTTTTAATCTTTCTTTCTTTTTCAGAGAAAGAAATAAATGGAGAAGCAGACTTGCTACAATCTATACACAGTATTGCGAAAAAAAAAAATATTCAGGAAAGACAGATCAAATGACGTAGCTAAAGAAGAAGAGTTAACATCAGTAAAAATAACTGGACATAATTCCACCCACTCAGAAAATCACACCTTTGTGTCAATTAGAATATATTTGCATCCTCGGTTGAATTTTTATTTGAGGGATTTTAATGCCATTTTCCTAAATCAA